>NW_020955033.1:38561166-38657335 GCF_900497805.2 Vombatus ursinus | reverse complement strand
GAGAGAGAGAGAGAGAGAGAGAGAGAGAGAGAGAGAGAGAGAGAGAGAGAGAGGATGTTTGACCAAATGAGATCAGTATCAGGCAGGACCACCTAGACTGTCATGGGACTGTCCTCGGGGCAGTGACTTAGCTTAGCTTTGTGTTCTTACTGTTGTCGCCGCCTGGTTCCCGGGTTCCTGTCAGAAGTGCCCCCGAAGCGATGGCCTCAGAAGTGGTCTGTGGACTGATCTTCAGGCTTCTGCTCCCTGTCTGCCTGGCAGTTGGTAAGTAAATCCTTGAGCATTGTTTGCGGGATGGGGACTAGGAAGAAGTGTGTACTTCTTGGGGGGGGGGGGGTGACATTCATATATTCTTGACCACCACCGGTGGTCTTGCAGATAAGAGATTGTGGGTCGTTCTGAGAACTTTATTTCGCAAGGGTTGGATTTGGGGAAGCAACTGTCATTATTAACATGTCCCCAGCCCAGATGTTCTGCAGCTGGGACTTTCTACCTTCCGAACTGGCAGAATCCGGGTTCCACTTTACTTTCTCTTAAACTTTCTGGTTGAGGATTTTGAACGGCCAAGTTTGATATTTTGTGCCTAGGATCTTTTAGAGTCAATAACACGTAGATTTTATATCATGGAATACTGGCTTCTAGCACACAGGATGGAAATCCAGTAGGGTTAAAGACAAAAGTGACAATATTGCCTTGTAGATTTTCATCCTTTTCTAAAGGCTTCTATTTGCCCAGGGATAACATCAATAATAACATGCATGTGGTCTACCCTCTTACTTACCCAAGTTCCCTACAAAAAATTGAAAAAACCTGAGCCCCACAGAGAACAGAAAGTGGAATGTGTGTGTGCTATGTTGGGTATAAAGGAGATACGGAGTTGTACTCTAAACCTCGCATTTTCTCTAAGGGAAGCTTTGTAAATGCAGCAGTACCAAATCTTTAACTATTCCGATATAGATGGTACCACCTCTTAAAGGAAATCATGCTTCATCTTTGAAAAAAAATCAGAGTCTCCTGTTCTGGGGAGAGTTTCTGTCTTCTATGATGCAGTAATGGTGTTGTATTGAATTGTAACCCCTCCAGTCAGTCAACTAATGGTTGATAGAGATGTGTTTTCTCCTCCAAACTAAAATTCTGATATAGAAATCGATTGGGCTAGTGAGGCAGGTAAAAAACTTTAAGAAGCTATTGCATTTTAAATAACAAATATTTTCTAATGGGAAGATAGTAGACTTTCTGAATGTCATTGTTCTGCCAGAGACAAATGCATCAAGATCACATCAGTTCTTTTCAAGTTTTGTTTGTGTTTGTTTCAGGAATTTGGGTGAGTAGTGGAATAAAAGAGCAGTGATTGAGGTTCATCCCACTACTTCAAGAATTATAAACTTCAATTGCCCTGAGTGTTGGAGGGTAGTAAGCATTTTCCTGACAACCTGGGAAAGCTCCTAGAAAGCAGGATCCCAGGAACCTCCTGGAATTCTTCAGGAGTCACCAGTTCCTTCTTTGCACTAAGACCATTTATTTTCAGTGCTGGTCAGTTTCTTCAGATTTCATATCAGTCTGATTGACAGACAACAAAGCTTTGCTTAGATCTCTTTTCTTCTGAATAGTTTCACTAATTACTTTGAGATGATGATGATGAGTATGATATGGGCTTTGACAAACTTTTTTTTCATCTTTTTGTTTTTTCTGTAGAATGTGTGGAGGTAGTGGAGAGGGAAAGGTTGAAGTTTTCAGAATCCAAGGAATTAAGACCTTGCTTTTTTACTTTCTTCTGTTTTGTTACAAACATACACACACACACACACACACACACACACACACACACACAAACTGACCCGCATCACATTGCTAGAAAAAAATTCTGACTCAGGTTTCTTGGGTGTGTGCGGGGGGGGGGGGGGGGTTATGGGTATATGTATAGGGGGAAGAGGATTAGGAGATAATTTCTTGAGGAAAGGAGAGTAAATTTACTAAAAACTGCTTCTACCTTAATTTTCCTCACACTTCTCCCTAATCAGTCTCTTTTTCCTCTCTCTTTTTTTTTCTGTGACTGTTGGAGTATGTTTTATATTGTTCAGTAAGAGGACGCAATATTTGCTCTGGGCACTTTGCAACAAGGTGGAATTAATTATTTGAGCTACCACCTCGCAGGAAAAGCCCCTTGCTTTGACACAGAATCTGTCACTGTTCTCTTCTCTCAAAGTTTTCGCCTTTTCAGGTAAAGGGATGTTAATTAACATGGGCATAAGGGTCTTCAATCCATACGATCTTGTTTTGAGGGCCTAAGTGATCCAGAATTTCTGTCTATTGATCATAGTATTGATTATCTTTCTCTCTAGTCTGCATTGCGTTTGGAAACACAGTTAAAGAAACTTTGCATGAAGCAAGGAAAGAGATTCTGGGATAATGACCTCTGGCTTGTTTAAGTGCCTCTGAGGAAAGAGCCTGCCTGGGAGAAAAGCTCTCAACCATCTCCTTTTCCCCTTTCCCCAAGCTCTGGCAAATAGGGCAGTGAACTTGTCCTAGGAGTTAGAGCAGACACTGAGTGAATCTGCGCTCTGTGGCTCTCAGAGCGACCTTTGTGGAAAGTACCTACGGATTTGCACGCTTGGTAGGTGGGGTGCCTGACTAGCTGATGCTCCTCAGCCTGCGGTTTCCCTTTGCCTCGGTTTCTGGGCTGCAGAAGGGCGTAGATACACTGCCAGGGGGCGGCGGCAGGAGTATCCTCTGGACAGCTCTGAGACCCTGGCCTTACAACTGAGATGAAAGCTTGGAAAACTGATAGCAATTTCAAAAGAGCCACCCACTTCCCTCTCCTTGAGCCTCTTCTGGCTTTCCCAGGGTATGTACAACCCGGTGCTTATGCACAGATGTTTCTCTGCTTGTTCCTTCTCCACCCACCTCCGCTTTCCAATCCTCCACACAACACTCGTCCACTACTGCCCCTGATAGGGCAAAGAGCCTTCAGCAATGCTTCCTTTATCTCCGCTGCCAGGGGCGGGACTGGGCTGAAGGGGGCGGGGGGCAGCATTCTCAGCTGAGTCACTGGAAGGCACTCCTACGAGCATTTCTTTGGGGGTGAGCCGAAGGGGGTGGGGTAACATAGTTGAACACTGGGAGATCCTGAAAGAGTGGCGCTGAATAAGTGTCTGGACCTAACCTGAACCCCGTAGGTGCGCTACTAAAGGGACTGGTAGATCTGTCTGCAACTGCTCACCTTCGATCAGCATTTGAGGGTAATGAAGTGACTAACTACAAAATTAAACATTCACGCTAATCGTTGTGTTCATATATTGTTATTATTGGGGGTTTTTTGGGGGGTGCATTGTGCATCCTTATTTTAAAGGCTTAACTTGTACGGGGAGTGGAGCAAGAACAGATTTTCAAGGTTATTGTAGAGATTTTGGTTCCACCTACTCCCGAAGTGCCACTAAATCAAACATTCAGGTTTCCCCTAATATCCTAGGCAGAGATGTTGCAATGATCTGTTTGCTATTAGAATCGATTTTACATTTTAGCTGTCTATTTTTACATCTGGGCAAAACAGGCAGCAAAGCCAAATATTTTCAGAACCATACTAATCTCACCTTTAAATCAACCTCTTTAATGGGTAGTATTGAAAATCTGTGCAGAAACAGGTTTTAATTTTTCCCTTCTAAGTACCAAATGAGGAAAAACCCAGCTATTTTGTTAAGCATGCTTGAAGACTCCCCTAGCTCCCCTTTTTCCTTTCACACAGGTTTTCAGATAAATTTAGGTAAGATCATCTTCCTTATTTACATGATATGTAGCTCTTGCTATATACATATTTGGTCCAGACCTATAATTATTTTTTATCAAGGGCAGTCCAAGGAAGGACACTTTCTCTAGCAATGTAGATCCTTCAATTTATAGTCTTAAAGAGATACCAGAGTCACTAGGAGATTCGGTGACTGCCACTCAGGGTGACATGACTCTTATGTTTCAGAGGAGAGATAGGAACCCAGGACTTCCTAACACAGAAAACAGCTAAGTGGCCACACTGCTTTTCCCTGTGAGGCAGAATCACAATGTGATTATGTTCTTTACAATTTAGCATGTTGGAAGCAAAATATTACCTCTCCATTATAAATGATACACTGTAAGTGCTTTATTATAAAATTTCAGACAGAAAAATCATCTAAAAGTTAGCTTAAATTAGAATCTTAACTTAGTACCTTACAGCCAAAAGGGACCTTAAATGTAATCTCTTCCATCTATTAAAATTTATACACAAAGAAATTGAGGCCTCAAGAAGAGAAATGATTTACTCCAGAAAAGGCAACTATTTCGTTAGTGACAGAACAAAGACTAGGACTCAGGCCTTTATACTTCTGTCTTTCTTTAAAAAAAAAAAAAAGAAAAAAAAGATATTGATGTAATCTAAGGGGGGCAGGGTGGAGATACCAATATGTAAAAAGTTTCAGACTTCATACTCAGATACCTTGAACAGCTGCAGCCTCCCTTCCCCAACTAAAGTTTGTATAATTATCAGTTATATACAATTTATAATCCTGCCCTTCATATAAAAAGCTACTGACCCATGTCAGTCTAGCTCTTACTCAAAGTTGTTTTTCTTGTGTCTGTGAGAGATTTGTGCTTATCTGCCTGAACTCACTTGATCTTCTGAGACCAATGCTGGTGCTGGGTCTGGAGTCAGGAGTACCTGAGTTAAAATCCAATCTCAGATTCTTACTTGCTCTGTGACCTTGGCAAGTCACTTAATCTTTGTTTGCCTCAGTTTCCTCAATTTTTAATTGGGATAATAATAGCACCTACTTCCCAGGGTTGTTGTGAGGATCAAATGAGATAGCATTTGTAAAAGGTGCTTAGCACAGTGCCTGCCACATAGTAAGCATTATAAAAATGCTTGTTCCTTCACCCTCCACCACCTCTTATGTAGACCAGTTTCTAGTTATCTATATATAGTTTTTCACCTGAACTATCAATAATACTCTCTTGCTTAATCACTTTCATTACTAAGGATAGTAAGGGAATAGTTCACCTGAGGTCATAGAATATTGATCCAGAGGAGATAGAGCCAATGAAGCTACATCATTGGTATTGTGATCCAACCAACACAGAAGAAATAACAAAAGAACTGTAAGAATAATCAGGTAAAATAAACAAAAAAAAAACTGCCTATATATGAATAGCCTTGCAAGTGTAATAATTTTCTGTAACTTCCTTCAGTTTTACTTAAATTTCTATCTAGGAACTTGTTTAGAACATAAAAGAAAGTCTACCATAATTTCTAGGACAGCTCATTTTAAAAGTATATTTTATAGCACATTTCAAGTCATCAGAAGAAAAGACTTGATATGATTATCCACTAGTATCAAATGTGTTTGTTTCTAATATGCCTACTTAGGTGTCACTATAAAGAATGATCATGTCTAGATTTATTCGCTTGAGACATTTACATTAACTTTTTCACTTCCCCTCCCCTCCTTCTTCCATGTTCATTACAGTAGGGGAGACTTGGGATTTCGTCAGTATGTGAAACTCCTAGCTTCCAAATCCTCTCTACAAATACTGATCTATATCTCTTCTGTAATTTAGAGTCTTAAAAGTTGTCTGGGAAAAATGAGAGATTAAGAGACTACTAGCCCATGGTCACATAGCTAGTGTGTGTCAGAGATAGGACTTGAATCCATTCCTTCCCAAATCTAAAGTTGATCTCTTCCCCCACGCCATTACACAATATTTACTCTTACTTACATACCACATACTTACTCATATGTGTATATAATTGTTTTCTGTTTTCAAACTTTTAAATTAATAATATTTGGGAACAACCAAATATTGATTATTTTGTTCCAAAATAGACCTTACTTTATCACTTACAGGATCAATTATAAAATGCTCTGTTTTGTGTTCAAAGGCCTTCACCACCTTTGCTCTCATCCCACACTTTCTGGTCTTCTTACACTTTATACTTACACTACCCCAACCCCACATACTATGAGATCCATTAACATTGGTTCTGGAATAAATTGACCTTATTTATGCCTTCTGCTTTTTTTCCTGAATATATGTCTACTTTCTAGCCAAATTTCCTTTAAACAAATATGTATTATCAAGTAAAACAAATCATGTTATGTCATGTCTCAGAAGTTCTCATTATGCACCTCTTTCTTGTTCTTTGAATATGGAAACGCTTGTTTTCAAATTATGAAGTTTACAATAAAATGAGAAAAAACTTCAAAAGGTTGACTTCAATTATGTGAACTTTATTTCCAGGTAATATGTTAAAAGAAATAAATAAACCAGAATAGCCATTTGGGAGGAGGATTTCGAGGGGGGTACTTTTTATCACCAGTCAACTAATTTCCATCTCTACTCTTTTGTCTTCTTATTTCATTGCACATGAAATGATACTGACTTTTATTTTTTCTGATTCTGAAGTGGCATGTCCATAAGATTTTTCTGATGTGCCTTCATTTTAGTCTTGAAATGAGCAAATTTTCCTTTTTCATTTGATCTGATATCTTCTTTAACTGTGGGTATCCCACAAGTCCAGGGTCTGTCCTGCCCTCTTTGATTTTCCTTTTATACTATTTCAATTGCTAATTTCACTTGTTCAATGATCATTTCTATGCTAACAATTTTCGTACCTACTTATCTATTCCTAACCTCTCTGCTGACCTCCAGTTTTGCATCTCCAGACTGCCTAAAGACATCTTGAAATAAATGTGCTGTAGCCATCTTAAACTTAACATGTTCAACACTAAACTTATTCTCTTTCCTCCTATACCTTTCCCTAACTCCTATCTTCTCCATTACCATAGAGGGCAACACCATTCTTTTAATCACACAAATTCACAACCTAGGTGTCATCCTCAATTACTCGCTATCTCCCACCCCTCATATACACTCTGTTGCCAAGGCCTGTCAAGTTCACCTTTGTAATATCTCTTGAATATTCCTCCTTTTCTCTTCTGATACTGCCACCTCTTGGTGCATGCTCTCATCTCCTCACACTTGGACTCTTGCAGTACTCTGCTGGTGGGTTGGCTTGCCATGAGCTTCTCCCCAGTCCATTCTATCTTCCACTCAGACACTGCCAGTGATTTTGCTAAAGCTCAAGTTGAAACAGGTCACCCCCTTTACTTGATAAACTTCAGTGACTCCCTATCACCTCCAGGATAAGATAGGAAATTGTCTGTTGTTCAAAACCCTTCATAACATAGCCTGGATCGATCTTTCTAACCTTCTTACACCTTACACCATCACTCCCATATACAATCCAGTGACACTGATCACTTTGCTACTCCTCAGACAAGACAGTCCCTCTCTGGCTCCAGATATTTTCATTGTCTGTCTCCTATGCCTGCAATGCTCTTCTTTTCCTAGTTCCACCTCCTGTCTTCGATGGCTTCCTTAAAGTCTTAGCTGAAATCCCATCTTTTACAGGAAGTCTTTCCCAATCTCTGAATTTAAGCTCCTTCCCTCTGTTGATTGTTTCCTATTTATCTTCTTTGTGTAACTTGTTTATATATAATTGTTTGCATGTTGACTCCCCCATTAGAGTGTGAAGTCCTTGAGAGTCAGGACTGTCTTTTACATTTCCTTTTAATCCCCATTGCTTATTAGCATAGCCTGGCACTGAGCTTAATAAATACTCATTGACTCCTTCAGAGAAATAACTGTAATTAAGTTTAAGTATCAATAATAAGAATTTTTATATTATAGACAGCAGTGATTTTATTAGTTTTTCATGAGTCTTTGAATTTTTTAAACTGTACTGAAGATAAGAGTTAAGTCATTGTGTTTTATGACACTATTTTTTATAAAATGCCCAAATCTGGCCACCACTGCCACAGGTACTATTTGCTTTTGTATTTTGGTGCCAAATCTTAGTACAATGGTTAGAATATAGTAAATACTTAATAATTTTTTCATTCATTCATTCGTTCATTCATTCATTCATTCATTCATGTAACTAAGTAGAAAATTAATTTCATTAACCAGGTAGTTTCAAGTAGGATACTATATTATTAAGCAAAATAATTAAGGTTTTGGACAAAGGCTTTATTTATCATACGCTTCACTTTGTCTTCTAGATGTAGGGAGAATGACAAGGGAAGGGAAGAAAGGCAAGGGAAGAGAGATGTTGGATGCCACATTTCAAATCTTCATTGAGTTGTATCATGTTGAGACATGAACCTAAAGATTACCAACTTTCTAAACCTTGACCTTCCCTAATTCTCACAATGAACCCAATCTCTTTCTGTACAGTTCTAGCACTGATTATATTCTCTATGTTTGGCATTTCCTAGTTTAATATAGCTGTGGGTTGCTAATGATTATCCTGTTGTGAAATCAATCAATTAACATTTATTAAGCACCAACTATGGGCCAGGCACTGTGCTAAGCACTGGGAATTAAAAAAAAAAGGCAAAAGACAATCCCTGTGCTCAAGGAGTAACATTACACACAATCTAATGGGGGGGGTGGATAACATGTAAACAAATATATACAAAGCAGGCTTTATAAGGATGAGTAGGAAGTAATTTACAGAGGGAAGGTACTGGAATTAAGAGGAGTTGGGGAAGACTTCTGTAGAAGATGAACTTTAATTGGGATTTAAAGAACACTAGAAGGTCAGGAGGTGGAGAGAAGAGAGAGAACTTTCTAGGCATAGGGAACAGCCAGAGAAAATGCCTGTAGCTGAGAAATGAAGTATTTTGTTCTCCTTGTGGAATAACCTGGACAGCAGTAAAACTGGTTGGAAGAACAGTTATTACTCTTGCATTAGTATATTAATTTTAAATACATTTCTCTTCTAAGAAATGGAAATCCTGAAGAAAATTCAATACCTGAGAATTCTTAGATGCATGATCAACAAGGAAGCCATGAAAATCACTCTACGGTGTTTTCTGGGAAGTTCTTAGGGTAGTGAAGACACTGGATACTATGGGTATCCTAGAATTTCTATAGAAAATAAAGGAATAATAACAATCCCTGTGGTTGAGAATTTTTTCAAGAAAATCCATTAGTTGTGAAGTAGGTAATTTCAATGAGTAGATAACATAGGATCCTGGTATCATAAGTTGAAGCTGTAAGGGACTTTAATGACTACTTACCAAATCTCCTTGCACATCTATATTGTTGCTTTGACTTTAGATATTGAATTCATTTGATTTTCTGATCTCTATTCTACAACTCACATTTTAGATGGTGCTTTGAGGTTAAAAAAACAAAACAAAACACTTTAAGCAGGCAGTTAGGTGGCATAGTGGATAGAACATTGGCCCTGGAGTCAGGAAGATCTGAGTTCAAATCCAGCCTCAGACACTTACTTGTTTGTGACCCTAGACAAGTCACTTAACCCTGATTGCCTCTAAAAAGAAAAGAAAAACATTTTACATATGTTATCACAGTTTCTCAGCTTGGAGTTAAACAAACAAACAAACAAACAAAAAACTGGGTGTGAGACCTAGCTTTACCACTTACTAACTGAGTTACCATGGACAATCATTTAATTTCTTGAAATTTTATTTATCTTTAAAATGGGAGTTAGGAAACTCTCATTACCCATTGTATAGGGTTATGATACATAAATCACTATATAAAATGTTACGAGTTAAGTTATTATTGCTATAAAACTGGTAGACATTAGAGAAACTCTTTTTGATTGATTAATTCTATTCTCCCAAGAATTTCAAAACCCTATAAAGAAGGGTTAAGGGTGGCTTTTAATTTCTATACTTGTCTGTATGTATAATTTTTAAAGATATATTCATTTCTTTGAAATATTTTTCAAAAGGTCACCAAAATTTGTACCCCTGCTTGAATCTTCATTACTCTGAATTTAGATTATGAAATTTTATTGTATCCTTGAATGATGAAAAAAAGGTTATTTGTCCTCTGGTCTTTCTCAAACTTTTTAGGTAGCACCCCTCCCCCCACCTCTTCTCTATTAGCTCACATTCACCTAGCTTTAAGTCAAAATAACTCCCCTTATGGCCTGGAGTTGCAATGTAGAACTATTCCTTTTCCTCTCAGCCCTTCTCAAATGAAAGAAAAAAAACAAATAAACAAAAATGAAACAACTGTTCTCTGACTTATTCCCTACTTAGGTGTCACCTAGCTAATCCAACAAACCAGTCAATCAGTAAGCACATATTAATTGCCTTCTCTGTGCCAAGAACCATGCTAGGGTGGGGGAAGACAAAACCAAAAAAGAAATACTCTTTGCATTCATAATCCCTACTAATGTGTTAATGGGTATTTTTACCTTAACATGTTACCATAATATCAAATGAAAAAAGTGTTTTTAACCAATGAATAATCACTGAAAATAGAATATTTTGGTTGAAATAATTGTTTATTGAATTTTCCCAAAGGACACATCTTAACAAAGGCTTTCTGAAGATGTGTTAGCAGAGCATTTCCTAAATTATGTTCTTTGGAAACCTGATCTTCTATTCTATATAAATAGCAGTCTCATTCTAATGATAATCTACCCAATGTTAAATGTTAAGTTATATATGTATTAAAATACTCATCGTGTGTAATTCCCTATTGGAAAAAGGCAATCTCCTTGCTTTGCCCTAAAATTTCTTCTATGATCCTCTATCCCAATTTCCCTATGTCCATCAGGAAGAGATGTTAAAGGTTCTGCTAACATTTAAAATCCAGAAATTTTGCTTGATTTTCCAGTTATTTTGGAAAACTTCTTTCTAGTTTTTTTGGTAAGGCAATGGGATGAAGTGACTTGCCCAGGGTCACACAGCTAGGAAATGTCAAGTGTCTGAGGTCAGATTTGAACTCAGGTCTTCCTGAAACCAGGGCTGGTGCTCTATCCGCTGAGCCATCTAGCTGCCCCTATTTTGGAAAACTTTTGACACAAAAGAATGACTTTTAAAAGTTTTGGAAAACTTTTAACACAAAAGAATGGTTTGTATTGCAGAACTAGTAGGAATTAGTCCAGTTGGGGAGACATTTTATATTCTATTCAATTCAACAAGCATTCATTAGGAAGATACTGTCTATAGAACCTGTTGCTAGAAACTTGGGAAGGTAAAGAGTTAAGATAAGACATGGTCCCTTGTCCTCATTTAGGTTAAAATTTAGTAGGAGAATAAGAAGGGAAAAATCCACAATGATTATAAGCAGTATTATAAATTAAATACATTAGGAGGGTGTACAACAAAGAATTATGTGAGGTCCTTACTAACTTGAAAAATTCGGGAAGGCTTCATGAAGGAGTGAGGACTTCAGTGGATTTTAAGGGATGGGGAGAAATTCAGTAAGTGAAGATAGGGAGGAAGAATGTTCTAGGTACAGGGAACAATGTTCACAAAGACAGGGAGTTGAAAAGGTGTAAGCATTGTACTGGTGACAGAGCAGTCCGACTTTGTTGGCACCCTTCTCAGATTGAAAAGAGTAACTCAAGAATAAAGCCAGGAAGTTAATATGATATCAATTTGTGGAAGACCTTGAGTATTAGACAAAGAAGTTTGAATTTTATTTGTCAGGCAATGTTTCAAGCATTTTTCAGTTTTGTCTGAGTCTTTGTGACCCCATTTGGGATTGCCTTGGCAAGGATATTAGAGTAATTTTCAATTTACTTCTCTAGCTCATTTTGCAGATGAGGAACTGAGGCAAATATGGTTAAGTGACTTGCCCAGGGTCACACAGTTAGTAAGTGCCAGATTTGAACTGAGGTACTCCTGATTCCAGGGCTGGTACTTTATCCACTGTGCCACCTTGCTGCCCAGTAAGGCATAGGGAGCCGCTGAAGATTTCTGAACAGAGGAGTGGCATGACTTCATTGATTCATCAGAAAGATGAATGTTGCAGTGATATGAAGAAAACTAACTGAAGAAGATAGAGTGGCGTTTTGAAGAACTATTAGAAAGTTATTACTTCCAGACAGGGAAGTAATGAGAACTTTTATGGGGATGATGATAGTTGGCAGCTAGGTGGTTCAATAGATACAGTGCAGGGTCTGGAGTCAGGTAGACTCATCTTTGTGAGTTCAAATCCAACCTCAAACACTTACTAGTTGTGTGAACCTGAGTAAATCACTTAACCCTGTTTGCCTCAGTTTCTTCATCTGTAAAATGAGCTGGAGAAGGAAATGGCAAACTTTTTTTTTTTTTTTTGGTGAGGCAATTGGGGTTAAGTGACTTGCCCAAAGTCCCACAGCTAGTGAGTATTATGTGTCTGAGGCCAGATTTGAACTCAGGTCTACTGACTCCAGGGCCAGCCATTGCACCACCTACCTGCCATTATAAACCTCTCTTGTATCTTTGCCAAGAAAACCTCAAATGGGGGTCGTGAAGAGTCCAACATGACTGAAATGACTCAACAACAATACAAGTGCAGACTTGATTCAAGGAGGGCCAGGTAATCCACTCTGAGTATGCATTTGAAATGTTTATCTCAGGTCAGCTTCCCTTGGTCCCTAGATATTCCTCACCCAACCTGCTACACCGGCACTATGTATATGCTCAAAGGAAGCAAATACATGAATCCTTCAAATTCTTGCTTGGTCCTTCTCCTCCATGAACTCTTCCTTGACTACTCTAGCCCTCAGGGAGCTCCCTTCTCTTCAGAACTTCTTAAGAGTCTGAGAGTCTGCACCATGCATTCTTGTTCAGGGCAGCTAGGTGGTGAAATGGATGGAGTGCTGGCTCTGGAGTTAGAAAGACCTGAATTCTAATCCAATCTCAAATATTTATTAACTGTGTGACCCTGGGCAAGTCACTCAGCTCTGTTTGCCTCAGTGTCTCATCTGTAAAATTAACTGGAGAAGGAGATAGCAAATCACTCCAGTATTTTTGCTAAGAAAACCCCAAATGGGGTCACAAAGAGTCAGACGTGACTGAAATGACTGAACAACAACAATCACAGTGGGAATAGAGAGCTAGGGAAGGATGTGAGAAAGATTTCAGAAGTATATTTGGTAAAGTTCTTTACACTACCCTCATATTCCTGATTTTTATATTTTGTGGCATTCATCAAAACACAGTACCCCTATTGGTGGTCATACCTATTGTATCAATATGAAGTATTTTGACCCCACATTTCTAAATATCCAGTATTTGTGTAGACAGACACTTGTCAGAAGCACATCTGAATAGACATGTGAAACCTCTAAGCAGCAGATATTAGAGACCCCAAACTTATATAGAATAGAATAATATCATAGAGTTTGAAGTTAGTACAACCTCTAATACATCTTAAATCTAGAACTGCTGCCACCATTGATTATCCTGTCTTTCCTTTTTCACATCCACAAACTACATATATGTCACCCAAATATCCTAACTGTTATTTGCCTCAGTTTCCTTGTTTATAAATCACACAAAATTGGGGAACACATGACACACAGGGAAAGGCTTCCAGTGATATTTAAACTCTGTAGATATGCTGACTTGCTAAATGAAGTCCTACCTGTCTCTCTTCTGTTTCTTCTAATACCACAATGTTCTACACCAATAGTATCGAGTATCAGACATTAGCTTTTCCTTTCTTTTTTTTTTAAATTATGTTGGCTTCTAGCAACCCCAAACTAGGTAAGGTCTTTATGTAATATTCATGGCTATTGCCCACAGCTCATATCTGTTGCACATATAACTCAACTGCCTTGCCATCAACTGTTCTGCCATCCTTGTTGTGCTAACATTAGCTGCAGCTATGAGTGGAAGATAATAATTTATAGTGATCTACATACTATCTTGAAATTTCATTCTAGCCAAGTTCAATATCATAAAATACAACATGATTTAAATAATGTGGTAAATAATCATCTTGTTTAATATATAGTTTTGAGAAATAAAAACAAATCAGTGAAAGGTTACCCTGTGGCAGCACCCTTGAAAGTACATGATTTTTTAAAAAATGGTACCGGTTATAGTGAAATCAGCACAAATTAATTTATTTTCTATAACATTCATGCCTATGCAAGAAGACAGTTTTAACCATAGATACAGAAAAAATAAAAAAGAGTCTAATGTTTTAAAAATAGTAATTAGTAATTGGGATTTTCATGGAATTTAATGAATGTTGGTCTTCAAAATCATCATCTTAAGAGATTTCACATTTTTCTGATGATGCTGTTTTGGAATTTCCTAATGAGTCAGTTAAAGCACCAGTCAGTCTAATCATGGTAAATATCTGATGATTTTCTATATCATTTACAGTTTAGGGAAGAGAGTTCCTGGTTGGAATTGTAGTCCAAATAATCTTTTCTTCTGAGTAACAAAATACAGTCAAACAAGTCAGATTAAAGTAGTAATTATTCAATTGCTTACAGAAACAAATATATTCTGCCATCCTATGGGTCAATGAAATACCCAGGTAAATATGTTCCTTTATTAAACTGTCAAATCTGATTATTAATTAAAAGTAGTCAAGAGGCAAGCTGAACCTCTGTTTCACATTTAATCTTCTCCATGACCTGCCCCTTCTTACTTTTCCAGTACCCTTGCACTTTACTCTCCTCCAAACATTATGATACAGCTTCATTGGCTTACTTGCTCTTCCTCTGTCTCTCAAACATGATACTCTGTCTCCCTTTTTCCTTACCTTGGCAATGTCCTCCACACCTGGAATGCTTTGCCCCCTTACCTCTATGTTTTAGAGTCCCTTGCTTTCTATATGATTCAGTTCAAGTCTCACTCTCTGTAGGATATTCTTGATCTCCCTGACTCTTAATACCTTCCCTTCTCATATTACCTTCTGTGTAAAACACACACGCACACAAATACACACCCACATGCACACAAATACACATATACATAGACACATACAGATATACATGTGTTTGTGTATATATACAGAGAGAATATGTGTGTATGTATGTGTGTATGTATGTATGTATGTATGAATGAACATTTCTAGTTATGTGCATGCCTCGCTCCCATTCTCAGTTCACATATTGGTGAAGCCTCACTTACAGAATCTTAAGCATAACCTTGCAGGTGTGTGAAATGAGCATAATTGTTTGGTGGTTTGAACAAAATATGGCAAGTCCTCAAAGAGATGGGAGTACAAGATATCTTGTTTTCTCCTGAGGAACCTGTATATGTGTCAAGAAGAAACAGTTACAATGAAACATGAATCAGCTGGTTGGTTTAAGATTGGAAAAGGAATATGACAAAGCTATATACTGTCACCTTATTTATTTAACTTATGTGCAGAGTATATCATGCAAAATGCCAGGCTGGATGAATCAAAAGCTAGAATTAAGGTTGCTGGGAGAAATATCAACAATCTCAGATATACAGATTATACCAGTTTGATGACAGAAAGTAGAGAAGAAGCCTCTTGATGAGGTGAAACAAGAGAGTATAAAAGCTGGCTTGAAGCTTAACATAAAAACAAAAAAACAGAAAGCAAAAACAAAACAAAATGGAGATCTTGGCAACTGGTCCCATCACTTTTTCACAAATAGAGGGAGAAGAAATGGAAGCAGTGTCAGATTCTATATTCTTGGGCTCAAAGATCACTGCAGATGGCAACCGCAGCCATGAAATTAAAAGATGCTTGCTCTTTGGAAAGAAAACTATGGCAAATCTGGATAGCATACTAAAAAACAGAGAAATCACCTTGTGGACAAAGGTCTGTATAGTCAAAGCTATATTTTGTTTTGTTTTTTTTCATAGTAGCAATGTAGGCTGTGAGAGTTAGACTATAAGGAAAGCTGAGCACTGCAGAATTTATGCTTTAGAAATGTGGTGCTGAAGAAGACTTTTGGCAGTCCCTTGGACAGCAAGGAGATCAAATCAGTCAGTGCTTAAAGAAATTAATTCAGGATATTCACCAGAAGGTCAAATACCAAAGCTGAAGCATAATTACTTTGGCCACAAAGATGGGAGTCATTGGAAAAGATCCTAATATTGTGAAAGATTGAAGTCAAAAGCAAAAGGGGATGACAGAGGATAAGATGGGTACACAGTATCATGGAAATAATGAACATTAACTTGGATAAACTTTGAGAGATAGTGGAGTATAGAAGGGCCTAGTGTGCTTTGGTCTATGGGGTCACAAAAGAGTCAGACTTAACTGAATGTGACTGAACAACAACTGTCTCCCATTAGAATGCAAGTTACTTGAAAGCAGAGATTGTTTTTGCATATTTTATTTTATTTTAGTTTTTTCTTCATATTCCTGGAACTTAGCATAGTTCTTGGCAAATAGTAAGTACTTCATAAATACTTGTAGAATGACAGAAATGATGCTTGCAATAAATTTCTTCTCATATGTGAAGGTTTTTTCATGTATTTTGTAAATAGGATATTTTGCTCATTGTGTTTTCTTAATACTTACAATCCAATATTAGTAAACTATTTCTAACATTTCCTCAAATGTTGTTCTGTTCATTATTTTAATAATTTTTATTGTTCTTCCCTGAACTTGACCATTTTCCCCTGGATCTTTCTATTAATGGGAACTCGACATGTGCCCTGTAGTACCACAAATGCAGTAGTCATTCAAGACTGTTGACTTTTTGTTCCATGATGCAGTGTCTCATTCTGTACTGTCTTAAAATAGCATGTAGTTTCATTTACTGCAGTGTTACAGAGGAAATTCATGTCTAATTTATCATTCACTCTTATCTCTTCATCTTTTTTTTTTTGCTTTACTGCTTTCTAGGTTTCTTTTCCTATTCTTCCCCAGAAAATGCATTTGACAGTATTTTTTTTCATATCTCAGCTCAAACTTGTTCTAGCAGCTCAAACATATTTTATAAGGTTTACCATTTAGTTATTTATTAGGCTAAAATTTAGTATTATGTAATTAACTGCTGTATTGGCCTGATTATAGCTGAACTTTCCCTCCAATTCTGGCTTAAGTAAAATACAAATGCAGCATTTGATTCATGGTATTTTTTCCACTATGTGTGTATGTATATGTACTTATACATAAATATGTACACATATGTTATTTTAAAAGAGATTGTGTTTTAAAGGGGAAGGCTTCAAGAGTGACCAATATTTGAACTAATATGATATGAAGATAGCATCTTTGCCAACAAAGGCAAGACCAAGAGAATAGGGAATGGATTTGAAGGCAATGCCAAAGATGATTTTGTGATTGAGTCATTATCACCCAGCCCTTTGATATATTCTATGCTTAAGACATCAGGCAGCTTATAGCCCAGGGTTTTTTGCAGGTTCACTTGGCACAGAGGAACACTAATATAGAAACAAAAGAAAAATCACTTAAGTAATCAGACTCAACAGAACCTCATTCCTTTGCCACAGAGGTCTTACTTGACTTTCTAAATATCCATCCTGTAAATACCCTCAGATCACCAGTCATAGTATAATGATTATTTTAAGGACACCATCTTAGAGGCCTGGGCTGTGCCTGTTCTTATTCTACTGTTTATAGGTAGGTAGCCTCTGACTTCAAAGGAAACTGAGGGCTGTTGACAGAAGCCAGTGCCTTTATCCTCCTATCAAGACTTCTAGCCTTCCTGGACATATTAACAAATTAGCCAATTGTATTAATGCACCTTCCAATTTTCACCTTTCTTCTCATTTCATCTCATCTCACTTTGTTTTCTTCATGCCATTTATTCTTAATAATTCTTTGATTTGTATTCATTGTTTGCTCATCAATTCTTATACTTTCTAGTGGGTATTAAGACTTGCATTTGATTCCCATTTAGCAAGCACTTAGCATATGCCTAGTACTGCTCTAAGTGCTATGTTAACTACAAAAGAAACATTATCCTCCTTCTGGAGCTTAATTTCGATGGAAAAGGAAATACAAAGGGAGGATATGATGGTATGATCCAGGTAAGGAAAAATCACATTTAGACTTCAGTTCTGCCTGGTTTGCACATAGAATAAGATGCCCTTCCCAGGATAAGCCAATCATGGCAAATCTCATCATTCTGTTTAACTCAATTTGGATACTCAATACCTTCTTAACTCCCTCAATCCCCTCTCCCTTGTAACTGGAGGGTTGCAGGGTAGATCACTAGGCAGGGATCTGGACTTTCCAGTTCATTCTCCACTTTCCATCTGCAGTTCTGCTTGGTTTGAACTTGATGGTTACTCTGAGCCCTTCCCCACAGACTCCTCCTTCCAGCTTCCTTTTGTGTGTTCTCTCCCCTCTCCTCCATGATATTGTGAGCTCCTTGAGGACAGGGGCTGTCTTTTTTTTCTTATTTTTATGTCCAGTGCTTAACACAGTACCTGGCCCATAGGTAACTAAAATAAAAGAAATAAATGTTTATTGAATTAAAATGAAGTTGACTTTATATATGGAATACTACTCCATTCATATAAAGCACCTCTTCATATCACAATTTTTTATTATAGCACATTCTCCATTTGCTGCCTCTCTTTGTACTTTTTTGTCTCAATTGTCTATAATTTCATCTTTATGAAAAGTTTTAAACTAATTGGTAGAAATTTATTTTCTCAATTTAATGCAAATTTTGAGATGCTTTATCACAAACTAGACTGTAGAATGCATGTAGTAAAGTAGGTTGAATGCCGTCCTCAGCATCAAGAAGACCTGGGTTCCAGTTCCACCTCCATCCCTGATACATAATTGTTTCTGTTTGTGTCTTCAGTTTTCATTCTTGGGATCTTTCCATCCCTCTTTTTATATAAAAGGTCCTACTTGGGCTCCTACTTGATCTTTCTTTTGACCAGGGGTGGGAAACCTATAGCCCTGAGGCCACATGTGGCCCTCTAGGTCCTCAAATGCAGCCCTTTGACTGAATCCAAACTTCACAGAACACATGTGGCCTAGAGGTGGCAGGTTCCCCACCCCTGCTCTTGACTCTTTGAAATCTCTGGTGCATTTCAGATGATGGTCAACATGCTTTTCTTTCTCTAATAATTATAGTTTGCTTTTATATAGCATTTACTATGTACCAGGTATGTGCTAAGCTCTTTGGAAATATCTCATCTTATCGTCACAACCCTGGGAGGTAAAGACTGTTATTATCCTCAGTTTTCAGATGAGGAAACTGAGAAGAGGTTAAGTGATTCACTCAAGGTCACAGAACTAGTCTGGGGCCATATTTGAACTCAGGTTTTCCTGACTCTAGTCCCAGAGCTCTATCCATTATGCCACCTAGCTGCCTTTCTCTCACTTGTTCTAATGTGACACGGTCACTTCATCAATCAGTTCTACACTAGCAATCAGTTCTTCCTAATTGATGAGAATCAGCTCCAAAATAGCAATTCTCTGATTTTGCCTTGATATTTTGAGAGATGAGATTTTTATATAGACAAGCCAAGAATGTATTAGCTGCTTTGCTTTTGAAAGCGAGAGTTACTTATATGTGTAGGACAGACTCTGGACTCACCCTCCAATCTTGCACTTTGATTAGCCAGTGGGTTCCAAACCCTGTTGTGGTTGTTCAGCCATTTTCAGTAGTCGTGTCCAACTGTTTGTGACTCCATTTGAGGTTTTCTTGGCAAAGATACGTGAATGGTTTGCCATTTCCTTCTCCAGCTCATTTTGAAGATTTGAAAATTGTGTCTGGGGCCATATTTGAACTCAGGCTTAAGTGACTTGGCCAGGATCACACAGCTAGTTAGTGTATGAGGCCAGATTTGATTTCATGAAGATAAGTCTTCCTGACTCCAGGCTCAGCACTCTATCCAATGCCCTTCCATCCCTAGTGGCTAGCTTCTACTCTCCTTTGGGTTCTAAGGATGACCCCAAGGAGTTTTGATTTGTAGTACTATCACTCATGCTCCCCCCACTCCACCCCAATCTGATGTATTTACCCAAATATCAATCAATAAGTTAAAATATCCTGATTACCAATTAGTTAATATCAATTAGTTTTCATAAACAGATATTTACTTAGAAGGTTCAGCAAGGGGGGCAGCTAGGTGGTGCAGTGGATAGAGCACTGCCCCTGAAGTCAGGAGGACCTGAGTTCAAATCCAGCCTCAGACCAAACACTTGACACTTACTAGCTGTGTGACTTTGGGCAAGTCACTTAACCCCAACTGCCTAAAAGTAAAAAAAAAAAAAAGATGCAGCAAGGATGGAAGTATAAAATCATCCCCCCAAACTATGGTATATTTTCCTCTCTATATATCTGCACTGTTCCTGGTATTGGTAGATTCAAAGTGTGTGCTACGATACACCCCCACCCCTATCCAAGGGTGGTAGCCCTTTTCTCCCTTTAGAGAGTTCCTGTTAAGTTCACTTCTGGGGATGGCAGAATTTGTGGCTAAGTTGTTCCCTTGCTTAATTGGGCTGGCTCCTTGCTGGGTTGTGTCAGCCAGATAATTCTGAAGGACCTAATCCTTACTGGATGTAGCTGCTGCAGCCACTCTAGGAAAATGGTTGCTTGTGAGACCTCTTGTGTCTTTGATGGATCTCTCTCTCTCATTGGCACTTGGACACTCACATTGGTGGATACTCATTTGCTTGAGGTCAGGAAAAAAGAAACACAGTAGAGGATAAATAAAGGGGCTATGATGAGAGCGTGTTGCCCAGTTCAGGAGGGGTTCTCCCCCAGGGCAACACAAGTAGTGCTTATCTTGTTAGACACTAGGGAAGAGAGAGATGGTTCTTCTGTTTAGTCCTTTCGTATGCACGCAATTCTGGCTCAGTTGCCAATTAAAGGGTTTTCTGTACCAATGCAGTTGTGTGTGCTCTGAAGCCAGAAGGGAAAAGGCCTTTCCATCATGCATTTCCAGAAACAGGTTCACCACACCTCCACACAAATTGACAGCAAGCAGAAAATATTGTATACTAGGAACTAGGATGTCATTGTCTGATGTCTCCACCCCATGTGTAAAGGCATCAAATACAAATAAGTAAGAAAAGATCAGCAAAAATATAGTGACAGTTGCATACTGTTTAACTTTAGGTAGAAAGATGAGGATTCCATTTAATATAGTTGCATTTGAAATCTTTGCTTGTCTATCTTCCTGGAGTCTGGAAATTGCTTTTATTTTGACTCTTTCCAAAATAAAAGCCACTGGAAGTCAATGAATGAGTGAGTTGGAAATTGCTCCTTTTCTGCTCCACGTCTCTTGTCTTTTTTGGTGGGAGAGCCTGGTCTGTTCATGTGATCACAGATGAAAAGTCAGCTCTGGCAGAGGCATCCAAACACTTCAGAAAAATTGGCCCTGCTCAAAAGAGTATGAGAGACAGTTGTGAGTCCAGAGCCCTCAAAGAGTTATGCCTTTGGGCTGGAGCTCCGGTCTGACATAAAGCCACTTTATACTGGTTTTCAAGTTTTTTGTTCTTTCTTTTTTTCTTGATAAAAACATGGCTTCATAAAACTAGAAGGATTTGCCCTGAAGCATACCTCTTTATTTAGAATGAAGTGTGACTCAGTTTCCTCAGATATACTTGGACAACAATTTGGCAATTTAATGAAGTGACTGGTTTTTCTGAGCAAAGCACAGTTGAAGCCCCTGCTAAGCAGAGTAAATTCCTTATTGAATATGTAAAGGGAGTGAATTATTTCCTCCTTTCAGTCTGATCTGAAAATACCTTGGGGCTGTGGGAGAACATAATCCCCAAAATGGTGCATTCTTAAAGTTAGCACTGCTATCAAAGTTTTAAGGATTTACCCAGCAACAGTATGACTCAGTTAGCCTGGCCACTTAGAATTTACTTCAATTCAATAATTTTTGAAATATTGACAATTTTTAATCACTGAAAATCTGGAGATTTAAAAAAATGAAACAACCTCTGTCTTTAAGCAGTTTATATTCTACTGGAGGGCTTTAGTGCAATGCTGAATGGAATGGAAGGTTATATACAAGTATAGAAACTAAAAATCTAGCCTTGGTGAATTTACTGGTAAAATCCTGTTTCATGTCCTAAAATCTGATAATCTCAAATGGTTGTAGTACCAATATGAGTAATTGGCTCATTGGAAAATGATTGGACTAGAGGGAATCTTAAGAAGTAAGCTAATCCTTTTCCCTATCTTCAAGAAGTATTAGAAATGCCTTCAGGTGTTAAAGAGGGATAGATTGAGATTGGCACTAGAGGAGAGAATTAGGATAAATGGATGCACATTTCAAAGAGGCAAAGATAGGATTGATATCAGGAAAAATTTACTAACAAGGGCAGCTAGGTGGGACAGCTAGGTGGCACAGTGGGTAGAGCACCAGCCCTGAAATCAGGAGGACCTGAGTTCAAATCTGGCCTTAGACCAACCGCTTGACACTTACTAGCTCTGTGACCCTGGGCAAGTCACTTAGCCCCAATTGCCTAAAAAAAAAAAAAATTACTAACAATTAGACTTATGCAAAAGGAGAATTGGCTACTCTGGGCGGGTTCCCCTTCATTAGCTTTTAAAGTTAAGGATAGAGAACCACTTCCTGGGTATGCTGTAAAGTGAAATTTTGTTCAGGTATGGGTCAGAATAAATTTCTTCAAACTCTAAGTTTCCATGTGAATTAAAAATGCTACAGAATCTATTCATGATATACATAAAATTTCCTTTCTGATTATGTGTGTAGGAGATATAGAAAAGTTCCAAAGAACCCTGGGTATATTGTGTGCAATGATTTATAATAGGTAATTAAAAAAAATAGGGTACTTAGCAAGTCAATGGTCATAATTTCTCCATGAGTCTAAGCCATTAGAGTATGTTATGATATAATTATTGACTGTGATTTTTCTTTTAGCCATCCTTATAATGAATACTTATGCAATGCTGAGTGGTTGATATGTGCATACAGATATTTTAAGTGAACTGACTGTGTAGATAGTTATGATGAATTCTACTTTGAGTCTACTTTTCTTTAAGAGGCAACTAGGTGGCACAGTGGATAGACCACTGGACTTGAAACCAGGAAAACCTGAGTTTAAATCTTGCCCTATTAGTTGAGCAAGACTAGAAAAGACACAACCTTTGATTGTCTTAATTTCCTCCTGTAAAATGTGGATAATAATAGTACCTACCCCCCAGTTGTTGTGAAAATAAAATGAAATATTTGCAAAGCATTTTGAGATACACAAATGCTAGTGATTAGAGCATTTAGAAATATATAATGATTTCTAATGGAATAATGAAAGTAGAATGGAAAATTAACCTTTCAAACCATTATCTCCTTAAGATCAAACAAAGCCCACTGCTGTTTTCCAAAAGTTCTAACTTGCTAGTCATTCTATTTTGAATTTCAGTGAAATTAAATTCATACAGCAGGACTACTTTATTTTTTAAAACTGTGATATTTTTAATGGACATCCAAAGCAGAGGTTTGGACTGGACAGCCTTCCTAGTTCCTTCCAGCTCTGAATTGCTTTTCCTAAGAGCCAACAAATGACAGTTTGCTAAGTGGCTCATTTGAAGCCACAGAACTTAAAAGAAGATAATTTTTATATGCTTGGCTGACTTGAATCTCTTCCTCTAGGATAGCATGGTAATGTGTCAGTGATTGCCATGATAAAAAGGAAGGAAGTTAGTTGTCACAAAATATTTTCTAACATAGGGCTACAATTCAGACAGTTTAAATGATGCTTTTATGCAATTTTTGTACCTTATTACTAAGCCCTCTTCTGAATATGATAAGGTCATGATGACTTCCAAATTGTCTTTTGCTAGAGGAAAGAAGCTTTTAGCAGACAATGCAAATTGATAACACTCTTTAAAAATTGAACTAGAAAAAATGATTTTTACCATGAGCAAATTCAAAATATATCTAACCTGCCTAGATTTTTATTCTATTTGTTATATGTAATCTCTTTAATCAAAAGAAGATTATTTTCTTTTGATATGAGTAATAAGTAGGCATATTAATTATGTTACCCTCTCCTATACCCATATTTACCACTCTTTAGGGGAAAGGAAATTTCTATATGGCATATAGTAATTACTATAGTGCAATTTGAACAACCATAGCCACTATCCCTATAGGATGGACTCATTCTATTAGTAATTGTCTTCTACGTTCATAACTATTTTAGATTCTACTACCGCAAAGTGTAGACACTTAAGATGCTATCTATAAAAAAAGGGTGATTGGGGTGGTCATATTCTTCACTGGTGAAGGAAATATTGATATTGATGAAATTATGGATCATTGAAATATGTTCACTCATTATTTTGAAAAATCACAATGAAACTTTGAACCCATTTTGTTACTTGCCCTCACTCTATGTTCTCTCCTTCAAAAATAGAACTCTGTAGGTGAATTCAGCAGTATTCTAGTTCCTCATTATTTTCATTATTCCATCTGTACTGGTATATACTATGTGGGGACAAGCCCTTCACCCATATAGGTACCATATCGCCTATCTAGGAAAAGGAACTCTTTGAAAGTCTTTCCATGATATGGGCTTCCAAAGTTTGTACTTACTTTACTCTGTGTTCATCTGTGATACCAATCCTAAACTGAGCCCTTGATAGAACCACCACCTCTTTTTACTCACCATATATTCTGCCACAAATGTACACCTAGTGCATAGTCTCATCACAAACCATTCCTCTTCTTCTAGGCTGCCTTACTTAGATCACCCAGGCTGACCTCCAAACCACACAAGCCAATATTCTGCCTACCTCCCAATGTTTCTAAAAGCAACCCAAGAATTGCAACAGCTCACTCCCTTTTGCCACAATCCCCAAAATAATTGAACATAGGGAGAGAATCTCCCCATGGAATGGTCAATACCTGTGCTTAACTTCCCAGACACATTGAAAACATTTAGTATTTTTTAACTTAGAAAAATTCATTTTTAATGGAATAAGAGGTGCAATTGTGAGACCTTTTTGAAACACTGAGAAATTGCTCAGTTTAATCATTCTGGTTTCTAGGTTCTTTTGCTTATTTTTGTTTTATATTATTTCTCTCATGAAAGATTTTAGCCTTATTTGGCATTTGAATGGGATCCAAAGGTGAAAGGAAATCAATGGTTCCCTGCTATTTTGTTTAATGTACCTATGATAGTTGGAAGAGTTTGTTCTCATCTTAGGCCAATCAAAAAAAAAAAAAAAGGGGAATGAACTAGACAAATCTCAAGTTTTCTATCCAAACATCTGAATCAATTTTTAAAAGAGAGAAACAATTGTGGAAATGGAACCAAAAGCAATCTAAGAATTACCATTCACCTTATGTAATAGAAAACATGTCCTCAGACAACACAATTATGGTGTCTGAGTATTGAGCTAATGAATCTTCTTGGGAATTTAAATATTTTGTCATCTCCTGGTGGCGAATCTTGTGTTCAGCCTTGGGTTTCTGACTCCTGACTCTTGAATTGTCCTCTAGTCCTCAGCAGGGTGCAGGACATGAGACTGACAGTATGACTCAATGAAGAAATAAGCTGAAGATTTTGTAAGGGTTGAGTGGAACTTATGGAATTGTGTTTAAGAACAAACTTCCCAGACAAGTAAGAAAGATTACCTTGTCTCTGGGATAAATATCCAACTTTAGAGTTCTCAGTTTGGCATTTGGGTCTGGGGAATTCTGAGACTGACCTAGAGACATCAAGAATGCTATGGAAACAGACAATAGTGCCAACTGTGTCCAAATAGATAGATGCATAGTAATATGGATTGTAAAATAAACTTGACACAGGTAAAAAGGAATGTCTGCCCGAAGGAAAATACCAAAGAAAGTTTATGGGGAATAAATGGAAAATAAAAATGGCTACATATGTCCTGATGTTGTAGACTTTGGGGACTCCAACCAGCAAATATAGAAACTTTAGTACTTTTAAGAAAAATAAATTATGCCAAGATTTTGATCTTAGGAACATATCTGAATGCAACTACTGTATCCTTTTGCTTGAAAGAGAGCAATATTTGAGCATGAATATCCTTAAGAAATTAAGTATATTGCTAGCAAAGTTCACTGACCTCAGATTTCTGTTCTGGACATGTTGATGTTATTGGGTAAGACTGACCCTTGAAGAAGAACTTCATTGATTCTCTAGCTTTCCTTTTTTAAGATTCATAGGTTCTTTCAAGTATACATGCCACATTTGAAAAAAAAATAGTGGTTCCACAAGTAAATATCCAAAAGCAAATTATTTCTCTGTTTCAAATAAAAAGATTTAAAGTGTGATATTGTAAATGTTCTAAATTTCAATAAGGTAGAGAGGATGAGCATTTAGTTCTCACTTACCTTTCAAGGGATTTAGGATAAAAAAAGAAAATGAAATTTCAAGTAGCATAGTGCTGTTTAAAGGTCAACACAATATTGTTTTATGGCCTTATGAATTTGTTTATTGACAGTGGAAGTCGGGGTCATACAGATCTTTAGACCATTATTAATGCTACCTGCTATGCTATGATATATGCCGTTTTTTCTCTTCTCTCTCCTCTATCTCCCACTCTGTGTTTCCCTATATCACACTCTTTCTTCTCTTCTTATTCTCTTTCTCTCAAATCATAAAACACTTTGGTTATAGTTTGTAGTTCAAGATTTCTAAAGATTAAAGACTATGCATGGCAGCACAACAAATATAGTTATAATACAGTCTATTTTAATATTATAATTATTAAAAACTAATATACACATTTCTATAGTTAATGTATTTGCATTTTGGAATATTTTCTAAACTATGCCTTATCAAGAAAAGCTTAGTAAAATTATAGGTTATTAATGCTTATGTCAGTCCTGCTGAATCTTTACATGACTTTCAGCAGCTTAGCCTGTTATTCAGAGTCAATGGTACTATATAGGTATAGATAAGAAACCTGGAATCATTGACAGGGCCAAAAGTGTCTTTAGAGAACATCTACAAACCCTTCATTTTACAGGTGAGCAATTTGGGACTTTGAGAGAATAAGTGACTTGCTGAAGTAATACATATAGGAATCCAATGCAATTCTACAAGCTTTGTTTGAGTATCTATTATATGCAAGGCACTATGCTAGGTGCTGAGAATATAGTGACAAAATAAACTTCTGTCTTCATGGAACTTATGTAAATCTACAGAATCATGTAAATGTTATACCCAGAAGGATGGGTTTGGGACTAAGACTGGAACCTAGGTCTTCTCACTCAGTTCTAGAGTCACCTTGAGAATCTCCTTTAGACCTGGTACATTTCATATTACATTGATGTATACTTTCTGCTGCTACTAGGAAGAAACTGGGTAATTATGCATATATATATATTTATATATGTGTGTATGTATATTTCAGTTCCTCTTATTTTAGTAAAAAAGAGTTTATAAACTCATTCATTCCCAAAAGACAAACCAACCAAGGAAATGAAAGGGGGACTCTTAGACTTTCTGAAAAACAATCTCCTGTGATCCCAACTATTATAGGCATTTTTTTTTAAGCAAGGCAACTGAGGTTAAGTGACTTGCCCAGAGTCACATAGCTAGGAAGTATCATGTGTTTGAGGCCGGATTTGAATTCAGGTCCTCCTGACTCCAGGGCTGGTGCTCTATCCACTGTACCACCTAGCTGCCCCTAGGCATTTCTGATATCAAGAGGAACCATCTAGTTGCTTTCATTATCCTACCTACTATTATGCAGGATCCTTGGTCTTGGACATGGACAATAATAGGAATATGACCAAAAGAAGATCAATACTCAATAGCCATTCTATTAGACCAAGGGCAACCCTTGCCCAGGAATCATTTCAGATTACTATAGTACCTCAGTATGATGTGTCTATAAGCCATGGATTCTACAAAGGGCTCCTAAGCAACATATTGTTGTTCAGTCATTTCAGGTGTGTTTGACTCTTCATGACCCCATTTGGGGTTTTCTTGGCAAAGATACTGTAGTGGTTTGCCATTTCCTTCTCCAGTTCATTTTAGAGTTGAGGAAACTGAGGCAAACAAGGTTAAGTAATTTGCCACACAGCTAATAAGTGTCTGAGACCAGATTTGAACTCACAAAGATGAGTCTTCCTGACTTCAGGCCCAGCACTCTATCCACCGCACCATCTAGCTGCCCCAAGCAACATATAACATGGATATAAGAAGCCTTTTTATCAGTAGTTTATTCACTCATATCCTTTTACTCATCATGGTTTGGGCTTTCATAGCATTTTTTCTTTATTGTAAAGATTATAAAACACTAATTATTGAAGTGACTGCATTTTACTTTCAGATGTTTTATTTATGTAGAGACAATGTTGCATAGTAGATAGAGATCAAATCTTGAATTCAGGAAAACTTTAAACCAAGTAGGTTAAGGAACTACCTCTGACACAACTTGTGTGACTATGGTCCAGTCACCTCCCTATGCCCAGGCTACTCTGTGAGACTAAGTTACAGGCAGGTTGTTGATCTGGGAGAAGTTTCCATACCAAGAGTTCCCATTCAGATGAAATCACAGGGAGAGAGAGAGAGAGAGAGAGAGAGAGACAGAGACAGAGAGAGAGAGAGAGAGAGTGTGTGTGTGTGTGTGTATGTGTGTGTGTGTGTGTGTGAATAACAAGACATCATAGAGTAGCACATAAAGTGATAGCCTTGGAGTGAGGAAGGTGTCCAGGAAATATTGGACAATGCCCTTGAGCAACTCTTTGAGATTCTAAATTGCAAATTTCCATCGGTAGGCTTTTCCTCACTAGAGAAAGAGAGAGGAGGTTTTGAGTGTGTTTTGTTTTGTTTTGTTAGTGCAATTGACCTTAGTGTCCTGGATCTCTGGCTTTGTGTGATGTCTAGATCAACCTAGATCAGAACAGAATAAACTATAATTATGAGACCCTATGAAAATGTTTTTAATTTTCTGACTTTGTAATATTTTGCCTTAATGTTACCAGGAAAATGTTTGAAAAGTTCAACTCAAGCTTTTTGAAGAAGCAAAAGTATATTATTTTATGTTCCCTATAAAGGTATACCTATAAATTTGTGCTATTTTTTTTCAAAACTCTCTTGATTAGGTTGAGGTTGCCCTCTCCAGACTCTATTCATCCTTAGTTTTACTCGACATAGCACTTAAATCTGTAAACATTTAAAGTTTTAATACTAATATGTAACACCTCTGTCATTAGATTGATGAAACTTTTTCATTGTTCTAGCCACACTGCTATAAAATGTACTTTATACAGTAATTCAATCAACTATTAATTTAGTAACCCAACTGAAGACAAATGCTGAAATGCCACCCATTAAGCTTTGAAAGAATACTTAATTATCGGAAATGTAGATGCTTGATTTGTCCTTTGAAGACTCTGATATAAGAACAGTGTAATTTGTAGTTGATTCTCTTAGTCATAGACAGTATCACATATATAGCCTTCAAAATGTAATGCAAATTATTTTCTTACTGGCAGAATTTAAAAGATCACTTTATATTCTTCACTGTAACATTCAACATTGGTACTCAATTATGTTTAAATATACTACAAATGCCACATGACTATTTATTCTTATTGAAGTCACTAATTCTGACCTCACAGTGCTTGGGGCTATAGAAAGAATAATCATCTAAAACTAAGAGAAGCATAGTGTCCAGAGTAAGAAGTCACACTAAACTCTTCCCTGCTCAGACTGTTTTGGGAACAATATTCTCATTTCTGGTTGTCACATTTTAGGAAGGATAATGATAAACTGTAGAACAGTCCCAGTACAACTGGATGGTGAAGGTTCATATTAAGATTCATTGAAAATGAATATCTTGGAGAGGAAAAGACTTAAGGGAGACATAATAGCTATCTTAAAGTATTTTGAAATACTGTCATGTGATATACAGGGATTAGACTTAGTGCATTTCACCTTAAAGGGTCAAACCAGAATCAATGGGTAGAAGTTGCAGAGAAGATAATGTAGAAGCAAAAAAAAAGTTTCCTAACAATTAGAGATATCTAAAATAGAAGGAAGAAACTATATGCATCCAGAGACAGAACTGATAAATAGAAGTATGTGTAGAATGATTTAACATATATATTTCTGTCAAAGGGTGGCCATCTCTAAAACAGGGTGTGAGGAGGGTAGGTGGAGAAAAAAAAGAAATTTAAATGATAACTTTATTATATACTTAAAAGGAATAGCAAGTTGTACATAGTAGATTTGCAGTTTCATGTATAATCATCTTTTTTTTAAATTAAACTATATTATGGAAATGTTCTATTTCATAAATTAATAATGAAATTTAGAAAAAAATTAAAAAATCCAGTACCTTTATCATTTAAGAGCCCTATCTGTGAGCATGAAAACTCAAGACTTAAATTAATTTAAATATGAGAAAAATGCACTTTCTAAAAGCACCCTTTTGTCTTTAGAATAATGTTAAAGTAGAAAATGGGAGAGAATAAGCTAGCAATTTTGAGGTTTAAAAGTCTGTAAATTTCAGCCAATTATCTTACATGCCATCTCTATTAAATCAAATGAGATATGTAGCCAAATGAGATAATAGATATAAAAAGCTTTATAAAGCTCTGTGTAAATATCAAATATGACTTTAGTTATTGCCATTCAATTAAAGTCAATTCAACAAATTAATAAGTTACATTGTGATAAAAACTGCTCTAGTCACCAGAGATAAGGAGATAGAACAACATAATTAAAAGATATGAAGTCATAGCATGTTAATTAAATTTTTCCATGTAAATTACTCCCTTTGTGACCCTAGGAAAATCATTTCAGTTTTCAGAGCTTTAGTTTTCTCATTTGAAAAATGAGGATTTTGTACTAGATGACCTTTATGATATCCTCTCTATTAATCTGGCACCTTATTATTAGTATCAAAAGCTTGATTTGACTAATTTTTTTTTTACTAACTTGGTTCAATGTTATGGCATCATGTAAATTAGAGCAATGGTTCTCAAACTTATGTGGTAGTAGTGTGTGGTATGTGGAGAAAAAGGTCTGAGCCTCTTTTCTTACATACACTTAAAAAAAACTCACCAAAATTAATAGGAAGAACAACACAGTTTCTTATGAGATATCCAATGAGGCACTGTTTTGTTTTGTTTCTGTTTTATTTACTTTTATATGAACATTAGTAACTTGTGCAGGAAACCGAAGTATAGACATTATGACATTATAAACTGCAAGAGAGCTGATGTTACCCATCTACTTGGAAAATTCAGTTTCACTAACTTGGACACAGTCAAATTTGCCCTCTTTAAATGGGGGTTCTTTGAAAGCAAAGAGGTTTTTTGTTTGTTTTTCCATTAACATATATTGTATAGTGTATGTGCGTGCATAAATGTAAATGCTCAGCTCAAATACACCTCTCGTATAAGATTTTTCCTGATACCTCTGGCTGCTAGTACCTCTCCAGTAAAGTGAGGGGAATGAAAAGTTGAGGTTATAATGCTAAAGTTGTGAACCTGAGGGAATTGAAGAATGATAGTGCATTTGACATAAATAGGGAAATCTACTAAAGAACTGGGTTTTGGAAGAATGATAAAAAAAAATCCTGCTTTTAAAAGCCTAGGGGAGAAAAAGTCCAGGGGATATTCTATTTAAAATGCCCAATGGGCAGTTTGTAACATAAAACTAAAACTCAGTGGGCAGACAGGGGCTAAAGTACATAGATTTGTGAATTATCAACATTGAGATCATTATTAAAACCATGAGAGATGATAAGATCACTCAGAGAGTATGCATTAATCATGTAACAGGTACTTAATAAATATTTGTAGATTGATTAAAACAATCCATTATTGTTTTTTTTCTAATTTTAGATGGCACTATTTTGGCTATTAGAACTTTGATTTTGAAGATGAATTCTCCAGTAATATTTGAATAACAAAATACTTTACTTAAAATGTTGAACCGTCTTTTGCCCTCAAGATCTCATGGACACAAAAAAGCAAATATATACAAACAAGCTACACGCAGGATAAATAGGAAATAGTTAAGATAGGGGAGGTGGTAGAGTTAAGGAGGGTTGTAAGAGGCTTCCTGTAGAAGATGGGATTTTTATTTGGGACTTAAAAGAAACCAGGAAGCCAAGATGAGAAGGGAGAACATACCAGACATGGGGGACAGCCGCAGAAAATGCCCACAGCTGAGAGATGGAGTGTCTTATTAATGGAACAGCCAGGAGTCCAGTGTCACTGGATTGAAGGGTATATGTTGGTGAGTAAGGTATAAGAAAACTGGGAATGTAAGAGTGACTATGTTATCAAGGACTTGAACACCAAATAGAGGATTTTGTATTTGATCCTGGGGGCAAAAGGGAGGCATTGGAATTTATTTAGTAGGGAGGTGACATGGTCAGACCTATACTTTAGAAAAATCACTTTAATGACTGAATAGATGAGGTATTTGAATAGAGAGAGATTTGAGGCAGGCAGACCAACCAGGAAGCTACTTCAATCGTCCAGGTATGAGGTGATAAAGTCCTGTAGCAGAGTGGTAGCAGTGTCAGAGGAGAAAAGCAGGTGCATTCAAAAGTTGTTGCTGAGGTGATATTGACAGGACTTGGAAACAGCTTGGATATGGTGATGGTTGGCAGGATGAGAGACAGTGAGGAGTGAAAAGTGATTCCTACATTGTAAGCCTGAAAGACTGTGAGGATGGTGGTACCTTCTACTGGGGAAGTTTGGAAGCAGGAAAGCTTCAAGGGAAGGATAAGTTTTATTTTGGAAATGTTTATGTTAAGATATCTACTGGAAATCCAGTTTGAGATGTGTGAAAGGTAATTGGAAATATGAGATTCAAGGTCAGCAGAGAGGTTAGGGCAGAAAAGGTAGATTTGAGAATCATCAGGGTAGAGATAGTCATTAAATCCATGGGAGCCAGTAAGATTACAAGTGAAGCAGAATAGAGGGAAAGCAGCGCCCAGGACAGAACCCACTGGGACACCTGTGGTTAGAAGGTATGGTGTGCATGAGGATCCAGAAAAGGGAACTGAAAAGGAATATTTAGATAGGTCAGAGAAGAACCAGGAGAGAGTGTTGTTCTGGAAACCATAGATAGAAGAGGGTATCAAGACTACTAAACAGAGTCAAAGACTGCAGAGGGACTGCGGAAAATGAAGATTAAGGAGATGCCATGGGATTTGGCAACTAAAAGATCACTGGTGACTTCAGAGAGAGCAGTTTTAGTGGAGTGATAAGATCAGAAGCCAGATTATAATGGGTTGAGAAGAGAGTACAAGGGGAGAAAGTGGAGGCACCTATTGTAGATGACTTTTTCAATTTAACCCCAAAGGGCAGAAGAGATATAGAATGAGAGCAGGGATGGAAGGATTGAGTGAAGATTTTTTTTCAAGATGAGGGAGAAATGGGCACATGTTTGTGGAGACATGATTGTAGGCAGTAAAGAATAAAGCAGTAGACAGAGAGCAATAGAAAATGATTGATATAGTGGGTGTGACCCGGGGGCATTCTGTTGGAGAAGATGGGATGGAATGGGATCACTTGAACAGGTAGAGAGGTTAGTTAGCCTTGGTAAGGAGTAAGGCCATTTCATCAAGTGAAACAGGGTAGAGGAAGAGCAAGTAGCAGAAGGCATATATGTTATCTCTCCTATATGAGATATAGGGGAGAAGAGGGAGCTCACGGCAAATGGTGTCAATTTTTTTTCTGTTAAATATGATGCAAGGTTCTTAGCTGAGACAGTAGTAGGAAGACAGCCATGGGACAATTTGAAGAGGGATGAAAAGGTTAGGTAAGAGCTGTTGTGGAGAGTGGGATAGTGAGTTGGGTAAGGCAGGTATGGATGGATTGCCAAGCAGCAGGGAGGCCCCATTTGAGGTTGTGAAATATAACTTTGTAGTAGACCCAGACAGAACAATTGCATGATTTTATCGACCTCTGTTCAGCAGAACACGTCTAAGAGCAAAGGAGGCAGATACAGGAAGTGATCCAAGGCTGAGGCTTGGCAGGATGCAATCAGTAAAATGATAAGAGGGCTAGAGATTCAGTAAAGAACTGTGTAGAGTTGAATTGGTTCATCAAGAAGGTCAAGAAGGGGAAAAAAGGAGAATGGCTAGTACAAGGGAGATGGCTTCATAGAGAATTGAGGTGTTAAGGGATTAGAGGCCACTATGTGAACAAAGAGTAGGATTTTGTAAGTGAAGAAGAAAGAGGTGAGAAGCCCATAGATTATGGCAGGATAAGGGGATTTTAAAATTCTTGAGTGTGAAGACAATACATTTGTAGGTGTTGTAAGTATAAAGATGTGACTATCTTTGTGTGTGACTGAGGGGGGATAAAGGATTAGGTCATGGGAAGTGAGTACACTAAGAAACCGGGCAGTTAGAGTGTTTGACAGTGAGTCAATATGTATGTTGAAGTCTCCTAGTATGACAGCAAGAGTTGGGGAGGAGAGAAAAAATGTGAGCTATGTACTGAACTCAATGAAGAAGGAATAGGAGTGATCTGGAAGTCTGTAGACAACAGTAACCAGGATTTTGATTGGGTGGTAGATATGAATTACATGAACATCAGTGGAAGAGAAGTTACTCAGTGAAGGTGGGGGACAGTCTGGATGTGGTACTGGAGAACAAGGAGTATTCCAACCTCCTCACCTCAGCTAATGAGCCAAGGGGAGCCAAGGTGCACCCAGAACTGGAGAGGGTGGCCAGGGAGTCTATGGAATAGTCATCTTAATTCTTATATGATTTTGCCTTTTCAACATTAATGTTACCAAATTATATTACTTTCTTCTTTCAGAATTTATTAAAATAATTTAAAACTTAAAACTTCATGAGCACATGAATCTTTGTCTGTATTTCTTGTTGTAGATGAATGATTACAGATTTAAATGAAATGTCTTCCTTTTTTCCAGAAAGTTGAGTTTTACTAAATATACCTATCTCTCATACTGTCAACTTCAAAACTAATCAAAGTACAGTGTACATTTTCATTATGGGCTGTTTTCTAGCTGACTTTTCTCTTCATATAAACTGCCACAAAGACAATGTAGCTTTCAGACTATTTTTCTTTTGGTCAGAGGGGGATTTTTCAGCTTTCCTTCTTAACATCATCCATTAATAAAAGTGAAAATTTACATGTGCATGCTAGATGTCTGGGTAAGGATATAGTTGAAAAATATAACTATTATTTCTTATTTTTATTCTTTGACATCTTTGCTTAGGATGTAAGGCGATAAATTTACTTGTTAAAGCCTTATGGATCTTTCAACACATTCATAATTTTTATGACATTTTGCCCATGATGCATGGAATGTTGGATTTTGTAGCAAAGTACAATGAATTTAAGACAAGTAGATTATTGGGCAGTAATAGTTAGAGGAAGGAAGACTCTCTGGGCTCGCCTTCATGTACTTCCCTTCCCAATATTCTTCTCATTTGCAAAGTAAAAATATAGTTTAGTATCTTGGATGTCCAGAAAGAGGTAGACTTAGGGAAAAAAAATTAAAGGAAGAAAATAAGATGGCACATTTATAATTCAGGGGTAGAGATATGATGTCAATCCATAAGTATTTTGGTAGCTTTCATGTGCAAAACACAATGCTAGATCCTATAGAGGAGTATATAGATGCATAAAGCCTTCCATGATATGACTCTAGCCAACCATCCCAAGGTTACATTTCTAAAATGTTACATGTCTACCAACTTAAGACCATTTCTTATTCTCTTATTTTACTTTGACTTTTTGCCTCATCTTCCATAACTAGAAGTCTCTCTGATAGAAATCCTTATTTTCCTTCAAAACTCAACTATGTTGCTATGTCCTTTATGAGCCTTGCCCTGGTACCTGTAAGTCATCTCTCTCTTCTGGTCTCTCCAAGTCCTTAGCATTCATTGAGTTCAATGTCCTTATTTTGCAGGCTATGCATCTGAGGTCTATAGAAGTGAAATGACTAGTACCAGGTGCGATAATTGTGATTTTTGAAATCTATTGCCTGATATTGCAGCTATACATGATAGGACTCCAATATGGAGTCACTTAGGCTAAGTGGTCCTAATGACCTTAAACATATAAGCAATGACAGATAGCCTGTAATTTTCCACTGTCTTAATTCATTTGACCCTGTGTCAAACATGTAAATGATTATAGCCCTTAATTGGAAAAGATTCCCTGCCAACTGCTGAAACCATGTGCCAATATATCCATTTCAGGAATCCCTAATTACAAATTCAGACTTCAAATTCAATTTCTGGTCTAAATCAGGAAACTCCCCCCACTCCATCCTGTGAATCTGGTATCAATAAGCCACTCAGATAATTTCCCCACCATATCTGGGTCTGATCAAGAATTCACCCTCCCAGATCTGTCATAGATTACCTGTTTTCAACAGAGCCCATCTTTAAGAATAAAACTTTCCTGCTCAGTCCCCCTCTATGGGAGCATGTACTCCCACTTAGATCTTTGCCACAATACATATCTCCTTCATGTGAATTACTCTGGCCTTTTGTGTGTCCACATCTCTGTCAGTGTGTGTACATGTCTATATGGCTGCATGTATGCTTTTGATTTTGCCTACTTGTGCTAAATAGTCATAAAGATCATGCTTGTACTCACTTTCCCAGGCCAATTTTCTGTAACTTCTTGACCCCTTGTTTTTGCTCTAATCTCAGCTATAAGGCCAAATAAAGCATGGGACCAACCAGCTTTCATACCAATCCATTTTAAAATTTTTTTCAGCCCTTTTAACTGGCATCATAGTTATCTGTTACTCAAATACATTTCCTTCTTTCCACTCCTGCCTCAAACACTTTAGTTCAGGCATTTATTACCTCTATTATGAACTATCACAATGATTGCCTATTTGGTCTCCTTGGATCCAGCCTGTCTCCTCTCCAAGCTGTCCTCCTTACAGCTTCCAACTTGACATCCCTTTTTAAGGGGCTAAAGATAACCCAAAGTGACTGTGAGTCTTCTACTCAAGAAGCTACATGGTAGCTTCAACATCTAGGGTAAAATACAAATTCTCTGTTGACCATTTAAAGCCCTTCATGGTCTGATTGCAGTCTATATTCCCAAGTTATTGTACATTACTTCTGCTCATGCATTCTTATTTTCAGCTAAATTGGCTCACTGGATTTTCCTAATGCATCCCACTTCTAGAAACCATGCCCTCCACACTTCAGCATCTGGGAACTCCAAGTTCTCTTCAGGGCTCATTTGAAGTACCACTGCCTTCAAGAAGAGTTTTTTATTCCCTCAGTTGTTAGTCTCCTCTCCCTCAAACCTGAAATCACTATTTATTTTGTTTGTCTTATTTTTATGTGACTATGTTGTATCCACTCAATAGAATGTAAGCTTTTTGTGGGCAGAGACTGTTTTCATTTCTGTCTTTCTATCTTCAAAGCATAGCAAAAGATCTGGGATAAAGTTAAGTTTAATATTTGCCTGTTGATTGATTGGCTGACTGATTGGTGCTAGTGAAGAAGGAAGCCTCTGGGCTGTCATGGCTAATTTATCTTTTTTTATTTTTTTTTAGGCAATTGGGGTTAAGTGACTTGCCCAAGGTCACACAACTAGTAAGTGTCAAGTGTTTGGTCTGAGGTCAGGTCCTTCTGACTTCAGGGCAGGTGCTCTATCCACTGCACCACCTAGCTGCCTCTGTCATGGCCAATTTACAAAGTGAATAATTTACTCATAGATAATTGAGCAGTTCCTTTATCTCCCAACATAGCATTTCTGTCATTTCATAAGACAACCAGGAACATAGTTAATCAAAGATGTGTTTTTTTTGTTGTCTATGCCTAGAAGCTAGATTTGAATCTGAGGCACTCCTGGGAATATGCTCATAGGATGCAGTGAGTCTAGGGAACTGAATCTAAGAGATTGAGTTTAGCTTGAAGTTCAGTGGAATTCTTGGATTCCTGGTTTTCTCCATCTTTCCCTCATTATTCCCCTCAAATGATATGTAGTGACCTCAACAATCAGTTGCTATTTAGATGTAAAACTTAAGTTGAGATATAGAAATGCATGTTAAGATTGAATAATCCTATTTTGCTCTAAGTACTTAAGTATTGCCATGACAGAGTCCTTAAATGCTCTGCTATTAATTAATCTTATCATAATGACCACCATAATGACCTTGATTTGACAACAAAAGTTATGTCTATACATGGGACTGGAGTGACTATTATGTTGGCCAACTGAGTATAAAATTGGTCAGTTCAAACAGCTCATTTGCATATGGTACCAGCATCTAGATGGAAAGTGAAAAAAATCAATTTTTATGCCAACTATATGAAGCATTGCCTAAATAAAGAAAACTTCATACTTTTTTATGTTGAAATTTTGACTGAAATGAGCATTCTAAGACTAGATCTATTGGCACAGGTAAAGTCTAGGCCACAGAATTGTCATATCCTGCTGTTTGAAAGTTTTGTATACAGAAGTATATAATTTGGTTATTATTGACAAGGGAACTCTGCAAGTTCAATTCTCATAGAATAAACTAGTTTTTATCCTAATGTCCTGTCCCACTACCACCCTTGTCCCCATGTTCCAGAGAGATAGGCATCATGGGCAAATGAGTATATACTGCATAAATTAGGGGGAATGAGGGGGAGCAGTACAGTCTAATGAAGTTCATAGCATGGTGGGAATGAAATGGCCTTCTAAGTCATGACATGGCCACTTTTAGTGCACCCTAATGCTGTTTTACTTCATGGAATATGCCCTCAATGTTCTTTAAGTGGGTTTTTTTTCAGTATGAGACAAAAGGTCTCAGGATAGTATTGAATTGTTGCATCATCACTTGAATAATATTTTATTTTTTTCTTGGGATTGGTAACAACACTACTTCATATTGTTAATTCATCTTTGTCAACACTAACTTTACAACAATCTGGAGAAGTGAATTTTCAGCCAAATCAAACTAGAATTTCTATTTGAGAAGCAGACTTTGACATAGCTAGACTGTAATCTCCCCAGATAGAATGGCATGTGCATGCATGAGCACACACACACATCATCATCATCATCATCTTCATCATTACCATCATCGCCAACAGGAAGCAATCAGGATATCCAATGCATGCTTTGAAATTGGGGGTGGGGTGGGGTGGGATGGAGAGTGGTCCTCCATCATGCATGTTCAGAAACAAGCTGTTTTCTATGTTCTTGACTGAAATACTGACTAAGTATGTGCTGATAGAGCTTCTAAAAAGGTGCTACACTGGGCAATTAATCTCTCTTCATCTCTTAGTTTTCTCACCTGCAAAATGGGGTTAATAACAGAGCTCTCCTCACAGGTTTGTTGTAAGGACCGATCAACATAATTTAAGTAAAGTGCTTTGCAAATCTTAAAAGGCTACATAAATGTGAACCACTATTTAATAATAATAAAATAATTGTAATTATAATTATAAAAACACTGGTAGGCTCTAGTCAGTGAAGCTGAACAATAGAGAAGAAGCTACCAAAAACAATCTTTGTCTTTCAGATTAGGCAATCTCTGATGATCCATCTTGTCTATCTTTTCCCTTTCAGTGTTCATGTGAAATTATTGGACAACCAGAATTTTTTTTTCCTGCTCAACTAGTCCCATTTTATTAATACAGATATTTAGTCAATCATTTATAGTATGATACATTGTCTGAAACTACTTGGGAAGTAAGTAGGGGAGTTGAGAGTCAAACTCTTGATTTCTATGGCAAGGCTTAACACACTAGGACTCTGCTATGTGTCTTAGTGAATCATCCCATTCTACCATACATACTTTAGAATTACATTAGACAGTTTACTTCTTCTTTTCTGAAATGCACAAAATTATAACCTATACAAGGAAATCTCTTTCACTTTTAACAAAAGTTTTATTGAGGTGCTTTGGTTTTACATCATAGTTATTTGTGGATATATCCTGACACACACTACCAGCCCTAACCACTAAACATTTCCTTACAACAAAGGGGAAAAAACTCAAGTAAAATCAAGCTTAATATTGATCCTTTCTGATAATGTGTGTATCACTCGATTGCCCATAGTCTCCTATATCTTCCATGAAAGGGTTTCAGGGCTAGTAATAATAATCATGCAGTAATATAATAATATTAATAACAATAATATACATAATAATCATACCAGATATCAAACTAAACTACAAAGCAGTACTCATCAAAACAATCTGGTACTGGGTAAGAAATAGAGTGTTTCATCAATGGAATTTATTAAGCACACAATATACAGAAGTAAATGACCACAGGAACCTAGTGCTTGATAAATCCAAAAAGCCAAGCTACTGGGGCAAGAACCCACTATTTGACAAAAACTGCTGGGAAAACTAGAAAGTAGCCTGGCAGAAACTCGGTATAGATGAATATCTCATGCTACCTGCCAAGATAAGCTCAAACTAAAAAGGATGAAATATCATAAGCAAATGAGGGAAGCATGAAAAAATTAGCTGTCAAATCTATGGCTAAAGGAAGAGATTATGGCCAAAGAAGAGATAGAATCACAAGAAACAAAATAGAAAATTTTGATTACATAAAAAATGTGAAAAGTTTTTGGATAAGCAAATGATTGCAGCTGAAATTAGAAGAAAAGTGGGAAACAGAAAAAAACAGTAATTTTCTCTGATAACCAAGGTTTTATTTTTCAAATACATAGGGAACTGAGCCAAATCTATACAAGGAGCCATTACCCAATTGATAAATAATCAAAGGATAAAAGCAGACAGTTGTCAGAGGAAGAAATCAAAACTTTCAATACTTACATAAAATGCTCTAAATCACTAACAATTAGAGAAATACAAATTAAAACAACTCTGAGATACCACTTCATACTTATTAGCTTGGCCAAGATAACAAAAAAAAAAAAAGGAAGATGACAAATGCATGAGGGGATTTGGAAAAAGATGCACTTTTAGTGCAGGCGAACTGGTCCAAACATTCTGGAGAACAATTTGGAATGATGGGATATAAAACTATGTATACCTTTTGTATACCCTAGGGCAGCTAGGTGGCCCAGTAGGGTGCCAAGCTTAGAGTCTAGAAGACTCATCTTCCTCAGTTTAAATCCAGCCTCAGACACTTACTAGCTGTGTGACCCTGGACAAGTCACTTAACCCTGTTTGCCTCAGTTCCTCATCTATAAAATAAGTTGGAGAAAGAAATGGCAAATCACTTCAGTATCTTTGACAAGAATATAGGATTCAGTGGAAAGATCAGATACACAATATAAAGAAGTAGTGACCATAGTAACCTAATGTTTGATTAGCTCAAAGATCCAAGCCACTGGGGCAAGAATTTATTTTTTCACAAAAACTTCTGGGAAAACTAGAAATCAATCTGACAGAAACTAGGTGTAGATGAATATCTCATACCTCATACCAAGGTAAGCTCAAAATGCATGTATGATAAATGGGGTCATGAAGAGTTGGACATGACTAAAATAACCAAACAATAGCAAAAACAACATATCCTATGACCCACCAACATTGATACTAGGATTGCATCCCAATGCAGTCAGGGAAAAAGGAAAAGGATCCATGTATACAAAAATATTTATAACAGCTCTTATTGTGGTAATGAAGAATTGAAAATTGTGGGGATATCCATTAATTGAGGAATGGCTGAATAAGGTGTGGTATATGGTTGTGATGGAGCACTATTATGCTACAAGAAATGACAGAGGAGATGATTTCAGCAAAACCTGGACTTATATGAGCTGATATAAGATGAAGTGAGCAGAACTAGGAGAACATTATACACAGTAACAACAATATTGTAAAGATAATCAACTGTGAAAGACTTAGCAACTCTGATCAATACAATGATCCATTATAATTCCAAAGGCCTCATGATGAAAAATGTTATCCACCTCCACAGAGAGAACTGATGAACTCTAAGTATAGATTGAAGCATATAATTTTTCACTTACTTTATTTTCCCTGCTTTTTTTCTGCAATATAGCTAATATGAAAATATTTTACATGACTTCTTGCCATCTCAAAGGGTAGGAAGAGAGTGGAGGGAGGAGGAGAATTTGAAACTGAAAATAAAAATAAATAATTATACAGTGGAGAACTATCTTTTTAGAAATGTCATTTATATTTGCTTAGTAAGAACAACAAAAATAATTTGGAAGAAACTTGGTGGATAGTATCTTTTTGAGTTGTGGACAATTGTAGAAACTCCATATAATTTATGCAACTATCATTATTAACCTAAGTTGGAGATTAAATGAGATGCCTGTTTCAAGATGGAAGTAGGAAGTATAAAATATAAATTTTTATGGATAATAGACCCTTTTCTTTTGGGAGAGAGCAGGGCTCTACTGATTAAAAACAAAAGATCTTTTTCAGATGTCTATAAAATGTGACTACTAATTCTAGCAAAATTCAAAATAATTAAACATAAAAACAAGAATGAAAAACAGTACTTGCCATGAAGGGGAGTACATTTTAGTGGGCAAACATATGAGTAAAAATATGATACTTTGAGAAAGGAGAAAACACAAATAACTAAAATGCAGCTCACTAAAATGTGGTTTCTTCCTGGACCTTTCATTAGTTCTAACACTTTAAATGGTACTTCAGCCCTGTGCTTCTAGGAGGGATAGGGATAGAGAAGGCAATTTCATTGGTGTAGAGAACATTGCGATAAGGAAATGCTCCTTTACCAATCCAAGCTGAGGCCTTCTGGCAATTTACAGACATTAAGAATTACCAGAGGCTACTTTGTGGTGCTGCACATAGAGTTCAGGATTAGGAATAAGGAAGACCCAAGTTCAAATCCTCTCTTAGACACTTACCGGCTGTGTGGTCCAGGGTAAGTTGCTCAGAACTCTGTCTGCCTCACTTTCCTCCATTGCAAATTATAGGTAATTATGGCTCCTACCTCCCAGAGTTATTGAGAGGATAAAATAAGATATTTGTAAAGTGGTTTGCAAACCTTAAAGTCATATGTAGATGCTTTTATTATTATACTAGTGAGAGATTAAATTACTTGCCTAGCTTCTATGTGTTGTAGGTGGGATTTAAATCCAAGTCTTCCTGGTTCTGAGACTGGTTCTTTCTTCATTGTAACATGGCCTCTCTTGCTTCTAGTAAGGCACATACAAGCGCGCGCGCGCACACACACACACACACACACACACACACACACACACACACACACACCCCTTTAGTTCTTGCCTTTAGTTAGTCCTTAAAGTATCTTATGAAAGCAGAGGCCATTAGATGACATTCCATTATTCCATTTGATATTTTTATGTTACATTATTTTGCACACAATGGTTAATTTTATCCCACCCCTTGTCTTTGGCACATTTTTAATTTTTGAGATGTTCATATCACACTAATCACACTGCTTTCTAAACTTCTACTCTGTGACAGCCTTCAGAAAAATTGTTGAGATGTATGTTTGGTACATTATATGTGTGGTGTAAACTTTATATCATCGCAAGTTGAACCAAGTGTTTGGCTGTAATCATGTCATCATCATCATCCTAGATGCTAAAGATGAAAGTAACAGTGGCAGCTGTTGACCTTGTTGCAAGTGCACTTTGCCTCCCTTTGGTGTTGTTGTTGTTCAGTCGTTTCAGTCATGTCCTACTCTTTGTGACCCCATTTGAGATTTTCTTGGCAAAGATACTGGAGTGGTTTGCCATTTCCTTCTCCAGCTCATTTTATAGATGAGAAACTGAGGCAAACAGGGCTAAGTGACTTAGTCCAGGGTCACATGCTTGTAAGTGTCTGAGGCCAGTTTTGATCTGATGAACCTGAGTCTTCTTAATGCTAAGCCCAGTTCTCTATCTACTGAGCAACTTAGCTTCCCCTTCCATTCTTTAAAAAAAAAATAAAGCAGGTGTTGACAGGTGGTTTGTTCTCTTCCAAGGGAAATATATTGCTATGATGAAAATAACATAGAAGGAGATCACTTTTAGTTTGACAAAGCCTCCGTGACCCATTAGATCTACTGATGACATTTGCTTTGTTTTTACTTTGAAGTTTTGAATATAATTCTATTTTGAAGTGATGATTAAATTTCCCAGAGATGGTCCTATCAAGAAAATTCAAGTTGCATAGTTCAGTTACTCAAACTCTCCTTTATGCTTTGTGAGAAACAAGCAATGTGATATAATTGGAAAGAATGATGAATATGAAAAGAATCCTGACCTGTTTTTATGTCCCAGTTCTGACACTTTCTAACTTCATAACCTTGGAAAAGTCATTTAACCAATCTCATTTCAACTGTATTACCTCATAAGTCAAACAGGAGAGTACTCTATAAGTCTTCAAATGATATGTAAATTTGAAGTATCATTCAATTCAATTCAACCAACATTGGTTAAGCTCTTACTAACTCCTAGATATCATGAAAGGAACAGTTATAATAAATAAAGGAAAAATAATAAAAGAATAAAAATGAAATAGTTCCTGCCCTGAAGAAGCTAATGTGATTGGATGAAAAAAAAAGAAGAAAAACAGATAAATGCAAAATCTGTATGAAGAAAATACAACATAGTTCTAGGCAAGGAGGAGGCGGAGGCAGTAGGAACTGAGAGGTTCAAGAAAGGTCTTGAGGAAGAGGTATTATTTAAGCTAAGTTTTCAACAGAAGTGGGAATTCCAAGAGGGGGAGGTGAGGAGGAAAGGCCTTCCATAATAGCCTATGCAAAGACACAGAGGAAGTTATGCTGATCTACCTTTTCCTGGGGGTGGCGGGGAGGGTATTCAAAAGTGATCATTCCAATTGCTTTGGCTTTTGTGACATAAATTCAATAGCAGATGTGATCTGATAAGATCATATGGTCTAAAAATCTGCTTGAATATGTTAAATTTGTTAAACTCTGCCCTATAAGATTATTCCAAGTACAATGTAAAAAAAAATCCATTCCATTGCATGCCTCCAAAATGTAAAGCTTCACTGAAGGTTCATTAAAAACGTTTTCACTGCTGAGGATGTGGCCCACAGTGCTTTTTGCTTAGGTTGGTATTTCAGTGCAATAAATAATGGCAAATGAACATCCTTTGCAACTTGTGGTTTCACTGTTGTTTTGGAATCAAGTTGTCCCAAGTCATTTTGGTTTTCTCCCAAACCCACTCTACCTGCAAATGAAACCAGAATAAGTCAATGCAGAGGAAATCAAGGTATTATATTTCAATATGTATTTCAAGGCTCTTTGGATCTAAAAATACTTAATTGGTGATGGTTCCAATTAATAACAATAGAGAAAAAAGCTTTGATCTCTCTCCCGGTTGATCTCAATTTTGGTAGTCACAATTAAATTTTGCTACCAGTCACTCACTTGGAAACTATCAAATTTCACATTTATTTGCCTATATATAAATTAAACTTACATAAATTTTAATGCCTTTCTCAAACACACACACACACACAAATGTTTTCCTTTCATGATTGAATTTTCAAGCTGACCAACTTAATTTTAATTTTTTTTATTCTTGCCCAGTGAGTGGTCACATCAATATGTGAAAAAGGTCTATATGTAGTATGAATGGAATAGCTACACTCTCTTAAAGCCAAACTCACTACATCTTCCTCTTGGGATTTTGAGGTACTCTGAGGAGTTTGAGGGGGTGTCTCATCACCACTTCCATTAGTTCAAGCTCCTACTTGCTGTCTTTCCTCATCATTAGGAGACCAGTTACCTGCATCCAAATTTCATTAAACCATTTAACATTGGGTAACTTTCACAAAAAAAGGTAGTTACTTCTAAGATGTAGCAAGAACAAAGGACAAACACTCCCCTTGCCCAATAACTAGGAGGAATACTCTCCCCTATACCAATCTGGTCTCTACAAAAAGAAGGCTAATTTTATCTAAGTTCCTACATAATATCAGTCCCATCAAGTGCACATCCAGAGGAGTATCTCTTCTGGATGAATCCTTGCCTCAGCTATCATTGAACTGTGGTCCAGATTTTGAAGATCACTCCCAAAGGTTACTTCTTATGACATTGATCTTGTACTAACTGCATACTCTGAAATGGACTCAAATGAAAAAAAATTCACTTTCTTCCTATCTCATAGGCATTGTACCTCACCGTTGTAAACATGAACTCTGTAATTTGTTCAGTCACCTTCTGAACCTTGAACCTTTTGAATTTATAAGATTGAAGGCTCCATTTGTTTCAATAGTTATCAAGATACCTCAGAAGTGCTGAAGTCAAGTGGAGGAGGCCAGCTGATAGACCTTGTTTGAATGAACCTGAAGCCAATCAAAGCACTTCTTCTTCATCTTATGGTTGGCTAACCTGAACCAATTATATTAGTGTCTATACATGCTCCATTCTCTACAGTGTACCACCTTTACATGACATCACAACTTTCTTTGAAGTACACTTCTTAGATTCTTCACAAGGAGAATGTCATCATAGGTGTTCTGCACTTGTACCAGACGCCCATTATGTATGTCACAAGAATCTGGTATGTATATCGAGGATGACACAAATGTGCATACACATTTCGAGAATGTTCTTGGAAAGCTAACCTTATTTCTGAATATATTACTTTGAGAAGCACATAAACAAATGTACTATTTTGTTAACCTATTATTTGTGGTGTTGTTTTAAATTTAATAAAAGCTAATGATTCATCTATTTGTTTTCAGTGTGTAACTGCTATAGTTTCCAGATACTGATAATTTAATAATATCTTATAACTTGCTTATTTATATCTACATATTTTTCTTGGAAGAAGAGGTGCTATGACACTGATTCTAATACCACAGTGGTCAAATCCTTTCAAAATTTGAGAATAGATAGGGTTATAGATGAATTTCTGTTAAAACTGAAGAAAGACTTTTGATGTCAAGCATGTACATTTTGTCATCTTAAGCTTTAGTTTAGATGAAACCTTTTTTTGGGAATCTTTTAATTTTCATTTATTTAAAAACACAGTATTGAAATATTTGGAAACCAGATTTACTGCAACTGTGTTCAGTTTCAATAACTCCTTATGGAGACAAAAGGCAATCTATAACAATTTTTAAAAAAATTTACACATGCCTTATGCATTTTATCATCAGAAAAACTTCCCTTTCAAACCATAGCATTTAACATGAACTACTTGAATGGCAGGTCCTTTGTTTATGCTTCGAGCCTGATTCTGATCTCAGTCATACATCCTCTCTGCTCTAACATTTCTATTTTTAACAGCATAATTTTAATAACACCTTCCTCCCCTCCATAAAAGATTAAGACTTAGCACTTACAATATATACATGTTTTATTTACCCAGTGAAAAATCAGCTATGTTAATTATAGTAGTAGAACTTAATTCATTTCCTGAAAGAAATTTGACTTTACCTTAGTGAAAACATGTATCAGGGAAAAATAATTATATTAAATGTACACCAGAAAAGTTAAAAATAAGACCTACAACATTAGAAATCTTCATCTTTAGGTTTCCATTGCCCATCTGATGAAATATCACTAAGTGAGAGCTGGACTTGGGATAATTGTGTTGCACTTATTTGATTTGAAGGAACTCATCAGTGTATATTAAATAATACTAAAATACTTTAGTGCCTTTTCAATTTCTTCCTGTCTAGCAGAAGGGTCTGTTCTTTCTGGCCACTATTTCCTCATCTGTAAAATGATGGGATTAAACTAGATGATTTCTAAACTTCCCTTCAAACTCTAAATCTTCTAATCCTGTGATCCTACAATAATATGGTGACCACAGAAATGTGTTGTAGCCTTGGAGAATATCTGTGACTTTTTCCAAGGTAGTACACCACTCTGTAATACTTTATAGTAAATGGAAAGATGAAGTAATATGCCTTTGCAATACATACTTGTTGTTAGAGTTGTTTATGGAAAACTATCACTGCTTATTTGAGTTTGAATTTTTTTCTCTAATATGGTGATTTATTACTCTGCTTTTAGACTTATTATTTAAAAAGTCACAAAATAGGTCATGTTTGGGGAAATGGTAGCATTATTGGAAAAAAAGTTTAAAAGTTAAGAAATAAGTGATATAACTAGTAACTATGACCAATCAAAGAGTAGAACATGCCAGAATTTTTGCCACATATGCACTTAGCTTTATGCTACAGCTCGTGGAGAGGTTGGAAAGAGATACAAAGGCTTTTTGCTTAAATGGATGAGGTTTAGGGTCTTAGCCTCTAGAAGTATTTTTTAAATCTAATCTTCATAGTCAACTTCCTCACAAAAAAGGAATCTAAGCAATCTTTTTGGCCAGTACTTCCTGAAATGTCTCCAATATATTGGCTACAACTATCTAAGTTTTGAGGTCTTAAGATGCTGCTTTTTCTACACAGTGGTCTCCAGTACTAATTCTGGTGTTCCTAAATAATTAGCTCCTTAACTATTCTTAAACTTATGTCCTTATGGCATATGTAGTCTTTGGACAAAATTTTGCTACTGCTCCTATATATCTGGTAGATATAGTAGAAAGGGGAAGAGTGTATTATCTTTGTGTGAGTGTGTGTGTGGACGTAGTAATTTGTTCATGAAAGATTTAGTAAGACTCTTACCATGCCAATAATCTGTGACAGCACTGCAGACAAACATTTCCAAAGCCATCATTAGTATAGTCAATTTTTTTTAATCCAAAAGAAGTTGAATCCTGGACATACATCATGTTGGTCATAAAGAAAAACAAACTGATAAAAGTCAGTAGCATGTGGTCTTGAGTTAGAAATGTAGTGCTAGGCTGTGTAAGGTAAAGGAATAAAATAAAATAGCTATTTATTCATAGTAGCATTTTTTTCCATGTGGCAAAAACTGAGGCTTGCCATCTTTTCCAAATAAATAGAGTATGGTTATTACTGGGGTGCACTTGGGGTCTCCTAAATAAGCTAGCCAACACTAATGCCTGAGCCTTGATCATTCTAGAACTTGTGAGGTTTTGGCAAAACACAATTTACCAGCTAATTTTTTTAGCTGAATCTTGCCTGCAGAAAGGATCAATCTAAATGCATTGCTGGTAGTAGTCCAACATGGTTTTATTTTTTTGCTTATGTCTTGTAACATGATTTTTATGCAGTTATAGAGCTTTATGGTCAAACCTCAAGAAGCTCTACTATTCAATTAAGTATCTACTGATTCAAGCCCCAGTGGCACACATGGGTTTTAGACACTGTTTTGTTGATGGCTTTCAGACATTCTGCAGACATAAGGAGAACAGACAGTTGGGCAGCAACTCTATGTGAGTATGTGGGTGGACATACACACAAGCACACAGATAGATAGATAGATAGATACACAGATATAAATATATATGCATATATGTATATGTGTATATTATATATATATATATGTCTGTGTATATTTATATCTATAGCTATAATTAGTTATAACTATAGATATATCAAAAACTATCCAACAAAGAGGGTTCTAAATCAATGTTCTTCTAGGATCATGGAATAAGAATCAAAAACAGGACATGTTAAATTTAGTGAGTTCTACATAGGGAAGAAGTTTGATTTTTGATTTTTGACAGTAGTAGTCCTTGAATGTTGGAATGAATTTCTGTGAAATATCCTTTGGTTATTTTTAAAGAGAGCACAGATTCTTATCAGCCTGAAATGGTTTAGCTGGGATGAGCTGAAAAGGTTAGAGAGTCTTGCAAGTTCCTTTACAAATCTATGGCATCGATGCAAGGTTAAGTTTCTTGTAATCGTTAAAGGGGAATGTGGTAGGTTTATCTTTGTTTAAAAATTGTTGGCCTGTAAAACCCTTATTTCATAAAAAAGGGAGTGAAAATGCCTAAATTATTGCTTAATAAATGAATTCTCTCAGAGGGTTAGATTGGAAGAACTGCAACCCTAATATCTAGCTCAGTATGTAACATCACTCCTCACATCCTCTAACATTTTCTCCTCGTGTGACTGTGCACAAGTTACTGAAACTCTCTGGACCTGTCTTTCATCATCTATAAAATGAGGGGAGATTTTAAAATGAGGCACCTTGGATCTTTATCCAGCCTTGGAGTCAGGAGGACTTAGGTTTGAGGTCTGCCTCTGATATGTAATCTTTACCCTTCTGGGGGAAAGGCCTGCCTTTCTTGTTAACTTTCCTATTATTGTCAAGGGCACTGTAGAGCCCTTCCCCAGCAGAATAGATTGAGGAGAACAATTTGTTCCAATGGCCATGAAGTCAGGTGCTATGGAGCACTTAGAGCTTGGTCAGATGCTGAGGGTGCCAATGTTATCCACTGCATCTAGACATTGGCAGTCATCTTGACTTTTGTCTTGCCATTGGACTTTGATGACTCTGAAAGAGAGAGTGAGGCTGATGACTCTGTGCAACTCTGCCTCATTTAAATCCAATTCATTGTAGGTGAAGATGTCACACTGTGATGTCATTGGTCTTCTTGAAAAATGAAGGATGAACCACAATTACTGTCTAAGGCACTGCAATCTCCCTAGTCACCCAGGATTCACAAAATTCACCTGTCACACACACCCCTCACATCCAATCTGTTGCATAGTCACGCCAATTCTACCTTCAGAGTATCTCTCATAAAACCCTCTTTCTCTCCTCAGAAACTGTCCCCACCTTAATCCAGGCCAACATTACTTCATGCCTAGACAATTGCAGTAGCCTGCTGGATAGTTTCTCTGCCTCATATCTCTTCCCATTCCAGTCCATCCTCCATTCAGCTGTCAAATTGACTTCCTTAAAGTACTGGTCTGACTATACCACCCCTGCCACCAATTCGCTAAACTCTAATGGTTCCTTATTACTTACAGGATTAAATATAGTAAAATCCTATGTCTGATGTTCAAAGCCCCTATAACCTGGTCCCATTCTATGTTTCCAGTCTTTTTACACCTTGCTTCTTTCAATGTATTCTGTAATGAAGTGATGAAGTGACACCAAATTCCTTTATATTCCTTTAAAAAGACACTTCATCCACTGACTTCATGCATCTTCCCTGTCTATTCCCAATGCCTGGAATTATTGCCTTCCCTATCTCTACCTCTTGCCCACCCCATCTTCCTTCAATTCCAACTAAAATCCCACCTTCTACAAAAAAATCTTTCCTGATTTCCTTTAATGCCAGTGCCTTCCTTCTGTTGCTGATCTCCGGTTTATCTTGTATATAGCTTGTTTGTGTCCACATTGCTTCCACATTTTCTCCCCCCATTAGACTGTGAGCTCCTTGAGAGCAGAGACTATTTTTTTTTTTGCTCTCACCTTTGTATACTAGGGCCTGACTCATACTAGATACTTAATAAATACTTGTTGACTGACACATCCTAACAGTATGGCTAGGGACAAGACAATTTCTGAGAGTTCCAGGCAGCTTTTAAGACAATTAAGTTACAGATCAGCTTCTGACCTGCAGGAGTGGAGTGGGGGTGGGAAGGGAGGGATAGAGGGGATTTTCCATCTGGTGTTTCTCACACAGATGCCATCAGAGGTCTGGAACAAAAAAAATTTTAAAAAAATCTCCAAAATTCCTTCCAGATCTAAATCCCATACTCCTGTGATTCATTAGGAATTGGGCTGAAGTTGATTCTTTCCAAATTCACACCATTATCCCTTCCCTTGAAATCTGATTAATTGTGCTAGGTTCTCAACATCATGATGTACTTGAACTCTAGCAAAACTAACAATAACAGAATATTATGTTGTACATAAGAGTTGTAAAGTGCTTTGTAGATGAATCCCCCATTTGAGTGATCTGTGAGCTAGGCAGGACAAATCTTTTTATCCCTCTCTTTTCAGATAGAAAATGAGGTTGATAGACTATATGCCATCATAGAAGGAAGCTCTTGACTTAGATTTGGGCCATCACCCTAAAGTCTTTCATCTGCTATTTATTTGGGGAGGTGACTCAATAAGTTACATAACCTTTCTGAGATAAAGTTTCTTTATCTGAAAAATGAATATAATCATATTTTATGCTACAATCTTCCAAGGTTATTGTGAGGAATGTGTTTTGCAAACTATGTGATAATGTATAAATATAAGTTAAATGAGGAAATGAATGTGATTTTCAGAAAGAATTACATTGAGACAATGCATTTGTCCTTACAAATTTCTTAATAATGAGAATAACCCCAAAATGGAGAAGACTGAGTCAAGGGTATTCCCCTCACTGGAAGTCTTTAAGTGAAAGATAGATGACCATTCATCTAGTTTGCTTTTGAAGAGATTCTTTTTCAAGAAAGTGATTGAGCTAGATGCCTTTTGAAGGTCCCTTTTAACTCTGTGATCCTGTGATTCTGGGGATTGCCCAAAGTCACCCAGACAATAAGTGGCAGCATCCTGACTAGCCCCTTTTAATCTAAGCCTTGTACTCTTTGCATGATACCCTTTAGATAAATGCATTCAAGGGAGGGTTGTCAAGAACAATTACATTGATGCTAATAGTTTGGTGTATCAGAACCTTGATGGCTAGGTTTTAGGCAAAACCTTCACAAATAATTTCTACTATACCTTAGTTTGTTTAGGGAAGAAATTTGCATAGAGGTTTAAATATTTTGAGTTATCTTTACTGCACAAGATTTGTTGTCTTTCAGTGGTGTTTCTAGAGTCAGCTCAAACTGGCTCTTGAGAACCAAATGTGAAATTTTCGGTATAAACATTTATACTTTAGAAATCCAAATGCCACAAATCAGGACTTGGTTTATTGTTTTGTTGATTGTCTAGATTAAGAAATGATAATGTTGCAAATTAAATAATGCAGATTAAACCTTTAAAATGTGTCATTCATACAGTTTTTCAGAGAGCCATTTGGTAAATGTGTACCAGCTGTCATAATTATAAATTAATTCTTTCTAGAGCCTTTACCTGAAAGCTTTCTTTAAAGTACCATAATTTTTGTAGAGAACTCTTATTCACCAAGATAAGGTTTTTAGGTTGTGACAATAGTGTCATTGAGATGACTGGACTGGCTGGGGTATGGAGGAGATAATTGACATTTTGGCTTTCACAGGCCTAGCATGAATTTCTCATTGCTTTTAATCTCTTTGTTTTGATTTAATACACAGAACATTACAAGGCATCATTCTCTTTTCATATGATCTTTTCATCAACAATTAACTAGTATGTAGTTACCATATCTAGAGGACCCTTTGATACATATCTGGGGAGAAACAGAAGCTATTTTTAGAGCTTTTGTCTGAATGGGTGCCTAACGAGACAAGGAGATAAATTATATTTTGGAGGTAGCCCCAACAATTAGACTCAGTCTGTGTAAGCTCAGAGTGCTTACAGAGGGGTTTGAGCCATAGGTCACACTAGAAATCAACTTAATGGGAGCTAGGAGAAATATAAATCAGAAAAATTGAGTTGGAAGGAATTCCAGAGTGTTTTCATCTCCTCATTTCATAAATGAGGAAACTGAAACCAAGAGAGGATAAATGATTTGCCGCAGACCTGGCACTACTACTTACTAGTTGTACAACTTTTTTTTTAATGGTAATTTTTATTTTTTTTTTTTGTTTTCAACATTTACTTCCACAAGATTTTGAATTCTGAATTTTCACCCCATTTTGCCCCTCCCCCATCCCAAGATGGCATGCATTCTGAATACCCCTTCCCCTAGTCTGCCATCCCTTCTATCTCTCCCCCCCTCTTCTCTTATCCCCTTCCCCTTCAATTTTCCTGTAGGGCAGGATGGATTTCTATACCCCATTTCCTGTATTTCTTATTTCCCAGTTGCATGTGAAAGCATTTTTTTTTAAACATGAGTTTTTAAAATTTTGGGTTTAAAATTTTCTCCCTTCCTCCCTCCCCACCCATCCTCATTGATAAGGCAAGCAACTAAATATAGGTTATATATGTGCAGTTATGCAAAACACTTTCATAGTAGACATGCTGTGAAAAACTAACTCTATTTCCCTTAATCCTATCCCACCCACCCATTTATTCTATTCTTTCTTTGGACCCTGACCCTCCTCAGAGGTATTTGCTTCTGATTACTCCCTTTCCCAGTCTGCTCTGCTCTCTATCATTGCCCTACTCTCTTGTCCCCTTCCCCACCCCCATTTTCCTGTAGGGTAAGACAGATTTCCACACCCAATTGAGTGTGTATGTTATTCCCTCCTTAAGTCAAATCCTATGAGAATAGGATTCACTTATTCCCTCTCACCTTCACCCTGTTTCCCCTCCACTGTAAGAGCCTTTTCTTTTCTGTTTTTTTTTTTGTGGGATAATTTACCCCGTTCTACCTCTCCCTTCTCCTTCTCCTAGTATATTCCTCTCTCACCCCTTAATTTTATTCTCCTGATACGACCCTTCATTTTCAACTCACCCTGTGCCCTCTATCTATCTATATCTATATATATGTACATATAATTTTTCCCCTCCAACTATCCTAATACTGACAAAGGTCTCATGAGTTACAAATATCATCTTTCCATGCAGGAATGTAAACAGTTCAACCTTAATAAGTCTCTTATGATTTTCTCTTTCCTGTTTACTTCTTCATGTTCCACTTGAGTCTTGTATTTGAAAATCAAATTTTCTATTCAGCTCTGGTCTTTTCATCAAGAATGCTTGAAAGTCCTCTATTTCACTGAATGATCATTTTTTCCTCTGAAGAGTTATACTCAGTTTTGCTGGGTAGGTGATTCTTGATTGTAATCCTATCTCCTTTGCCCTGTGGAATATTATATTCCATGTCCTGTGGGCCCTTAATGTAGAAGCAGCTAAATCTTGTGTTATCCTGATTGTGTTTCCACAATACTTGAATTGTTTCTTTCTGGCTGCTTGTAATATTTTCTCCTTGCCCTGGGAACTCTAGAATTTTGCTGCAATATTCCTATGAGTTTTCCTTTGGGGATCTCTTTCAGGAGGTGATCAGTGGATTTTTTCCATTTCTATTTCGTCCTCTGGTTCTAAAATATCAGGGCAGTTTTCCTTGATCATTTCTTGAAAGATGATGTCTAGACTCTTTTTTTGATCATGGCTTTCAGATAGTCCAATAATTTTTAAATTCTCTCTCCTGGATCTATTTTCCAGGTCAGTTGTTTTTCCAATGAGATATTTCACATTGTTTTCTAATTTTTCATTCTTTTGGATTGTTTTACGGTGTCTTGATTTCTCCTAAAGTCACTAGCTTCCAATTGCTCTATTGTAATTTTTAAGGAAGTATTTTCTTCAGTAATCTTTTGGACTTCCTTTTCCATTTGGCCAATTTTGCTTTTTAGGGCATTCTTCTCCTCATTGACTTTTTGGACCTCTTTTGCCATTTGGGTTAGGCTATTTTTTAAGGTGTTATTTTCTTCAGTATTTTTTTGGGTCTCCTTTAGCAAGCTATTGATTTGTTTTTCATGATTTTCTTGCATCTCTCTTATTTCTCTTCCAAACTTTTCCTCTACTTCTCTTACTTGCTTCTCAAGATCCCTTTGAGCTCTTCCAAGGCCTGGGACTGATTCATATTTTTCTTGGAGGCTTTGGATGTAGGAGCTTTTGTTTTGTTGTCTTCTTCTGGTTGTATGTTTTGATCTTTGTCACCAAAGTAAGATAATATAGTCTGACTCTTTTTGTGCTGCTTACTCATGATTCTGGCCAATTACTAGAGTTTTGAACTCTTTGTTAAGGTGAAAGTCTGCTTCCAAAGTGAAGAGTGTACTGTCCCAAGCTTCAGGGGGTTGTACAGCTGTTTTCAGAGGTACTTCTAGGGACCTGTAAATTTTCAGTTCTTCCAAGGTGGTATGATAAGGGGCGAGGTGTTTTCTCTCCACCATCACAACAAGCTCCACCACACCAGCATTCCTCCTCACCCCAGGACTGCCCCTCAGACCTGTGACCCAGATCCAAGCACAGTAAAGCAAGAGATTCCTGCCTCAGCACTGGCCAAGAGATCCCTGCAATCCCCCTCTGATCAGCCACTAGATTACCCCTCAGTCTGTGGGAGGGAAGCTCAGGAAAAAGCTGCTCGCTCCAGACTTGCAGCTGAGACCTAGCTCCTCTCTCACCACAGTCACAAACTTTTCCCACTGACCTTCTAAGTTGTCTTTGGCATTCAGGGGTTGAGAAGTCTGGAAACTGCCACAGCTGTGGTCTGTGTGCCCACATCGAACTGCACTCCTCTCCCCGCCCGGCGCAATATACCCCTCTGATCAACCATCCAGGCTGTCTTTGGCTGGAAATTTGTTTCACTCTGTCTTTTTGTGGGTTCTGCTGGTTTAGGATTTGTTTAGAGCCATTTTTATAGGTATTTGGAGGGCTTTGGGAGAGAGCTCAAGACAGTCATTGCTTTCCCTCTGCCATCTTGGCTCCGCCCTGCAACTTGTTAATTTGAGGCAAAGTTGGAGCTGGACCCAGGTCTCTTGATTCCCAGTTCTGTGGCATCTCCCACTACACCATAACTTTTCTTAAAATACTTTAGAGGTGACAGATCCAATGGAAAGTTTGAAAACAGCTATATCAAAAACTGATTTCTATGTGCACTGGAAATGGAGGTAGGAGAAATCACAAAGACAGTTTAACCCAGACTTCCTGCTCTTGAGCAAAAAGGGCTTTTTTTGCCCAAATAATCTATATTACCTGTCTACAGTAAACTCTTCTTGGGGATAATTACTCTATATTCCATTTCATTTTTTTTTTTTTGAGATGTAGGCTTTGTCTGTGCATTTTTGCTTCAGCTATCTACATGAATTTGGGTAATAGCAGATTCCACATCCAAGAATTCCCTAAGAGCCTTTTTTTTCTAAAACAGATCTTTTAACAACTTCTCTTATTTTTTAGAATCAAGAGTCAGTTTAAGAGTGATTAGAAATTGTAGCTTAAGGCTGGAATTCAGCTCATAACTTAGTATCCATCCAACTTAGGTAAGCACATGCTCCTACCTCTGAGCTTAACAGATTTGGGACCTAGTATGAGTCATTTTTAAGGTACAATAGTTGTTGTGAACCAATTATCATCCACATGGAATCCAGAAAGGCTTTAACCTTTTGGTGTTTAACCCTTTAGCCCAGTGGTATCAAACACTCTGCCCAGGAAACACTCCTAGGTACAACAAAAAATAAGTTAAAATGTAATTGGGAAATATTTAGCTAAATAAAAATATAACAAAACACGCATAACATTACATTTTTAAAAATAAGCCAATATTTGGCAGCAAGGATACTTTGATTTAGCAGCCCCATTTCTATGAGTTTGACACCTTCAGACTCAGTGATCCCTTTGTGCTGGTATTCAGTGGGAGGTCAAATCAGGAGTTTAGAGCTGCAGTAGAAAGATGAATTTGTATGTATGCTAGGTCTCAAAAGATTTGAATAGACAGAGGGTAATTTCACCTGATCCAATGGCTTTCAAAGACCTTTCACGTTGAGGCTAATATCTTTTGATGAATTAATTGAAACGTTCTCACCTAAGTAAGGTATCAGAGCTAAGACATCTGGTTGGTTTCAACCTCACCCCTTATATATAAATATGATAAATCAAAAAAGGGAAATCCAATTAAAAGTGCTACAAGAAATTGGAAGAAGGGACTTACCCTGTTGGCAATGGGGAGACATTGGTGGTTTTTAAGGGGGAAAAATACACACACATGCATATATATGTATATACACACACACACACACACACACACACACACATACATAGGTATGTATGTATATGGAAATTGTTTTAAGATGGTTGATCTCCCATTATATGTGAGGTCTATCTTAGGCTCTGTGGAAGTTGAATATAATATCCATTACTACTATTGGATGACATCTAAAAAATGTCTGACCAAATTGATGACGGTATATCAGCAGTGATGGTTTCATACAAGGACAGTTGACTTTGCCTTCACTTCTTCCCTTTCCCTATTCAGAAACAGAGAACTAAATAGAATTCAGAATGACAAATCATTTTTGGAAACTATTCAAAATGCAAATATATAGTATTATATAATAATGATTAAGCTCATTATAATAATGTTTTACCTCTTGACAATAGAGATGCTCTCCTCAGGGAGAAAATATACATCCTTCCCATCCATTTGATAAATGTAACACTTTAGATTCATTCATTGGATCTAAATTTCTGGTATTTTAAACCCTCTTAAAATTCATGTTTTTCAGTCCATTCTTAACAAGTTTTATATCCCTTTCTCTGTTTAAAAAAAAAAGTAACAAGTATCTGCCTCATGACGTGTACTATCAATATGAGTGTGTGCGTGTGTGTGTGTGTGTGTGTGTGTGTGTTATGGGACATTTTAGCAAACATACAAATTTTCTTCATTTTCTTTTGCTTTGTATTATATGTTATGACTTTACAATTTAAAATGAAGTTCTATATAATGAATGACCTAACCAAAACCCCTGGCTCTGAAATGCACTTAGGCTGTTGGAGATTTATACTCATACTTTTAAAGTATTTGTGATTAACATCACTTATTTATTATGTGGAAAATGCAATTACCTATACCACCTGCTAGATAATATCTATGTTAGAAGTATAGGTTAAAATAGCTTTGATGCAAGAAAGAGAAATTGGAGTTTATGTATAACAATTAAGTAATTTATTTTGTATATATTGCTGTTGAGCTGAAATATCTAGTCTAGTCAGAATTTGGGCTGCTTTGAATTCAGAGAGGAACATTCTCTGGAGATTCATGTAGAGATGAAAAAAATAGTTCTCTTTGGGGGGTAGGATTTAAGGGTTTATCTCTTTTCCACCTTCAGAGGGGGTGTTGCTGTGCTTCATGGGTAGGGTGCTCATCTTTGCTGAAACAAAATGAGACACATGACTTAAAAAGCCTTATTAAAGTATTATTTCTTTTGTTGGTATCAATCCCATAAAATCCAAAGTATTTTGTAGATTTAAAGTAATCAGCAAAAGCAAGCAGTTTAGCAGTGAAGTTCAAGGAAGAAGCAGCTGTTGTCAGTAGCCTAATGAAGGCACCTGTCTTTTCCCACTACTGCTTGCCTGTGGGCAACAGATAAAAGCAGAGACAGCTGGAATCTTTGACTGGTATTCTAGGCAGGCATATTATACTACCACCTGTAGAGCTGGTTATCTTTGAAACTCCCCCAAAAAAGAGTTTGGGGGAGCCAGGTGAGTCTCTTGACACCACAGCAATCTCTGTTTTGTTTTGTTTTTTCCCTTGAAATTAGAGCTGTATTGTAAAGTTGCAGGTGAAATAGCCCCACATGTGCTTATGGAAAGGAAAGGGGACAATCAGATTACATAATATGTTGAATTAAAACCCATACAATGTCATTTTATTTTGAACATTTTCATGTAAATTTTCATGTGAAGGCACTGGCTATTCCTGGGACATGTCACTGAATTCTAGGTGTTTTCAGTAGGGAGGGAAAGGGGGAAGAGGCTCTGGGAATGTGATAAGGAATTGTTTCAGATGCCAGGAGGCCCTGGATGACCCATTCAAGTCATGAAGTATCTTTAATGGAATTCTTTCTAAATTTTATCAATCCTGCAAAAATGGAGGAAAAAACCCTAGATAAGTTGGCCAAGTGTGTAGTTTATTTCCAGATATATTTGGAGCTTTTCTTGTCACTGGGAAAATTTTAAGAGACTTTATACTGAGCCTAAACCAGAAGAGAACCCTAGCTCTATTATAACACAAGTCAAAATTTTTGCTTCTAAATGAGGAGGTACATATCTGTTTAGAACCCTGTGGGATGAATGTGGCTTTTTTAGGACCAGGCGAGAGTGAGAGCCATGCTGATGAAACTGTTCTAGAAAAGGATTGTCTTTCCAGTCAGGAACTCTCAAGATGTTGAGCATCACAGGGGGTCAAATTTCACTTCATAAAGACATACAAATTTACAAAAGAGAAGGAATATAGTTATTTAATGAAAACTTGGAAGCACATATTCAGCAAATATCTAGCTCAATACAAAAAAAACATGAAAGATTACTTGTCTAGATGGAGAATATAGTTCTGAACAATAATTCTCACATTTACGGGTAAAAGAATACACTTGATTCCCTCATAACTGATTTCCAATACCAGATGCCTGGTCTAGAAATCATGAGTCATTCAAGTGGCACAGGGACAGAGAATGACAGAGGAGATGATTGTTGGGATGGTGCTATATGATATAGTATCATCTGGCAGCAAGCAGTAGAAATAAGAAGGAAAGAGTTGCCTTAGTTTACAATTTCATAGGGCAAAAAGGAGAGAATCGCTGTCTGTCTTACCAGTATCAAAGGTTTAGAGTAGAAAGGCAACATAATTATAGATTTAAAGTTGAAAGAAGCCTCAGAAAGTTTCCAGTCCATCCCCCTAATTTTACACATAAAAAAACTAAGGACCAGTCATGACTTTTAAAAGTTACACAATGAGAGAAATAGGATTTTAACTCAGAACCTCTATTTCATGTCTCTTTCTATATGCCATGCTACTTCCATAATCTTTCCTTGTATCTTCATTAATTTCAGTCTCATCAAGCATTGCATATAAAAGCCCAGTAAATAAGCTTTTCAACCCTTGCCACTGTCCTCTAGCCTTTTTGCAGGTCTTTCTGAAGGGTTAAAAGCAAAATGACACCTTCCATATTCCAATTTCTATACCAGATTTGATGGTCATTCAAAGGTGGGTGTGTATGTCTCCTGCTCAATTAGCAAGAGAAAAAAAATATTTTCCCCAATCTACTCACATAATTCATCATTGTCTGCTTATGCAGGACTTGTTCTTCTGGCTGGAGTCAAGGATAGGGACACTATTCATTAGTAAGTTTCTATTCCAGATAGTTGAGAAGGTCATGAGGTTAAGAGCAAGTTTTGCGTTCAATGTTTTGTGGAAGCCTAGGGTCCCCCAAACTTTGCAGGCTTGAAAAGGGATATGTGCATTTTGACAGCATTATGTTCCCAGTTGCACTGGAGTAGGTGATCTCTCTAATTGTATTGTTGCAGGTAAGACTTGTATTTACAACTGTGTGGATGAAAATTTTCATAGTTGCTGCTATCTTTACTTCTGTAATAAATCTTTACTTCTGTAATACGTAATTTGAGTTAGTTGAACTGTTTATGGAATTGTTATTTTGCTTTTCTTGACTTTAGAACAAGGATGAACCCAACAGTGGGTATATTAATTATTTGGGAGTCATTTAATTTTGTGGGCAGTTAGGTGGCAAAGTGGATAGAGCACTAGGCTGGGAGTCAGGAAGACCTCAGTTTAAATCCAACCTCAAGCACTTACTATCTGTATGACCCTGGGCAAGTCACTTAACCCTGTTTGCCTCAGTTTCATCATCGGTAAAATGAGCTGGAGAAGGAAATATCAAACCACTCCAGTATCTTTGCCAAGAAAACCCCAAATGGGATCAAAACGAGTTGGACATGACTGAAAAGACTGAATGATGACAATTTAATTCTTTAAGATATTTTAAAAGGAGTCAAATGGAATGAGAAAAATCTTGAATGATCCAGTTTGATAAAAAAAATGTTTATATCAGCAAGAGGCTTAAATGTTTTCTGAGTGAAGGAAATGTATTAAGTTGAAAAACAACATTCTTTGCATAATTGAAAGAAATTCTCTTCCACCTCCCAGCCCCTACCTTGATTGAATCAGGGAACATTTCTTAAGCTTCTACTGTGTACAAACCACTATGCTAAATGCTGGAGAGACAGAAAAATAAGGCATGATTGCTTCTCTTATAGAGCTTACAGACTTATAGAGAGCATGTTATGGTACATGTGCATGTAACCTATTGCTCAGAACTGAATCTCTAAGTTTACTACTGCTTTGCTTCAATCTTGGAGGCTTTCCACTCCTCTTGATCCATTCTCTCACATGTTTTGCTTGGCCAATTCAGTTTTGGGTTTATATTCCCTTTTTCTTGTTTTCTCCTAGAGACACCAAAATTTATCTTGAATCTATACAAAGGTGTCTTAAACCCCTATGCAAGTATTCAAGCTGATAAGACAGAGTATGATAAGGGCTTTATTTAACCAAACCAAAAATGTGAAACAGAAAGATACCTTATAAGGGCAGAGTATAGGAGATTAGTGGTTGTTGGAAATTGACTTGGTCAGCTTCTGAGCCATTAAAGAGTCCAAAGAAATCCTCCTTCCTTCTCTGATGGGCCCCCACAGTTATAGAGACATATGCAGTGAGCTCCATAATGATAAGAATATCTTGTGTGAAGAATTTCCTGTTAATAGAAAGCATTTAAATTTTCTTGAAAGTCAAGAAACTCTTCCTTCCAGTGAACCTCATCATCCCAGGTATCTATATATTTTTCTAGACTTATAGTACTGACTTGGTTGGAAACCTCTTAAAAGGGAAAAGAATACAGTATGAAAAATTTAGAACTTATGAGTGAAGGGCAAAGCCTAGGTTCACTCTTACAAATCATGGCTCTGTTCCCTATTGCTCCTTGGCTCCAGTTCCTGCTTGGCTCAGGAAATTGGCATGTTCAGGAACTCCTTCTCTCCAGGAGGTTTGGTTCAAGACCATGGAACTCCAGGAATTTGGAACTACTCTTCTGTGCCCAAAATATTTCTACAATATATCTACCTTGAGTATACACTACCAACTTGCATTGGAGTTGCATCATTTGAGGGTGACTACTATTTCCACAGGTTCAAGGAAGGATAGAGGTACCTACTCTTTGTGTCTGAAATCCTAAAACCCATGTTCAAGAGCCCCCATCGATATCATTCACGTCAATAGTCAAGCAGTACATACAATTGGCTCTTAGTAAACTGATTTACTAAAACAGCACAGTAAGCACAAAATATCATCTTCTTCATAAACCTGAGGCATACTCTCTCACAAATACACACTGCCTCCATTAAAAGAGTGGGCATAAAAGTGGAATGCAATAAATATATGTGCTAACTCACACTCCTGACAATACAGAATCCTAGGAGCCTTCATAGAGACCTCACTCAGCTCCCCATGGATATACTATCTCTGTTGGCTGCCTTATTCAGCAGCATTCCCAGAGTCTGTTCCTCTCTGTAACTCTTTCTTCTCTTCTGCAAGGGATGCCATTTCATGAAGCTTCTTCTTTCGTTGGGTGACTATTTCTGTATCCCTTTTTGACTGAAGTACTTATTTAGTTCCTGATTCCTTGCTAGATGTAATGTCCCCTATGAAGTGAGTAGTTTTACTTCTTCTTCTTCTTCTTTTTTTTTTTACATTTTTCTTTCTTTTTTAGGCAACTGGGGTTAAGTGACTTGCCCAGGGTCACACAGTTAGTAAGTGTCAAATGTTTGGTCTGAGGCCTGATTTGAACTCAGGTCCTCCTGACTTCAGGGCTGGTGCTTTATCCACGAGAAATTTTACTTCTAAGTAACATGTCTAATGGGTGGTTGAAGGGAACTAGAGAGAAACCCTGCTCTCTGTTCCCCTCTAAGCTCTTTATTCCCTCTCAGAATTCAGTTTCTTTCTCCACTTCTGACTCCTGGCTAAGAACTCTCTTGAACTGAACTCTTCTCTCTCTAGGACTTACCTACTAAAAACTTGCAAAAGTATGTCTAATTTTTGCTTGTCCAATTACATTTCCCCCTTTAATTCCATCAAAGAAGATGTTTACATTTCACAAAGAGATCAGGGGACAGAAATAGTTTTTTCATTTAACATCTTCTGGTTACATTCTGGGCTTTCTAGACTTGGGCTATGGTCAAAGGTCAAGTCCCCTATATCCACCTCAAATGTTAAATATTTACCATAACTAGGAAATTAACCAGAATGTTTTTTTTGGCAAAAGCCCATAGGCCCAAATTTAAGATAGCTCTCTAGTTCTTTGGGGAGTCTCAAGCGTTATCTTCTCAAATGCCTCTTCCAGTTTCTTGGGCTAAAGAGTCTCAGAAAAGTCACAATTTAGAATCAGAAAATTAAAATTCTTCCTCCCCTATTCCTATATATATATGTATGTGTTTCTCCTCCATTGGAATATTAGTTTCTTGAGGGTAGGGACTTTGAAAAAAAATTTTTTATGTATGCCTGGTACAGTTAGGACTTAATAAATGCTTGTTGATTGATTGATTATTATAGGATCTGTTACTCAAAATACCTGAAAATGAGCTAAAATTCTGACTGAATGAATGCCTCCTTAAAGTATTGTTTTTGGAATCCACTGGAACAATTAAAGGCGAGAAGGAGCACTTGGTTCTTCCTTTCTTCTGATACTGCTGCAGAAAGTTTCAAGAAATAGTTAGAAAAAACTCCTGATTTGTCTTCACATTCCAATTTGTAATGTGCAAGTAAAATGAAAGGAATTCATATTAAGTTTAATAGCTTAACCACAAAATGGGAAGCATCCATTTCTTCTACTCTCCTCTTTTTGTCCTACTGTAGGAATTGAATTATTAGCATTTGCTCCAGCCATTTAAACATTTTATTGTTATTGCTCAGAATAGCCTTTGCCATTAGTCATTAATTCTGAAAAGGAAATATGAGAGAAAAAAATGGAAGCTTGGTGTAGTATAAAACAACAAGATTTGAAAATACTGAAACCTAAGTTCTAGGCCAATTTTTGCAACTAACTAAGTCAGCTAGGTAGCTTGGTGAATAGAGCACTGCACCTGAAGTCAGGAAGACCTGAGTTCAAAATCAGCTTCAGATTCTAGTTGAGCAAGTCATTTAATTGCTATCTGCCTCAATATTCTCATGTATAAAACAGGGATAATGATAGCACCTATCTTCCAGGGATGTTGTGAAGTTAAAATGAAATATTATTTGTAAAACATTTCATAAACTTTAAAGTACTACATAAATACTAATTATTTTATTATTAATTATTAGTTATTATTAACTTGCTGTGAAACTTTAGGCATGTCACTTAACTTATCTGGGTCTCAGTTTGCTAATCTGCAAAACAGGAGTAGAAGTAATTCTAAAAACCTCTAAAATTCAGTGCAGATAATATGCGTTGTTTGGTTATTTTTCTTTGCAAATAACCTGTGTGTGTTGTATACAAATGTTTCTTCTCTGTATCTTCCTGCCATTATGAATGTACAAATAAATGAATGAAAAATCATTTAGTAAGTGCTAACTATGTATTAAAAATTGTCCTATGTATTGGGGTTACAAAAAAGAAGACCAGATAATCCTAGGTCACATCCTAATGTAGGAGACAACATATATAAGAGGTTTTAGATGCCTTGTGTTACTTAGGATACAGTGGTAAAGCAGGTGATAGTATGCCTTTTAAAATATTATTTCCACTGATAGAAAAATCTCCAGTTTTTCTATGGACCCATGTGATAATACCAAGGCAGGTATCATTTCCACATAGGTGAAGATAATCCTGAATGAGGACGGTGTATGCTAGACTGAAAGCAGGGCCTATGGTTTTGTGGGGAGAATTGGTATTCTTAGGACTTCTGGGCTCCAGGGCCATCTCCATTAGCCTGAGGGGAGGTGGAATTTGAGGTGGTGGTGGTGATTTGACTCATGCACATGACCCTTCCTGTCTCTCCCTCAAGGTGCCTTATTGCTAGGCTGTCTGGCTGGCTTGCTTACCCTGTGGGTGGCAGTTGGCAGTGATAGCTGCCCCTTCTCCATATGGATGTATGATAAATAAAGAAATAATATAGTTCTGTTAATTATTTGACCTTGATGTAAAAGGGAAGCTCAAGTGTAGACTTCAAAGAAATCTGAGGGATGTAATTTTTATTCACTCTACCCTCTTATTCAGAATCTATAACTGAATAGTAAACTGTCACCTCTTCACCTCTTCGGAGTGTATTTCATCTCAATATTTATCTATAGTTTTTCCTTAAATCTCCCCCACAACTAAGCAGTCTCAGTAAGCTGCTCCCTGTTCAAGAGAACAGAACTTACTTCTCACTGGTAACCATATCCATTCTAAATGAATTAAAATTAATTAACATTTGGGATCCACTTTGGTGATTACACTAAGACCAAGGACAAACTTTTATATAGCCCTAGGCAAGACTTATATGCCATCTCCCTGGTCACTTCACCACTTATGAATACATTGTAGGGGCAATACCTTGGGAAGACACCCTGGCTCTCCTCCCAATTGGCCTGTTTAAAAGCCTATGAACAGTGACTGGAGAGTTCCTTAGGTTCCTTTCAGTCAAATCACCCTTCTGGTATATTAGTTGACATTTTATTAAGTGTTTCTAAATACTAATGTTTACAGAGAAAAGACATTTTTGTGAGAACTAGAAAATGATCCCAGGTCACTTTTATGGACATTCTCTAATTTAGGTTTACTAATCAGCTGCTTATCCAGCTCCTGTTTGTGTCAGTTGTTTATAGGGTGTGCATTATAGATAATGAGAATTTATTTAAAATTTTAGAAAGAAAAAAGTCGGAAATGATTGAATGTTCAGAAGGATGTAACTCCCTCCGGTGCCTACTTCCCAGCCTCCTATGGTTTTTAGTCTTTTAAATTTCATCTTTTTTCCATAAAGATTAATCCACCACTACTCCTAGAAAATTCCTGGCACATGGTTCAATAATGTAAGACACCTACAGTGTATCTGGACCTTCTCCTCATTTGTCATGAAATCATTTTTTACTGTACTCCTTGGATAGGCCTCTATATTTTTCAGAGTACCTTATAAAAGTAATTGATGATTACTTAAAACCATCACCCTGTGTGGTAATAGGAAAGATATCCTCTTTCATTTCTAAGCCAAATTAATGAGCAGAAAAATGTGTGTGTTTGTGTGTGTGTGTGTGTGTATGTGTGTGTGTGTGTGTGGGGGTGTGTTTGTGGAGGGTGGGGGTGGGAAGAGACAATCTCTTCAACTGTATCTATCTAATACACAAACAATTGGAACTTTAGGCCAATTCATTCTGGAGGAAAAGTCTGTTTGATTCAAGCAATTCACCAGATATTTATTAACCCTGTGCAGTTTAAGATATTGCAGCTGTAGAATTGGAAAACATCTTTAAGATTATCTAGTCCCATTCCTTCATTTGATAGATGAGGAAACAGAAGCTAGACACATGAAGCTGGCAAGGACTCAGTAGCCATATATATCTATGCCATGCCCATTAATATTCTTAAGATTTAAAGCTGTTCTAGTACTTCTATGTACAGAGCCTTGTTGAGAGAATGTGTTGGATGATTGTGAGATGCCCATTTCTGAGAAGGCCTGTAGAGGAATAATTCTGAGGAAGATAAGATTCATAGTATATTCCAAGATAGGCAAACAATGAAAAAGAGCTCTCCCAGAGTTCCCACTTAGTTGACAATAGGGAACTTTGTTTTTCCCTCTGGATCAGAGTTGGGATACTTCCCATGAAGCCAGCTACACAAATTTCTCCAATGCTAGTTAGTTTACAATAATGATAATGATGATGTAATAATAATTCATATTTGCATAACACAACCCTCCTCAACACAACCCTGTAAGTTTGGTAGAGCAAGTATTATTATCTCCCTTCTAAAGATGAGTAAACTGAGGGGTTGAGAAGTAAACTTACTTGCACGTAGTCACATAGCTCAGTACTCTGTCTACCACAGTACTACGGAACTGCTGCTTCCTTTCAGATCTCCCAAAAAAGGGTGCAAAAAGTATAGTTCTGCCCAAACTGGATCGCCCTCCCCAGAATGCCAATTGGCTTCATGGATATGCCAACCCTACTGTATAGAATATTATTATTGACTTCTTACTGATGACCAAGAAGATAGGAGATAAACAGACTTGCTCTAAATAGGTCCTATAATTTAAAGAACTCACTAGATGGTAAATAATGAAAGTCTCATACACATTTACTATTGCAGGTCTTTAAAAGCAAGTTAAATCCACATGGTACGTGGATAGAGTCTGACTTTAGAATGAATAAGTCTTGGGTTTATGTTCTGCCTCTGACACATACTAGCTGTATGATCATTGGCAGAACCATATTGGTTTCTTACTCTTCATGTTCCTCTTGTCACCTCATTGCACTCATGAACAATACCTCATTTAAGCCTAACCAATATTTAATGAGGGCAGCTAGGTGGCACAGTGGATAAAGCACCAAGCATGGAGTCAGGAAGACTCATCTTCCTGAGTTCAAATCTGGCCTTAGACATGTAGTTGTGTGACCCTGGGCAAATCACTTGATGCTGTTTGTCTCGGTGAGCTGTAGAAGGAAACGGCAAACCACTCCAGTATCTTTGCCAAGAAAACCCCAAATTGAGTCAGAAAGAGTCAGACTTGATTGAAAAATGACTGAATAGCAACAATGTTTAACAAAACTTAGACACACTTCTAAATGACATAGCCAGAATCCAAGACTCCACATTACACCCAGCTTTCTAATGGGAGTGCAGTTAGCTACTTTCATGGATGACATAGGGAGAAATAGCCCTCCCCCTACATCTTTCCATAAGCTGTAAGAAGTAGAAATCACTATAAGGAAGTTAAAATGGAAGAAGGAAAAAGACCTTCTCTCTTCTTATGAAAGTATTTTCTCTGAGAAGCCCACCTTGCTTTAAATTACTGACTTTAAGTTGAGGTTCTTAAGAGCTACTGCAAAGAAATTATTCATTTGGTCATCTGCTGGAGTTATAGACCTTACTTTTAGAAGCCAGGAATTGAAATGAATATGTTTTTGTTCTAGTGAATATTTTAGGTACTAAGAAGAAATGTTTGGCTTTCCAATATGAGGTAGTTTAGTTCAATGCTGTTTGTGTTTTTATTTCAATGTCAAATTTTGTATAATGGCAATAAAATATATGCTCACTTTTCTTTTTTCTATCTAGTATTTAATTAAGAATTTTTAAAACCCAACTTAATTAATTAGTGATGCCACAAGAGTAACATTTCATGTAGGGGGAAATGATCCCCTATGTCTTATTCCTGTGATTTTTCTCTCACAGGAATACTAATCTCACTTCTCTATGCAAATTCATGGTATTGCTTTTTTTTTTTATTAATGAGCACTGAGCCCCAGTTACGCCCCTAAGGAAAGTACAAAAGTGATAAGTTGAAGTTTTACTTTAAAAATTATATCACTTCTTAATTTTATTTTTTGTCTTTAACGTACTCTTCAGATTCATTGGGCAGCTTGTCTAGAGTTACTATCTAACTAAGGATTATATTTTGGGGTTAGGAAATAGTGGTTTCACAAAGACTCCCACAGCTTTTGATCTAGGTAGCAAAAACCTGTTTCAAACATCAGGCACACCAAGTTACACTCAATGTTTGCAAAATTGAACTGTTAGATTGTGCCCAAATTTAGGGGGCCCCAAATAATTTTATTTTTTGGGACTAAAGTACAGAATCCAATTCAGTTTACTAAGGATCAACTATATGAACTATACTAGACATTTGGAGTACAAGATGAAAAATTACTCAGTCCTTTCTCTCCTGGAGGTTATAACTTTCTACATAAGGATAAGGCATGTAGATCAATGACTACAGCAAAAGTTAGCCTACAAGAAATCCATAGAAGTCAAATAGAATGGTATAAAAGACTCAAGGAAGGATGACTCATTTCTAAATGTAGGGAATTAGGAAATGTTTCATAGAAAAAATGGCAATGGAATTTGAGGGAAGATAAGTGGCAGGGATAAGGGAGTGGCCATTGTACCATTACAGGACTAGAGGGTGGTGTGTGCAAAGGCAATATTTTGTTTAATTTGTCCTTGGTCAGGGAATGGTGGGTAATAGTTTGCCTAGAACATATGATTCACAAGAGTAGTAGTATGAAACAGAACTAGAAAGTTAGATTGGAGTTCAAATATAAAAGGCCTTGCATTTCAATTTAAAGTTTGTATTTGATAAAGTTTTAATTTTCATAGGAATCACTAAAGGCCTTTGAATAAGGGAACTTTGTGAGAAAATATATATCAGTTTTCAGGATGATTGGAGAATAAAGAGACTGGGTGCAAGGTCAGTTAGGAGACAAGGAAGGGATGATGAAAAAATATAATGGAAAAAAATGAGTTTGTTGTCTAAACAATATGGAGGCACTGAAGGTTTTTCAAGCATTCTGGCAGTCCTAATTTGGCTGTTAGCTTCTCAAAGGTCATAGGGGATTTCTATAGCCCTTGTTCCAGGAAAAGAGAACACTGTTACAGATGCTCTATAATGGAGAATCAATAAGTCAAGAAAATACTTGGCAGTTTAAACTAAGCAAGAGACACTGAAAAAAAGGATCAGACCTAAAACATTTGGGTTGTTATGTTTACTTCTGTCCCCCTGATACATTCCTATGGAAAGGATCTGGGAAATCACTTTAGGGGCATTTAAGAACTTCAAGTTAAACTGTTTTGCGTACCTTCCCTTCCCTCTAATGAAAAGAGCAATTGGGAAAAAAAAGTTCTGTGATCATTTGTCATTGTCTTATAATCCTATCTGAGATCATAATGCCTAAAATCAATAAGTATTTTGTCTCAGGGCTTAAAATGGGCTGGATTTCAGCTAACCCTAGATTAGTGAAGTAGAGGGCTGGGAAAATCACCTTAGCAGAGATCTGGACCGACTTTTTTTCTTTTTAACCACCACTCTATCTTGTGAGATCCTGTTGTCTCAGATAATATCCTGCGCTCAGAGAAGGATTCTGATTTAACTTCTTCTGTATGGTACCTGCAGGCAAGATAGAATTCATTGGAGGAGATATGCCCACAGCCAGAGATATACTCACAAAACTATTGAGTTACTGTGTCAATAAAGTGTGCATTCAATTAGAAAGCCTAGTGATGGGACACATGGGGACTATGTTTCTTTGAAGAAAAAATTACCAAACTTTTTTTTTAACCAAAGCTCAGTTACTAACTATAGGTTGTCTTGTCAAAATAACTAACATTTTAAGGTTTACAAAGCATTTCACATACATTTCATCTGATCCTCAAAATAATCCTGTGAGCTAGGGGAATAATAATATCCTCATTTTGAATGATGAAACAATTGAGGCTGGAAGAGGTTACCTGACTTGCCCAGGGTCATACAGCTAGTAAGGTGCTGAGGTATGATTCAAACTTGGGTCTTCATGCCTCCAAGTTTATCTGTGCCACCTAAATGCCCTAAAAGCATTTCAAAAGTTCAAATATAGTCAAGTTGTAAACATTTATACTCCCTTTTTAGAGTCCTAGGGCAAGAAGGGATCTGAAGGTCAGTTAGATCATCAATTGACAACTGTTTTGAACCCCTACATACTCCCTATATACCCATTGCCTAACTGATAAATACTATGAAACATACAGAAATCAGAAACAGAAGACAAAGTCCCCATGCTCAAAGAATTAACAATAAAGTTGGGGAGACAATAGTAACACAGAGAACAAACAATGCTGCATAGTAGAAGATGAAATAAAATTGAGTATAGACTAAGGGTAGATTTTATGGCAAAGGTGGAACTTGAGATGGTGTAGAATTTGAATAGGACCTGAAAGATGGGTAGACTTGGAGTACATAGAGGAATAGGAAAAACCATTCTTGTTTGGGGAAGGTGAGATTTCATCCTACTCTTCATATTTTAGACCCTGGATGGACAACCTTTGAGGTATCTCTACAATCTGTGATTCTCTTTTAAAGGCCTATAGAGAAGGAAAATATATACATATATCTCACATCTGCTTTACTCTCACATTCCTTGCTGCCTAGAAGTTTTCCTTGATATCTAGCCCTAATTCTTCATGCTGCCTTTAAAAATTGTTTTCTTTAATCTGTAATTATTCAAGGACTCTAAGAAACTTAATTCTATTGAACACACTTTTTTGTATACCTGAAAATTATAACCACTTTGCTCTATTGGGAAAAAATGGTTTTCTTAAGTCAGAACTACATCATCTTCTACTGTTGTTATCAATGTGATCACACAGTGTGAAAAAACATTAGTGATACAATAGAAAGAACCATTTTCTTGGTACTGGAAGGCTTAGCACTTATATAAGTCCCTTTATTGCTATAAGTTTCAGTTCCTTCATCTGTAAAAATAGAAATAATGATACTTGTTTTACATATTTCGTAGAGGTTGGGGGAAGAAAGTTGGCTATAAAACTTATTAAAGTACATATAAGTATAAGCAATTAACTTCATTTTCTGGACAAATTCTATAATGCCAATAAGTTATTTTATTTAAATTTAACTTTGCTTGAGTTTTATATTATAAATATGGTTTGGGTTTGCAAATTAGAAAACGTGACACGCAAGATAAAAATGAAACCATCTTAATGCTGCAAGTTTCAGCCTTGTATTGTGTGTGAGTGTATGTGTGTGTGTGTGTGTGTGTGTGTGTAGTGATAAACAGTTACAGATATGTCCATGTGTGTTCGTGAAATGGTCCAAATGGGAATGAACATATAGTTCATCAGGGCATTATACTGACTTCTATTTTTTTAAGTTTTATTGATGCCTTTCTTTTCTTATACTATGATGGTTATTTCCCAAAATCTGTGGTTCTTCTCCTTTCTTTTCCTCCCTCTGTTCCCCCCCCCCAAAATAGAACCCTCTCTTGTAACAAGGAAAACCAGTTAAGCAAAATTGTGCAACACAATGGCCTACTATGACAGAGCCTGTGACATCTTACACTCACATTTCTCTATCTCTTCTACCAAGTGGAGAGAAAGATGTTCTATTACCTGTTCCCTGGAATCGTGATTGGTCAGAATGTTTTAATTTCAATCTCTGTAGTCATATACATATTATTCTCCTGTTTTACTTTCCTTGTTCTGTAACAGTTCATTCAAGTCTTACCATATTTCTGAATTCCTCCTTCAGGATTTGTTGTTTCTTATGGAGAAACGATATTCACATGCCAAAGAATATTTATATATGGCAAATTGTTCAGTCATTCCCCAAACTATAGACACTCACTTTGTTTTCTATTTTGTGTGCCACAAAAGTGTTGCTACAATTATTTGGTGTATATGGATCTTTCTTTGTATTTGGCATACATGCACTGGAAAGAGATCACTGAATCAAAGAAAATGATCAGTTTAGGATAATATTAATTTTTACAGAATCAGAATACAATAACCACCAAGTCTATATACCATATATAATATATATACAATAATACAAATATATATATGTATATACATATACAATAATATAATAACCACCAAAGCTCTAATGAACATCATTTAATTATCCTTCAGTTATTCAAAGGTATATTGTTGTTGTCATTTCAGTCATGTCTAACTCTTTGTGACCCAATTTGGAGTTTTCTTGGCATAGATACTAGAATGATTTGTTATTGTCTTCTCTGACTAAGTTTTACAGATGAAGAACTGAGGCAAATAGGATTAAGTGGCTTACGCAGGGTCATATAGCTAGTAAGTATCTGAGATAGGATTTGAACTCATGAAAAGGAAGGAGTCTTCCTGACTTCAGGCCCAGCACTCTATCTACTGTGCCACATAGCTGCCCCAAAAGTCATTTTAGAATACTTTATGTCCTCTTAACCAGACAAATTAGATAGAATTGTGTTCCAAAAATAGGAACATTTTAGTCAGTAGTAAATTCTGATTGATAGCATGCCAGACAATAAATCTGGCATTGCATTTTGATTTAGCCCTATGAAATGTGAAAGTTTGTGAAAGTACATAGTCTAACATAGATCTTATCTAATTAGGGCTTAAAAGGGCTTTCTTGCCCCCTAGACCTCTTGTCATCCTTAAAATTGGTGAGTGCTGAAATAATTTTTTACTAGGTAGAAAAATCAGCTATCTTGGAAAGTAATTAGTTTCATCTGTGGGTAGGTTGCCAGCAGCAGCCATGAAATCCTGAAAAAGAAGTTTTACAACCCCAGTGGAGTCATGGAAGGGGAGAGGAGAAGTAGTCAAATATAATGCTGACTTTAACATTAGAAGAAGTTTGAGATAAGGAAAATCCAAGAGACAGGTATGGTGAGAGAACTGATTGACATCATCCAGGATTTCAAAATAGTCAAGTGTTCTATTCTTCCATTTGATTTACATGGAAGAAACATATTTCACAACATTTAAAAGAGAACATGGTAGCTGGGAGGTGCCTGAATTGTATGATTTTTCTTATATGTATATTTATGTATATGTATGATTTTTCTCATAAGAAAGATTGGCTGGAAAAACCAGCATCCATTATAATCACAATGAACTTTTTGTGTGTCCACCAATTCTTTGAAATGTTTTCTTTAAGTCTACACCTTTTTTTTGTTTTGTTTTGTTTTGTTTTATTAGTTGTTCCTAATTCCACTGTCTTACTCCTAGTGATTTGCCATTATGGCTTCTGTGAAAATCTTTTTATAACTTTAAAAGCATGATCACGTGAATATAGCACTTGTGATATCAATAATTTTTGTAATTCTAACAATTAATGGATCACTGACATTTTTTATCCCTGTGAAGGCTTACAAAAATACCATTCCTCTGTAGTAGTTCCTTATATTCAGATTAGCACACACTGATTTCATTCACTGAATCACATAGTATGACTTCAAATTTGGATAAGAGAACTGAAAGCTTTAAGTTCCCAAATAGAATGAAATTGATTAAAGCTGTTTTCATTTAAATATACTTGTATGAAATTCCAATGAGAGGGAAAAAATCCATCTTCAGAGAGATTGTCATTCAATGAGAATAAGTATAAGGAAATAAAAGTAGGACCAAAACCCGATTCAGTTTATACAGGTACCAAGCTGGCAGTATTCAGCACGATACAATGGAGAGGCAGTGTAGAATAGTGAAGAGAGTGGCAAACTTGGAGTTAGGAAGACTTGGGTTCAAATCTCCTCTCTAACACATACTGTCTATTTGATGTTGGGCAAATCCCTTGGCTTCTCTCTAAGACTGAATTGTTGTTTGGTTTTCAATCATAGGGTGATAGATTTACAGCTTGAAGGTACCTCAGATGTCATCTAGTCGAACTCATTTATTTTATAGATGAAGGAATTGAGGCTCAAGGAGGTTATCCAAAGGCAAGCAGATATAATAATCATCATAGCAGAGATTTGAACCCGGATTCCATGATCACAAATACAGTGACCTATCTACCTATCTTTAAGGGAGTTTCTTCATTAGAGGCTCTAAAACCAAAGAAATTTCAGGTGAGCACCCTCCCCCTTCAAAAAAACAAAAATTAGTGTTAGATTTAGTGTTAGAAGCCCAATATCTATGACAACTTGGGCAAGTCAATACCTCTGAGCCTCAGTTTCTTCATGTGTAAATCAGCCCTTCTTAAACTGAGGGTCACAACCCACAGTTTAAGAAGCACTGAAGGGGTCGAGAGTGGAAAAAGTTAAAGACGTCGTGGAGTAGAAGACCTCTAAGGTCCCTGCCAGCTCTAAATCTTATGATCTTGCTAGGAAACAGTTAAGGGGGAAAAAAAGACCCAGGGGTCAGCTGCACCAAGGCTGTATCGATATGCATCAGAACTGTTTGAAAATCTATAATGATTTTCAAACAACTAATTCGACATCTTTTCTCCATTGAATTCATCATTTGTTTGTTTTTGTATCAAATAAGGCACTGTAATTTGCCTTTTTAAAAAACAACTGAACAAAGCAGTAAGGCAGAAAAATGTGGCACTATTTCTTAACTTCTCTGCCCATAAAATAGAGATAACCTTACCTTCCAAGGTGAGGGTAGTCCTGTGGCTGTATTTGGAGTCTGTATATGGCTGTATTTGGTATAGAGTCATGGAAAAAAAGGAGACAATTATGGTAATGGCAATGGCCTTCCCTCTTTATTGTGGTTTTAGCATGATGAAAAAGGTTATTTTGCCTTGGTCAATTTTAAGTTGTCTGACTTTATTCTTAATCAATACATATTTATTAAGTACCTACTATATACCAGCCACTTTGCTAAGTGCCAGGGGTATGTAAGGAGTGAAAAGACACTTCCTGCTCTCAAGGAGCTTACCATCTAATGGGGAGACAACATTCAAACAAACATATACAAAGCAAGCTATATACAAGATAAATGAGAAATACTTAATGGAGGTAAAGCAATGGAATTAAGAGAGATTGGGAAAGGCTCCTTGTAGAAGATGGGATTTCAGTTGGGACTTAATGGAAGCCAGGAAGGTCAGTAGTCAGAGCAAAGGAGGGAGAGCATTCCAGGCATGTAGGACAAACCAAGAGCAAAGAAATGGAGTCTTGTTAATGAAACAGCCAGGATGCCAGTGTCACTGAATGTAATAGTACATGTCAGGGAGTAATCTGATCATGGAACTAACTTCTTTGAAAGGGGTTATATACTTTCTATTTACTTGTGTGCAGGATCTTTTCATTTTTGTCTTTTTGTTCCCAGTACCTAGCATAACACCTAGCCCGCAATAGGCATTCCATAAATACTTATTGAATTAAATTGATAACTCCCCAGGTGGTGAAAGGGCTGGATATTTTGGAGGAAGGAAACACAATTACAGGCATCTTGAAATTTGCCTCAATCTAGTAGCACTCATTGAAAGAGCAAGATGCCTCACCATCAAGTTAGAAACCAGTTAGAGTGCAAAGATTTCCATTACCTAGAAATTAAAAGAAAGACTCAGATTCAGTTTTCTATCAGCACAGTTTGTAATCTATTAATTGATTAGCTTGCCAGTCCTACCGTGTGTTCAGGCAGAGTCCTGGGTGCTTAGGATACATAGGTAAAGACCAAAGACTTTCTGCCCTGAAGGAGTTCACATGTCCTCATTTTTGGACCAACTATTGGGAGTATTTTGCATCATTTTTCCTATTTAACTTTTTCCCTTATTATTATTATCTGGATGATGCTTTAGGGAAAGAAGTTTTGATGTCCCTAAGGTACATTTCTCAAGAAAACTAAAACAAGAAGCCAGAAATCATTTTCCCCTAACTTTTAGACTGTATTTCTAGGCAAACTGCTGCAAAATTTAACGGGTTCCAGATGAGAGCTGAGGGAAAAAAGAAAACAAAATACATTTTAGTTGCTTCTTTGTGAAAAATTAGAATTGTTCACTGTCCATCCATCATCTGTATTAAGGAGAGGCTAGTGAGTTTTTAAAAATAGTAATACAGGCTCACATACAGGCCAATCAGAATCTTTGTTTTCCTCTTCATCTTGTTTTTCCAATGTACTCTTGCCCATTTAGTTGCTTAAATATAACATTAATTTGATCTACAGCCTTAGATTTTACTGGTTCAGGACTTTTGTGTGCCACTGTTTTTCTATTTGTAGATTTATAGGATGTTAAAAACTGGAGGGGACCTTAGATTATCATTTAATTCAACCCCTTTTAATTTCCTTTTTTTTTTAAAAAAAGAACAAAAACAGGCTTAATTTTAGTTCTTAGACTTTCCTCCCTTTTTAGCTGAAGGAGAAAAAGGAAAACAAATGAGTGAAGTCCAGAAGGGTGTGTCTACTTTCAGGTAGTGAACCTTGCAACCTTTTGCTCTCAATCTAGTGTTCTACTCTTTCTGCGAATTTCAGCTTACTTATCAACCCACAACAAGGGCATCTTAAACATCATTCATGATAAATACCTAAAATTAGACCCCTAGGAGTTTGGAATTCTGTTTTGTTTGATTGGGAAATAAGCCTAGGAGGGTTCAGAGAGGTCAAAGAAGTAACAATCTCATTCAATTTATTATTTAAATATTTCTCCTTGAGACCCATATTTTTTAACACAGACATTTTTTATTAACAGACCATTAGAAAAAGAATCATGGTAGAGATGTTTAGTTCATTCTTCTAATAAGCTTGTTGATCAGGTCTTCCCTGTTACCAGCATCTTCACCTTCCACAAAATGTGTAGTCTTTTTCTTCATTCTGCCTCATGGAGAAGATAATTTGTAGGGCCACAGGAAGTTGTTGGCAGCTGTGAAGTGCTTGCCAATCATGAGGATCTCATGGATCAAGCCCTCCATGCAGATAATTCCATATTTACCAGGAGATATTGCAATAAGGGCATTATCTGTCAGGACAATTCTTTGTTTCTTGATCTTGCCATAACCACGTTTGTAAATTAAGGCATTCACAGACTTCAGGTTTGGGTAACCCCATGCAATGTATGGTTCCACAATCCTCAGCATGTTAATTGAACCCTTGTTAAGCTTAACAAAAATATCATTGAAGATTTGGCGAAGATGAAGAAGCTGCAATACTTTTAGGCTAACACCATTGATACCTCTGATTCTGATCACAAAAGCTAACTTGGCTTAAGCAGGTACATAGTAGTTGCCAGCTTTGCGTGCCATTCTAACCTGACAGATTTGATTTATGGTAGGCTTTAGCTTTTTCATAGACAACTTTCCTCCATATTTTACAGAGCTTTTTTACAGCCATTTTCTTCTTTAGGCATTTGGCTTTCAGTATTGCAGAAGCCTTTCACTTTTTCAAAAGGGATTCTGGAACGGATGGTAGCTTCTTCTTTTCTTCTACACCCACCATGATTGTAGCTGGAAAAAGAGTTTAAGACCCATTTTAATGCCTTTAAAAGAACTGTATCAATTTGATCCATTTCAAGAATAATTCATTAAGTGCCTCCCTACTATGTTCCAGGCATTGTGCTAGGCATCCGGGATATAAAAACAAACAAAAAAAACCAAAACTTTTTTTTGGCCTTAAGGACCATATGTTCTTCTGCGAATTTATGTAACATATATAAATAACAGTTAATAATTTAAGGATGGAGAGCACTCTAACAACTGGGAGACTCAGGAAAGGTTTCCCCAAGGAAGTGACTCCTGCCTTGGTCCTTGAAAGAAGCTAATGATTCTAAAAGTCAGAGATAAAGAAAGTTTGTTCCAGGCATGGGGGACAACATGTGTAAAAGCATAGAAGTAGAAGACAAAATGTTGAGCCATCAGGCAATGTTTTACTTTTCTTTCCATACATATACATATACATATATATGTACACACACACATATGCACACACATATATAATATATATAAATATATATGTATATATATAAAGTTCTTAATGGATGGCTTTTAATTCATGCATTTATTCCTTAATGTGAAATAAAGTGGGAAAAGTAGGCTAGATAGAGATTGTGAATGGCTTTAAATGTCAATTTAAATGTTTGTTATTTTATCCCAGGGGCAATAGGGGGCCATGAAAGATTCTTGAACCAAGAAGCACTGGACTGGGAGAAATGGAAGTAAATTAAGTAACTTGCCCTAAAGGGACTTAGTTGGGATTTCCTGATTCTCCATTTTGTGCTTGCTTTAGAGTTATTTATGAAGTCCTTCAGCCTCTTATAATAGTAAATGTGGTATGAGTAATAATATAATGGAGCAATTCATTGGAAAGCATGTATTAAAGCTTTCTATGTAGGAGAAGTTAGGGTATGTTGTGCTGAGGTTTAGCAAAATGTTTTAGAGTCTTGAATATTAAAGTGAAATCCATTTTTCAGAAGGATAAAATTTGAACTTTTGGTTTCAGCTATACTTTTTCTTCCTTGAGAACATCATACATAGTCAATTGTTCTTTTCAGTAAGGATGATGGCATGAGTGCAGTTGTTTCTCCTCACCTCTTCCTGGATCCCTAAATGCAAAATATAAATATTAAGAAAAAAATACTTGTTTCTTCACAGAAACTCATTTCCCTTTTTAATTTTAAACATTATTCTAGTTAACCACCTTTATCTTCTTCAGCTTAGAGTATTTCAATAGATTCCATGTGTGCCTATTTCAGTTTTGGACTTCAACCTAGGTCTTTCTGATAGCGAGTCTAATCCTCTATCCATTAAGATACATTTCCTATGATTTTCATATAGCCTTCTGAAGTAATAGTGTTGATCTTAATATCTCCCTTTTATTAAAGAGAACATTGAGGTACAGAGACTTATCAAAAATCATACTGTAAGAAAGGGTCAGAACCAGGAGTTGAATCTAGATGTCCTGACATACTACTTCTGCCCAATATATTCATTATTTATATCCAAGATGATTTTTATGCGATTGGGATGGGAAACAAATTGAAAAGATACCTGCAGAATAATCATCTGCTTGTCAAAATGGAGAAATCGAGTAGGGAAATGGAAGGGTTAGACAGCCACTAAGGGACCTAGGCTGTGTGGGTATGTTTCCAAGGACATACCAGGAACAATTCTAGTGCCTTTCCATGCCTGGACTACATTTTGGGTTTGTGAGTACTTCAGAGTGACAGATAAAATATTGAGTAGGGTGTAAGATAAAGAAAAGATAGGAGAAAGTACCACTTTCCTTCTTTGTGGTGATGAGAGACAATGACTATGAAAGCATGACATGTATTTTCAAACTCAGATATTGTCTTGGCTAATTTTATTTCCCTGCTTTTTCCCTCTTTAGTATGTTTTTATATAAAGGGTGGCTGACTAGGTATACATATGTATATGTTTGTATCATTTAGTTTTATATCACTTTTATTTCCAAATATATCCCTGAAACCTACACAGAGCATGTGTGTGTGTGGATACATATACATACATACATATCCATATCCATATCCATATATACATACATATACATATAAAAGCAAGGAGAGAACATGGTGCAGTAGACAGGGTGCTGTATTTGGAATGAGAAGACTTGGCTTCAAATCTTGGCTCTATCACTTACTTCTTATGTGACCTTGGAAAAGTAACAACCTCTTTAGGCCTTAGTTTTCTCATCTGTAAAAGGAGACATTTAGACAAGATGACCTTTACTTCTCCATTCCACCCCCAAATCTGTGATCCTATGATTGTGAGCCCAAAATTAAAGATAACATATAGAAGAGAGAAGCAGAAAATTAATGAGATATGCTGAGAGGAAAAGGCTGATTCCAAGGTACTGGATCAATTTTTCTATTGCTTTGGGTGTTGATTTGGAAGCAGAAATCTTCTTACTATGGCCAACAATCTATTTCTAATTAGTTTTGTTGCCTTTAGTGGTATAAAACCCAGATCATTTTAAACGAGCTGGCTTTGCTTTCTGAAAAAGGTGTGCCTCTTCTGCCAGCAGTAACAACAGCATCTGGATGTGGAGCAGGGTTAGCTCCATATGTTGCTTGACTTAAGCTTGTAAAGGTGCTCCCCAGGAAAAAGCTAGGAAGACTATCAGGAGAAATTTGCCAACGACTTCAGCTCTGTACTGAAGCCAAAGGACAGTCAATTTGTAGTCTCGGCCCCCCTGCTGACTGAGTGCCTTGTGGGCAACATTTCTGCAACAGAAGGTTTATAATGAGTTCAGCAACAGCTGTTAAATGAAACTGAGAGCAGAACTGAGATCCTCAAAGAAGATTCGTGAACCAGATCACCAGGCTATGTAATCAATTTTTCAGCTGTAGAAGTTGTTCAACAAGATACAACTGTCAGGCAGCCTTGTAGGCTGAAGAAAGAAGAAATATGACTTCATTACTGCTGGCTGAATTGATTTCTCTTCATGCTAATGCACACATCAGTCCAGAGAGGCTGTTGCCAAGAATAATGTGTAATATACTACAGCCCACAGTAGAAGCTTACAAAAAAAAATCTATTTTTCCTAAGTTCTTGAAAGAAGGAAACTATGGCAGGCAGTAAATTAATTCTGTTACTCAAAAGCCATTGCTGCTAGGAAAATATTCCCATACAGCCAACATGAGCAGCACTTCTTGGTACCTACCATTCTCATGGCACCCTTTCCCCCTCGGTTGTCATTGTGGCTCATGGATAACCAAGCCCCATGGTTGGGGGGAGAAAAGGAACACAATGGCTGCCCTGACTTTTGTAAAGGAGAATGTCATTTATTCACAACTCTGTGACCCAAGCCTAGCACAACAGGCTCTCATTGGATTGAATGGGATTCAGGTATGCTGCCATGGAGAACCAAATCTCAAAATCAGGAGTCTTATAAAGTTTTGGCACTGATAATTTAAGTGTAGTAGGAGACCTTATTATCAGTGATAGTCAGCATTTCTTCATGGCTTGTCAGAGAGGAGCAATGCTTTGTTTAACATAAAAATAAAAAAGCAACAAAGAAATAATTAATTAGAATGATGGCCATGCCAACCTTTCTTAGGTTTTCATGGTCAAATTGTTCTGTCTTGAAAACAGAAGCTTTACTTGGGGTAAGTTAGAGCAAAGCAGAGGGCAAGATAGTTATTTTTTTTTATATTAAAGAAAATATCAAGCAAATTTTGACTGGAAAAGAGGAATTAAAAGCCCAGACGAGTTTGTCATAAACAGAAAATAGAAAGAAATTGAGCTTTCTTGATTAATTACTCTTTTTTTTTTTGGAGGCAATCAGGATTAAGTGAGTTCTGAGGTCGAACTCCTGTTTTCAGGGTCCATGCTCTATTCCCTTGCACCACCTAACTGCCCTTTGATTAATTACTCTTTAAAATTCTCTGTTTTTCAACCAAGAAAGACAATAACTGAGTATCACAAAGTTTTGCTAAATTGTGAAAAGGTAGCTAAATTATAAGTAGTTTTTTGTTCAACATTCTGCAGGTAGAACTGCTATTTGGATAATTATTACATTCAAAGAAACTAATAGAGCCCCAAGGTTTCTTTCAAGGTAAGCTTAAAGGTTAAAGCTTATATGAGACCTTTCCTAATCTCTCTCTTTCATCCATCACACCCCACCTTCAGCATGCCTTCCCTTGAAATTACTTTGAGTTTATCTTTGTATTTATTTATATGTGTACATATTGTTTCTTTTGGTAGAATGTAATATCCTTGAGGACAGGGATTGTTAGTTTTTAGTTTTGTATCCCTACCACCTAGCCTAGTGCCTCCCACATAGTAGGTGAACACTGAATGCTTGCTCTTCAAGTGATTACTGATAGAAGGGGAAGAATTTTCATAATCTTTATCTATGGGTTATATGGTCTATAAGGCAACTAATTATTGTTTAGATTTCAGAAGAAGATCAAGATTTATAGAATTGGGCAATATATGTTTAAAAGGAAACCTTTGTGGACCCTATTATTCTTTTTTCCAAATCCATCAGGAGTATTTGTGGGGTCCCCAGAGACAATAGAAAATAAGAATCTATCAGATTCTTTTATCTCATTAACTTCTGCATTTATAGACAGCTGTCCTATAAATGTGTTATTTTGTGATAAACTAAGCATCACACTTAGAGAAAAAAATAGGCCACACACATAAAATTAATGAAACCTAATTAGACTTATTGTTTTTGTAGACAGTAGAGAACTCTGGACAAGTTGATGTAAGATAAAATGTCCTACAGATCTGGCCCTGTTTTCAGTTCTATCTATCCCAGTTATTTGATATTTGATATTCTTTTGAAACAAGTTAAAGGTATTTTTCACATGAGACATAACAAGTATATTTCTTGGCAACTTAAACAATAGTGAGAAAAGTTGATTTGAACAAAATTTCTTTACAAATTAAAAAAAATGTAAGGAAACATTTGGGACAGGAACTGTGACCCTCACATATCTATGGTGGACGTCAAGGTTAGAGGGTAAAGGAAAAGGGAAGAGAAGTATTTGTCTGGCTTCTGTTCTAACAGATTCAGTATGTTTGGGACATTTGAGTCTTGGGCGGATGTAAAACACAAGACAGTATAATGAAGGGAAGAGTACTGCACAAATAGACAATGAAATATATGACTTAGGAGGGCTTTCCTGTGTCTAATTCCAATGGCATCCTTTGTTCCTTAATAGGAATCTGTATTAGCTTTTAAAAATAACTTTTTTTCACTCGATCATTGTAAATGAACAGCAGCTGTGTTTTTTTTAAGTTATTTTTCACTTGTATCTCAATAAGGATTCTTCATACACACACTAGCAAATTGAAAATTAGACCAGAATTTTGCACACTGAGAGTCATTATCTTCAAAAAGCAATTGACCTCTCTAGAGTGCACAAGTACAGAATATTTAAAACTACGACATAGAAACACTGAATTGACAGAACTCTTTTATCATTTATTAATGAAGTTGCTCTCTCTAAGTAATGTATATCTACTGCTTTGGCAACTGTTAAAATAAACAAAGACCCTCAGGCTATTACCAATTTAGATTATGATCACTCAGAATGCCCTGAGTTGAAATAGAGGCTCTCAACATTTAAGACATTGTATCCCCTGATGTAGCTAATTGGGCTTTGTTTGCTACTGTTGCGGGGGTGAAGGAAGCAGGATGAACTTTGATAAAAAAAATACTTCCAAGAATATTTAACTTTAAAATCTAAAATTGTAAAACTGGAAATATAATGTAATAAAATGTTTTAAATGTTAATAAAATGTAGCAGTGATCATATGGCTGAAATAATAAAAATATTAAGATCACATTGCAATAAATTTTTAAAAACACCCCTTTTCTTCCCTTTATTTTTCTTTCCTTCTATATCCTTTTTATCTTACCCTGTAGATTTCTACTTTTCTCACTTTTTTCTCTCTCCCTCACAATTTTTCATTCTCTCCGAATATACTATTAAATTCGAGGGTGTGTGTGTGTGTATGTGTGTGTGTGTGTGTGTGTGTGTGTGTCTTTGTGTGTCTTCTTGGAGTACCTTTATTCTCAACACGTTTACCAGTGGAAAACAGGTTCCATATTTATAAAATTAAATCATACAATGACAGCTCTTAATAGTTACTTCAAAAGGTGGGATAGTTGCAGTTTTATAACATATAACTATATGCAATCACAAAAAGTCCAAATAAACTGTCAGCTCCAAAAACTGGGAAATTGCCAAAAGTAAAGATAGTGACAGTGACTAGCCCTATTTGTCAAAGAAGGTAACCTAAAGCAAAGTACATTTCCTCACAATTCCAAAAACTACAGAAAAAAAGCAACTTTTAAAAAATAAAACTCACTTATAAAACATAAGAAGGTGAGTGAAAGAGGATTATGAATAAACTATTATCTTAGAAAAGAGAAAAATAATTGAGAAGAAGATGAACTTGCAAAGAACTTGGCCTGAGATCCAGCTAAGGTAATCATCTCAACTACTATTTCAAATTGAAACTGATGAGGGGTGGGGGAAAGAGAGAAAGAACAACTCCAAGTGGGATAGTCCCACTGTTATTGTTATGAACATCTCTTTTCATTGGCAATGATGATCAAACCACCGCATTTAAACTTCATGGTAATTCAGAAGATGGAGTTGGGAAGAAGGGCTGAATCTAATCAAAGAAATCAAGAAAAAGAAATCTGTGCAAAAGATATATTTTAAAGATAAATTATAGAGGCAGCTAGGAGGTCCAGTGGATAGAGTACTGACCCTGGAGTCAGGAGGACCAGAGTTCAAATCTGGCCTCAAATGCAACACTTACTAGCTGTGTGACCCTGGGCAAGTCACTTAATCCCAATTGCCTTGCAAAAAAAAAAAGATTTAAACAGGAAATTTCCAAAGGCATAGAAATGATCAAACAAACCCCCTAGAAATATGACTGAGAGGACACCATCCTGTGAGTAAAGTTAAATAACTCAACTCTGTGTATTCATGTGAGCCATCCACTATGTTTGGAATTCAGTCCCTCTTCATCTCTCTTCTAGAATCTATATCTTCCTTCAAGGCTCAGTTTAAGTACTTCCTCCCTTCTAAATCCTTTCCTTGACCATTTCCCATATAGAAGAATTAAATTCTTTCTCTTCTTCAACCACCATGTGTTCCCTTGTATGTGTATATGTTGTATATTCCAGTAGGATAGAAGCACCTTGGGGTCAGGACCTAATTGGTTAGAATATTCCCAGCACAGTGTTTTGTACATATCAGTCATTTAAAATAAATAAATATGAATTGAATTTCTTTTCAATATATTTTTTTTTCACAAAAATGGTCTTTAAATGATTGGGAATGCATACTACATGAGACCTTCTAAAGTAGACTCCATTCTTATAGCCGAACTACTGAAAGGCATACACACGCACACACACACAGCATGTCAGGTATCTCTGTGTTTTTTATTGATTGTATTTTTAAAAAAGCATTTGATGTGGTAGAACAAAAAAGAGCAACATCAGATAAGGTGTCTCCCATGCAGACATTAAAATTATACAAGATTCTTTGACAGATATGATCATGGAAATACCTTTGTTTGAATATCCAGCAAATATTTCCATGGAGTAGTATATAAAATAGACAGACTTAAAGTTATCTAAGATTCATTCCATTCACTTATGTCAGAAGATTTAAGACAGAAATCCGAAGTAAAGATTTTTCTTTTGATGATGAGGTTGTCCAAATGATTTTTTTTTATATGAGAGCATTCTAATTCTAACAAAACACTAAACACTGTTGTTTCCTTGGTGATTTCCCCAACAATGAAAAGAAAATGGTATAACCACTCTCTCTGGAAAAAAAAGTGATTGAAAAATGAAATAGGGGAGAGAATAGGCATTTATTAAGTATCTACTGTGTTGTGTCAAATACTGTGCTAAGAGCTTACAAATATCTCATCTGATAAAGAACAAATCCATATTAAGGAATGTAGATTGTTATATAGTGCATTTATTTAGTTCATCAATAACCATTTATTGGAAAGTCAATTCAGAGTGGAAATGAACTGACTTAGAATTGAGTAGGAAGACATGGGGTTAATCTATTTTGGGGAAATTGCATAATGTTTTCAATGATACCAAGTTGCAATTCTTTCATATTCTCCACTATATAAAACACAAGGTACACCCTAATTCAGCAAATACTTGTCATTGCTACTCTCCCATAATTCCATGGTAAATATGTGAAGTAAATAATTGAGAAGAAGACGAACTTGCAAAGAACTATTTAATTAGTGATGCACCTTGAGTAGGTAATAGCTTGCACCATTAGCCTCACATCCTTTTGGATTCTCCATTATTTAAGATGGTTCAACTAATATGGTTTTCCCTCTTCTTTCCAAATGCAGCGTGTGCTTTCCGGTACAATGGGCTTTCATTTGTCTACCTCATCTACCTCTTGCTCATTCCTCTGTTTTCAGAACCCACCAGAACGACAATGCAAGGTAAGATAATTTATAATTCCTTTCTTTAAAGTGACTTGAAGACAATAAGGAACATAATGTGATCATTCCTGGCTCAAAATCTTACATTGGCTTCCTCCAATGAGCGAGGTGATGTCTCAGCAGAGCACAGAGCTCTTTAAGGGCCCACTGGGTGCTAGCCATGCCAACAGCTGAGATCAGCAGTGCCAGATGGCTCTTGTTCAGGGTGCATGTGTTTGTCACTTATATGGCTATTCTCACCATATAATCTCCGTATTATGCTCCTATTAGCAGGCCTGGCATGGTGCTGGGAATGCTTTGGCTAGTTAAGATTAATTGAAAGCATTGTCAATAAAATGATATTGATGATGTGACAATACTGGCAGGCACATTGGCCTATTGAATTGAAAACCTTGTCCTGGAGAGGGGATGACAGATTTCAGAACATAATCAGAGTGTAGTACTTTCAGAATTCACCAGGCTTAGAATCAGAGACTTGGGGCAGTAGCCGCTATTGTATTGAGTGCCTTGAGTGAACCTCAGCTTATCTGCATTTCAGTTTAGTATTATACCATCTTCTTCCAGTGAATATGTTCTAAACTTTAATTAGTAAAGGCATAGTTTGGGACTGTGGTGACATTTCTTGGGAGCTACATTTGTGAAAAGTCTAGATTACCTCTCCTTCAACTTAGAAGGAAGATAGGTATTATAAAGATCATTTACTGAAAAGGAAAGATAACCTATTCGATTCCTAGTTTCACTGAGCCACAGAAATTTGAGCTGTGAGGATGTCAGGCTGACTCAATCATTTTAGTAATTTGTCCCCTAAGGAGTAAATATTTTGGAGAAAAAGTAATATCCTTAGTTATAATATAAAACACCACATGATGAATTCTCTTGTCTCTCACCCTTCAACTGATGGCATTGGACTAACAGCTTGCAGTATGATCACTGATTTTAAATTTTCTTTCTAAAAGTGGCAACTGTTGATGCTGTGCTTATTTTCTTGTTGCAAGAAGAACCTAAAGCAATAAGATTCAATTATGTTAGTTATATGTATATTATTCAGGAATATGCGTAATATTTGGGAATATGTATATAGGGCTGAGAACATGGAAATCTACGCAAATCATCATTGAATGAATGATACCTACACTTCATGAAGAAGCATCTCTGGCCCCCACTTGCAAAGACCAGCATAGAGTCAATATGACTATTCTAAAAATGTAAGTTAAATAAAGTATAGTGACCTTTGTATGGTCAGTATAAAGAAACAGACTCTATGGTAAGGAGAGCCTGCCAAAACATACCAGTGTGGGTCTACCCCCATCTCTACAGAAAGCTACAGCTACTACTCTCCAAATGGACATTTTGTAGATTGGTCAATATCTTTCTAGATAGATTTAAGCAAACTGGATGAATGCATAATCTGGGGTTCTTGTTAGAATTTAGTTCGCCTATTTACCATGGAATTATAGGAGAGTCAGTAATCCTGTTGCTTAATTTGTAAATGTTCCCATGCTTTGTATGTTATCATAGCAAAAGGAATTTCATCCTGAAGATGATGATAATAATAGTTGAAGTTTATATAATGATTTCGGGCAGATCTATGATTTCGCTGGTATAGGGTAACTCCCAGTGACAAATTCCCTCTACCATTGGAGATCAGCTCCTACTATGAAGCTTATAGTCTTAGGGAGTTGCCTGGGATGATGAGAGGTTGTCGCTTACCCAATATCTCAGCCATTATATGTAGGTAGAGTTGGGTGAGAGGCTGGAAGGACACTTGAATCTCTTGTATTACTGACTCCAAGGCTAGCTCTCTAAAGTACAGAAATCACTAGTTCTGGACACTAGTTCTGGAATCCATAAACACAGGTCGGAAGCCTCAGATCTGATAAATACATTAAGTAAGCCACACCTCAGCTGATTAGTAACAAAAATGCACTTAGTATAACTTGAGATAGCTGGTGGCACAGTAGACAGAGCACTAAGACAAGTATCAGGGAGATCTGAGTTCAAATCCAGTCTGAGACACTGTAAACCTGGGCACATCACTTAAATTTCTGTTTTCCTCAGTTTCCTCCCTTGTAAGATTGGGAAAATAATTGCACCTACCCCACATATTTTTGGTGAGGATACATGAGTTAATACTGTTTTTTTAAGTGCTTAGCACAGTGCATGGTACACAGTGACACAGAGTGCCTGGCACAAATATTAAATATGTATTCCCCTCCCTCTCTTCCCTACCTGAAGACACCATGCCATGTTACCTCATTGCATTAAGGTTTTCAAAGAGTTCTACACATATTATTTCATTTAATCCTCATGACTTCCCTGTGGTATAAGTATTAACAGTATTATTATCCCCATTTTACAGATGAGGAACCTGACACTCATGAAGATTAAGTGATTTGCCTATGTTTATGCAACCAGTAAGTGTCAGGCAGTATTCAACCCTAGGTTTCTCCTGACTCTAACTCTCTTTCCTCCCTCTCTGTTTCTTCTATTCTCATGCTCCTTAGGTAACTAAGGAAGTAATATTAGAATCCTCACTGTAATACTCTGGGTTTTGTTTACGGGGAGGAACACTGAATCAAGGGAAAGTCCTATTTTATCTTCTTCCTCCCCACTGTGAAAATTCTGGAAAAAGTAACTCCTTTCAATGCCTCCACTTCCTTATCATTCAACTTCTTGCAACTTGGCTTCCCTCCCTAGTATTAATCGAAACTGCTTTCTCCAAAGTAATTTTTAGATGGCCAAACTTGATAATCTTTTCTCAACCCTCTCCTTCTTGACCTGTCTATAGCATTTGATATTGTTGATCACCCCTGCCTCCTGGATACTCTTTTTCCCCTTTCTTCCATAACATTGCACTTTCCTAGTTACCCTACTTGTCTAACTACTCCTTTGAGGTTGTTTGCAGGTCCATTGTCTTCCTTGCATTCCCCTGAGACTGTCCCTTGAAGCTCTTTTCTCAGCCCTTCTATTCTCTCTCTACCCTCACTTTTAGAAGTTTAATCTACACCAGTGACTTCAATTATTACTTCTATACCAATAGCCTCCAAATCTATGATCCAACTTCAGTCTGTTCCCTGAGTTCCAATTGCGTAATGGGCATTTTCACTTAATGTTTCACTGTTATAGCAAACTCAACATTAGCAAAAACTGAACACATCATCTTACTAAATAGCATCCCCTCAAATTCCCTACTTCTTCTGATAGCATTACCCACCCACCCCTCCCAGTCACCATTGTTTGAAATCTCAATTATCTTTGACTCTTTCATCTCTTTTATTCTCTACATCTGGTCAGTGGCCAAGACCTGCTACCTTCCTAAAGTTTCTACATCTATCTTTTCTCATTACTACTAAGCTAATTCATTACTTCATCACTCCTTTCCTGGATAATAACTGCCTAACTGGTCTCTCCTCCCCAAGTCATCTTTCCCAGAGACGCCAAAAATAATCTTCCAAATTTGTGGCTGTCACTCCTCTATGTAAAAGCTTTCAGTGGGCTCCCTCTTGCTCATAAGGGAAAAAAAAGAAACAGCCTGGAATTTAAAGATCTCCTTTGACCTCATTTTTCAACCCTATTTCACATTTCTCTCTTTTTCACATACTGTGTTCCAGTCAAACTAGACTACTAACTATTTCCCAGCCTCAGCCTCATTGACAGAATGATGGTATCTAAGAGATGGAAGGGACTTCAAAGACTACCTAGTCTAAACAGTGCCTGAATAGGAATTCCCTCTATAGTATCTCTAATGTGTGATTATCCAGACTTTACTTAATGACCTCCAGTGAAGACAGAGCAGACAACTCTACAACCTTACAAGGTGATAATTTATACTTTTGGATCAATTATAATTGATATGCTAATAATAAAAATAATAAAAAAGTTTATATAATGATTTCAGACTTTTTTCTCCCTTTTATGTAGCCTCAACTTTTTCACATCACTCAATTCTGCTGTCCAGAGCCAACCAGAACAAATTTAATCTCTGTTCCATATGGCAGCCCTTTGAAAACTTGAAGACAACTGTCATTCACACTCCCCTAATCATATGTTTTCCACTTTGAAGAATCCCAGTTCCTTCAATAGATCATTATATGTTATGGTCTCAATCTCAATTGGCCTTGTTTTTCCATGTACAGTACAATTTATGAAAGTTTTTTCTAAAATTTGATGCCAAGAAATGAATAGAATTTGTGATCTCAATGGGGAAAAGTACAGTGGGATTATCACTACCCTTGTTTTAGATACAATCCTTTACTTAATGTAGCCTAAGGTAGAGTTTTTGGCTATTGTGTCATACAAGGTGATTATATTGAGCTTGGAGCTCACTTTTTGAACACAAGTGTAGGATTTTGCTTCCTTCCTTCCACATCTCAAATTTTATCTCATTAGATTTAGTCAGTTGTTTTAGCCTGTCAAGATCTTTTTAAACACTGACTCTTGACATCTAAAACATTAACCATCACTTTTATTTTTGTATTATCTGCCAACAGATAATCATGTTATATGTGACAATCCAAACCATTGATGATGATGTAGGAGGATATGGGACAAAAGATAATTCCCTGGAAAACAATCTAAGTTGATGTTGACCCTAATAATAATCCTTCTTTGAGTTACAGATCTACCCAGCTAGGAGATTTTATCTTTCAGCAGATTTTAGAAATCAGACTGAATTCTAAGAAGGGTTTAAAGGAAATGTTTTGGAGCCTTCCACTGGTGTTATATCTCTCCATCATTTTCACAAATAGATAGGAGATTTTGTTGAATTCTTTGTTGAAATTTAGGTATATTGTCTACAGCAGTCCCCTTACCTAGTTATGTTGTCCAAAATGAATTTGAGGATAATTTGGCATGAACTGTTCTGAATGTGGTTATGTTGGTTATTGATTCCTCTTCTAAATTCCCCTTTGATAATATGTTCTAGAATTGTTTCAAGAAATCAGTCAGGGCTATCAAAAATGTGGCTCTTCTTTCATTCTGCAGCACCACTCCACTCTCTGTACTTTCTAAAATCTGTGATGGTGATTCAGCAATCGGTCACTACTTCTTTACCGCAGGACATAGTTAATCTAAGCTTGGTGACTAGATCTTATTGAAGATTAGTACTGTCTTACTGTCTCCTCACTAATCATGGGTTGCTGCCCTCTTAATCACTTTTGTCCTCTTCTTTCCAATCTAAAGATCATTTTCTTGGGTAGAAAAAAAAGAAGCAAAACAACAATTTACTTTTGAACAGAGGAATATTGATTGAAGGGCTCTACCCACCTCCCTTGTAGAAGGAGGGGATCATTGCTTCATGATCTGATTAATGTCTGGAAGAGAGTGTATAGCTCATTCATCTTTAATTATAAATAACAATTTCCTTCCAGGAAACCTCAGGGAGTTTGGGGACCAAAAACTCTGGTTGGAATATCAGACCAGTTAGAAAGACAAGACCCTGCTATTCCTAGCCACAATGATCTAAGGGGAAAAGATTACAAATACAATTGACTAGTATGTCTTTTTTAAAAAAAAAACAAAAAAACACAGTTTTATATAGGCTCATTTTTTTTTAAAAAAAAATAGTTTTTACTTTGAATTCTTCCTTTTCTTTTATTCTAAAGTGAGTTAAATGTATACATCCCCCAGTTTCAGACACGATTTCCTATACCACTGAGACAATCCCCATTTTCAGCCTTTTTATCAAACTAAGCAGCCCCCTACTCCCAGCCTGTACCATTAGAGTGCCATTACTATTACACTTTGGCAAGAGCCCATCACTAACAGGCCCACAAGTTTATACTCAGGTGCACAAGGGTCCTATGTTGCCAGTAAAAACAGAACTACAAAATAAAATCAAAAGTATCAAAGCCAATCCCTATGTAAGGAAATCACCCTCAGAGTCAAACTGCCAGTTCATTTTATAACAAAACAATACAAGGACAATGCAAAAACAAGATGCAAATAAATGTACAGGTGTTTGCTATGCTGCCCTTAAATTGCTAAAGGTGACAGCTGTGAGGGAAGAAAAGGAAACACTCGTGTCCTTTTCACACTTGTATTCTGACATCATGTTGTTTTTGCTTTTTCCTGCCTTTTCAGGGCCAAGATAGAGATTGACAATTAATACATGCATTGTTTTTTTAAACATCTAGAGAGGAGGACTCTGAGCAAAGATATTTGAAAGCTATACTTTGGGGTATTTTACCTTTAGGTAGATTTTAGAAATTAAACTGAATTCTTTTTTTTTAACCTTTTTTGGGGGGGGGTTAGGCAATGGGATTAAGTGATTTCCCTAGGGTCACACAGCTAGTGTTATGTGTCTGAGGCCAGATTTGAACTCAGGTCCTCCTGAATCCAGAGCCAGTGCTCTATCCACTGCGCCACCTAGCTGCCCCTAGACTGAATTCTAAGGAGGGGTTTTTTTGTTTTGTTTTGTTTTGTTTTGTTTTTGGCTAGGCAATGAGATTAAGTGACTTGCCCCGGGTCACACAGCTAGTAAGCATTATGTGTCTGAGGTCAAATTTGAACTCAGGTCTTCCTGAATCCAGGGCTGCTGCTCTATCTACTGCACCACCTAGCTGCCCCTCAAAGGAGGTTTTTAAAGGTGATATTTTGAAGCATTGCACTGGTTTTGTGTCAGGGCCTGATACGATTTTTGCTGGTGAGTCAGTGCTGTGTAAAGTAGGCATTTACTAAGAATTATCCTACTGCTCTGAAGGAGTTAAGTATCCAATGCATTTGGGGAAACATGGAGTTGGAGGAGGAGGGAGAAGGAAGAGGAGGGGAAGAAGGATAAAGAGAGGAAAAGGATGATAAAGAGGAAGAAGGAAGGAAAGAAAAAAGAAAGAGAGGAAGGAAGGCAGGAAGGGGGAGGAAGGGATGGAGGAAGGAAGGAAGAAAGAAACAAAGAAACAAAGAAACAAAGAAAGAAAGAGAAAGAAACAAAGAAAGAAGGAAAGAAGAAAGAAACAAAGAAATAAAGAAAGAAAAAAGAAAGAGAAATGGAAAGAAGACTACTACGTGTAATGTCATTTTAAGGTTTACAATGTTATTCCTCATAGTGAATTGTTACTGATGAATAATAAACAATTACAATTTTTATTTTAGGTATATGCTAATCACATAGCCCAATAAGAGAAGAGATGGAAAAATCTGGGAGAATACACTTTACCGCAGAATCTGAGAATGACATTAAGAGTCTGAATGGATCCAAAGAGGCCTTCAAGTTAAATTTATCTTTTGTGCCTGGAATCAGTAGTATTTTCAAGTACCATGGAATAATTCAAAAGTCAAACATGTTAAGCCACTGTTTTTCCTGGGAGCAGACAGTTGTCTGTGCTTCTATTGAATATTTTAGTAGACCATACTTTGAGTGATGGTTCTCCTCTTCCCATACAGGTCAGAGGGGCGATTCTTGCAAGAATTTCATCATTAGCATTGATTTTTAGCATGAATTTTCTCTTCAAATTCTGTGTTTATAATTTGTATGATAGCTGAAAAGTGTGGACTAAAACATATGGTCATAGAATATTGGAGGTGAGAAATTAGAGCTATAACTTCCCACTTGATTTAGAAATTCCTCCTTCAACAGTCTTATTAGATCAATAGGAAACTTCTGATGAAATATCTGTGGTGACAATAAACTGACTGTCTTTTTGCAGTAGCCAGATTTACTCTTGGACAGTTGTATCATCATACATATTCAGAGCTGAAAGAGACCTTGGCATTTATCTAGCCTAACACTCTTATTTTATAGATGGTTGAATTGAGGTATGGAGAGGTTCTGTGACTTACAGTGTGATGTAGTAGAATGACCATTCCTCTCAGAATCAGAGGATCTGAGTTTGAATGCTGGCACTGATGATTGTTAACTATATGGAATCATAGAAGAATCAGCTCATCTCCTGAGAGAATTGTGGGAATTGAGTGAACTACACTGAATCCCTCTTGTGATTCAATTCTGGCTCTAGTTCCATTCCCTTTCTATTCAAATATGGGTGTAGTCCAATTTCTGTCTTGTGAGACAACCTTATTCAATTATGGGAATTGTGAGAAAACTTTATTCTATTGTTTGAACCTAGCCCTGCATGGCTAGGAAGCTGGACCACCGCTACCTGTTTCTTAGAGAAACTCAGGACCTAGATTATGTTGACCAGAAGCCAGTCAGATGTGAAGACTGATGCAAGGAGTCTTCTCATAATTATGCTTCTTAATCAGCCCATATGCCTTTTCTGAAAACTGGCCCCATACTGGTCAATCAGTTACTGTTTTCTGGTTCATTTGGTTGAATACAGACACTTGAGGAGGAGTGGGACACTTCTTTTTTTTCTGATTTCAGGGAATTGTATCAATTCACTCTCCCCCCTCTCAAACTTTGAAACTCACTTATCGCCTCCCAACTTGGAAAGCCCCTAATTTTCCCCTCAGTTAGAAAGCAGATTATCTAATCCTGTATCCTGGTTTATATCCCGTTAGTTGTTTGTTTTTAATGCTCTAAAACCTGTCTTCCTCTGTATTCAGGGTCCAGTGCCAAGCTGAGGAAGCCTGATCCCAGTTTGTTATGCATTTGGCATGCATTGCTTAATAAACTGATATGCCTGGAAGCTCAAACGGTTGTGTTACCAGCTATTTCAGACTGTACCTGTCATACTCCTCGAGCCAGTTTTCTTTAAAATGGAGATAATAATATGTGTTATGACCAACCTCACAGGACTGTTAGAAGGAAAATACTATGGAAACCTTAAAACACTTGAGAAAATGTGAACTTGTTAGTGTTTAAAGTTAAACAGTAAATTTCTATCAGAGAAGGGGCTTAGAACTCAGTTGTTCTGATTTCTACTAAATCTTCCTCTTGATCTTGTGCAACTTATGTTCTTAGAGAACTGTCTAGAGAACTGAGTGACTTGCCTAATATACATGCATTTGTATATGTATGTATGTGTGTATGTATGTATGTATTCGCATGACCTTGGGCAAGTACTGTGTGTGGATGTAAGTGTTGCTGAGATGGGACTTGACTAGGGTTCCTGGTTTGAGGTTATCTGTCTAATCACTATACATGCTATTTTATGCTTTGTATATAATATTCATTTTATCTTCACCACAATCTTATAACATAATAGATACATTTTACAAACAAAGAAAGTGAGACTTGAAGTTAGGTGACATATCATTCAAGGTCATAGAACTTATATCAGAAGAACTCAGGTTCTTTGAATCCACACACAATGCTCTTTCTACCATTCAGTGGCACTTTCTGGGTTCCCTGTCTGTGTCTAAAGTGTCAGTGTTTAATTCAGTTTGTTAAACATTTATTAAGCACATCCTATGTACCAGGCACTATTCTAAATGCTGGGGATACAAAAAGAGACAGTCTCTCTCCTCAAGGAGGTTACAGTCTAATGGGGGAGACAACGTGCATGCAAATATGTATGAAACAATGTATATACAGGATAAATAGGAAATCATTAATGGAGAGAAGGCTTCCTATAGAAAGTGGGATTTTAGTTGAGACTTTAAGGATAACAGGGAGATCAATAGGAAGAGTTGAGGAGAGAGAGGGTTTCAGGCATGGGGGACAGCCAGATGACAAATGTCCAGAGCTGACAAATGGAGTGTCTTGTTCATGGAATAGCCAGGAGGCCAGTGTCACTGGATTGAAAAGTATGTCCAAGAGCAAAGTGTAAGAAGACTTGAAAGATAGGAAGGGGATCAGTTATGAAGAGTTTTGAATGCCAAACAGCATTTTGTATTTGTTCCTGGAGACAATAGAAAGTCACTGGAATTTATTGAGTGACTCTGTGTGTGTGTGTGTGTGTGTGTGTGTGTGAGAGAGAGAGAGAGAGAGAGAGAGAGAGAGAGAGAGAGAGAGAGAG
>NW_020955033.1:38539343-38561156 GCF_900497805.2 Vombatus ursinus | reverse complement strand
GAGAGAGAGAGAGAGAGAGAGAGAGAGAGAGAGAGAGAGAGAGAGAGAGAGAGATGATCAGTGCTTTGTTTTAGGGAAATCACTTTAGTAGTGGCTGAATAGAGGATAGTTTACAGTGGGGAAGAGACCTAAGTCAGGCAGACCCACTGGCAGACTATTGCAATAGTCCAAGCATGAGGTGATGAGGCCTCATATTTGAGTGATGGCAGTGTCATTAGAGAGAAGGGGGTGTATTCAACAAATGTTTCAAAGGTGAAATTGACAGGCCTTGGCAACACCTTGAATATTGGGGTTGAGGGGGTGGAGAGATATTGAAGAATCCTGGATGAGTCCCAGGTTGTGAACCTGAGTCACTGGGAGGATGGTGTCGTCCTCTACAGTAATAGGGAAGGTAATGAGGGTTTAGGGGGAATGAGAATGAGTTCCTTTTTGGATACATTGTGTTTAAAATGTCTACTTGACACCTAGTTTGGAATGTCTGAAAGGCAATTGGAGATGCAAGATAGTAGGTCTGTAGAGAGGTTAGTGTAGGATAAGTAGATTTGAAAATCATCAGTATAGAAGTGGTGATTAAATTCATGGGAGCTGATGACATCACCAAATGAAGCAATAGAGAGGGAGAGGATAAGAGGACCCAGGACAGAACCCTGAAGGATGCCTACAGTTAGAGTGTCCCTCAGAAAATGCAGCATCATAGTACTATACACAAAAGAGGAAACTAAATGGCATGTGAGCTGGATTTTGATTTAATAAAGCTAGTTGATTAACTCACTGAACTGATTTCAAGTTCTGCCTTACTAACGGAGTGACCCAGGCTAAATCACCTAACCTCTCTCAACCTCAATTTCTTTATCTGTAAATAAGGGTGACAATAGCACCTATCTCATTTGGTTGTTGTGAGAATCAAATAAGATAATATACGCAAAATGCCTTGAAAACCTTAAAGTGCCATATAAGTTCTATTATTATTCCAGATATAGTTGGAAAATATACAAGGTTGGTCTTGAACAGAGATGTGAAATATCAAGGTGGTGAAGAAAAAGAAAAAAAACCAGGGATATAGGATTGTAGATGAAAAAGAAAAAGGGTGGGGAGGGGTAACATTTGGATAAGATTGTATTGAAATTATCCCTGGGCTTTGCATATGTTTCCAATGTTGAGCCAGGATAGACTTGTTAGGTTTGCATCCTGAGGTCCTGGTAACCTTTCTTGACATCCCTCTAGGGCTTATCACATCCTAGGGTCAAGGCCTTAAATCCCAGATTACCAATCCACTGTGATAGTTTATTAAATGCAACCATCTCCTGAGATAGAAATTTCTAAAATAAAAGGCCATATAATTTTCTCTCTGCTTTACTGGGGTCATTCTGGGTGAGCCATTAAGGAAATTTAGACAATTGTTAAAAATGTTTGATGTTTTAACATGCAGCTCTAGACTGTCTCTCTTTAAATTTGCAGGGTTGCAGAAAGGAAAATTAATCACTTCTTACTGTTCTTTTAATGGTTAGGAGTGAGACTGTATTACATTAAATTTATTAACTAAGGCATAATCAACTTCTGGTGGTTAATGTATTTTGTATTAATGAAGTATTAATTTCTGAAATCAGACAACCTTTCATCTATAAAGAGCGATGTAAACAAGGTAGCATGTTCAGAATCACATTCTGTTTGGGTGGAAAGTCAATATGCAAATTCATGGAACATGAAAAAGCACCCTAAAACTACTAATAGATTCTATCTGCAACCCTCCCCCCAATTAATTATATTGAAGCCTTTTGACTGGGCTTAAGATTAACCACAGGTTTTGAATGTTTATTATTTCCTTATGAATGTCTATATAAGGTTTACCACTACAGAATTTATCTCTATGCATTCCTAGTCACATTATGGTCAAACACAGCACTGGCTCTAATTACTTCTAATAGCAGACTTGGACAAATTAAGACATCAATAGAGAATCAATATTCCCTTTTGTGCCTGTATGATTAATCATGCTTATGCAATGCTTCCTTGGACTTATTCAATAGGTCTCTACCAGTATTCTTGGCTCTATGTTTCTGATTCAGCATAAAAGTGATCACAACACAACTACACGTTTTTACCAAATTGTCAACTACTTTAGACTTTGCTTTAGAATTTTTCAAAGGGAATGATTTCTTGTATCTCCTTTTCCTTACCCTAAATACAAACACTCTGTGAATATAATTTGTGGGTCCTCTTGGCTTCTTATCTATCTCAACTGAAATTTATCTCAGTTTCAGGGGCAGTGGTAGCAACAATTTTTCTAAAATATTTTCAGATGTTTCTATAAAAGGGGAATTAATTTGATATTCCACTCCTTATTTTTAGTTAAGCATGGGCTGAACCTTATAGTTTGTGAGGTTATATTTTCAATTCTAAGATTTTGTGGTTATAGGGAAGATCATACAGCATCTGGTTAGGGGCAGCTGTAACTGGGAGTTAGTATGAGGCAGGGGATTTGGGGTGCTTTGGTGATAATTATGACCTTGTGATAATTATGAACATTGATTAATTATATAACTTAGGTGATAATTATGACCTGGTGAGCAAGTAATCTTTTTTAATTATATGCCAAATTTTCCCTGGAATATAAAAGCATAGAAAGAGATAGTAAACTGTTCAACTTTGGTTGATGAAACATCTGTGGAATATGTCAAAAATTACATAGAAAATTAATATATCTTCCATTTGTGAAGTGCATTTTTTTTATTCCTAGAACATACAGAACTCAATTTTTATTTTTACCCAGGAGTAACTGGGTAAAAATTATCTTATGAGTCACTGATGGCCCAGTGTGAAGAGAAAAAATTAATTTAAGTTTTGTCTACGGAAAAATTCAGAGGGAACCAGCCCTTATGTATGTGTAGTAGACACTTGGTAAATATTTGTTGGATTGAATGTTCAGATATCAAAAAAGAAAATAGTGTTTAACATTTAAAGCAATCTGTTTCTGTTTTTTGTTAAAATACTTGGTTGATCTTTATATTGTGATTTTTGTGTCTGTGTGTGTTCTATAATTACATCATTAAACTAGAGGCAAAAATCCAGTGCATCATTAAGGAAATTATGAGATATGTGCATAATTATAAATATCAATCTATAGGCACAAGGAATTCCAGTGACAACCTAATGGGTTCCTGTTTCTTGCCTTAGAAAAGTTTTTAAAGAATGTTTTTATTACAGTTATTTTAAATTAGAATTGTTCACTCTTTTTTAGATAGTTACAGAAGTAATCACTCCATATTTCTGTTTGTTTGTTTGTTTGTTTTAGTAGTCACCACATAGTATCTCTCCATAATTGCTTTTTAAAAATATTTCCCCTTATTTTCAGTTAAATAGGTACCATAGTCAAAAGGATAGAGGAAACTTCAATAAACACAGTTCTCCATCTGAGGGACAATTGTTCATATCATTATATAATCAAAGAAATGGTTGTAAATGGCAAACAGCCAGGTGACTGGGTATCATGATAAGCCAAGACCAAAACTAGACTTCATTGTTTTTATTCAAAGGCTCTCCATTGGTCCAACTGGGTGAATTCTTTTGCTCTGGCCATCTGACAGCCCCATGATGAGGCAACTGACACGTCATTAAGGTAGCTGCTGTACTCTTGTTCTCATTGGGTGCTGCTTCATGCGTTCCTTCAGAAACAAGTGATTGGCTTTTCTTTGGATCCTAGTTAAACCTTCATTGGAGCATGAGCTCAAAAGGATTTTAGACATCATCTGTCCCAAACCTCTGATTCTACAAATAAGAAAACTAGAGTTAGATAAAGTGATTTGCCCAATATCACAGGGTAGTAATTAGTGTAGCTGGGCTTTGTCCTCAAGTCCTATGATACCAAATTCAATGCTTTTTTCCATTACTCCATGGTTCGGGGCCAGACATTCTTTGGTTTTGCTTTGTTTTTATTTGTTTGTTATTTTATATCACTCTAGGAGCCTGAGAAGGATTTGTATACTCTGGGTCAACATTTTAAGTTTTGAAGCAGCCCCACCTTTGTATATTTTTATAGCTGAAATATCACAGGATGGACTAGGTTTACTCCTCAGCAAATCAACCATTTTAAGTTTATAGACAGAACATGTGTGTAACCCATTCTTTTTTTTCTTCCTTAACCTAATGTAAGCTTTTCATGATGTAGTGAAGATAACATTGACCTCAGAGTCAGGAGATCCAATTTATGTTCCCTGCCTTACCCCTAACTGGAAGGTAATAACAATGAAAATGATAACATTAATGACTAGTATCTAGGCACTTTAATGTCTGCACAATGCTTTACTGGGGACACTGAGGTGGCACTCTGAGTCTTTAAACACTCCAGCACTGTGGAGGTATGTGTTTGATGATTGCTGGTGAATTATAATACAATATACACTTTAAGCACCTTCTGTGTACAGTGCACTGTTCTAGGATTGGTGCTAGGTCTGGGAGAGCAGTAAAGTTTATGTAAAACCCTCAGTTTGACCTTTAAAAGATCTCTCTTTCTTTTCCAGTTTTCTAACACTTTCCTGCCCTCTACATACTCTGAGATGTGGCTCTCCTGTTCAATCATTTTTTACTTGTGTCCCACTCTTTATGACCCCTCCTGGAATTTTCCTGGCAAAGACACTGGATTGGTTTGTCATTCCCTTATTCAGCTCATTTTACAGATGAGGAAACTGAGGCAAACTGGGTGAAGTGACTTACACAGGGTCACACAGCTAGTAAGTGTCTGAGGCTAGATTTGAATTTAGGAAGATGATTCGTCCTGACTTCAAGCCCAGCTCTCTAACCATTGTACCACCTAGCTACCCTATGGCTCTCCTGACCTATTTGCTATTTCTCACTCAGGACACTCCATCTCTCAACTCTGCATTCTCATTGGCTGTTCCCTAAGCCTGGAATTCTCTTCTTTCTCACTTTTGTTGACCAGATTCCCTGGGTTCCTTCAATAATCAGCTTTAATCCCATCTTCTGCAGAGATTTTTCTGAATCCCTCTGAGATTACTTTCCATTCATATTTAAAATATTTTTTATGTTTGTAATTATTTGCATGTTGTCTCCCCTATCAGAATGGGAGCACTTTGAGGGAACTGTTTTTACTTTTCTTTTAATTACTGGTCCTTAGCACAATGCCTGGAATATGGTAAACACTTCATGTAGTTTGATAATGACTCTCCTTAAAGTTTAGATAAATTATTTCCTGCTCTCAATGAGTTTTTTGTCTGAAAGAGGAAAGAACACCTTCATAGGCAGCTATAAAATATTACTTAAGTTCTTCAAAGTTATCAAACAGAAAATATTATTATTTAACATCTTAGCACAAATTACTTGATGATCTCTTTAGCAGGCAAATGCGACTGAGGGTGGGGAACCTTGGGAGGTGTCTACCTGGTATAGAATTAGGGATATAGAAGAACTGCTGATGAGGGAGGGTTGAGGGTGTCAGCATTCTAACTCTAGCCATTCCACCTTGGACACAAGGCTTCGGGTCCTTGTTTTAGACGGTTCTTATCTAAACAACTCCTTATCAGCTTTCCCTAGCAATTTCTTCAATAAGCCCCCTATGAAGAATTAATGGATTTTAGTTGATGGAAAGGACTACATTTAGTAGCAGGGAGAAACATATATGCTGCTCATCCTTCCATGGGATTTTTAATCCTCAGATGTTTCCTTTGCTATCTTTGCATTGCATAATGATCTAAATGATCTAAATAATACATAAATGCATTGGGATATAATGGAAATTACAGAGAGGTCAGTGAGGTCACTAAGAAAGTTAAAAGAAGAGAAGGAAGGGGAAGTGGGTTATAGTGAAGTAGCTGTAGACAAGTAAAGCCCTACTGAGTATCCTCTTGTAGCTGATAAATGGCTTCTCTATCATTTCTGATGTGTCAACACCTTGTAGGCATTTCCTTATGTGACTGGTTACTGGTAAGCACTCTACGCCCCAAGTTAGAATTAATTATTCATAACCAGTCTTGTTCACTAGCAGGCTTATTTGATGTTATTGCTATTGGTAGGTAGATTGTGCTCTTTAGCTTTTTGAAAAAGAAACTATTAAGAAAGCAAGTCTTTCCCCATGTGTGCAAACTGAGCTGAAGACAGACTGTAACAAGGTGCTGATTTAGAAGTATTTTTATATTTGAATCGCAGTAACTAATTATGTCACTCAGCCATATGTTGCTCATCAAATATTTATCAAATAGCTCTGTTTTGAAAGGCTTTTTATAGGTCTGTGAACACATCATTGATAAAATGAAGGCTGGACTTTTTGGAGTTATATTTGTAATGGGGAAGGAAGATGGTATGTTTTTTTTTAATATTTCTGTAAGAAAAATGTTTAGACTCCAGAAATTCATGCTTATGTATTGTCTACTGCAAGGCAGACTTCACCTTAACACGGAATCCTAACTCAATATTTACCAATGAATAGGCATGACTGCATTAGCAAAAACCATACCTATGTGGAGTGGTGGGTGTATTAAAAGTGGGTGAAATTGTAGTACTTGGCTACATTTTACATAAAAAGATAACCCCTGGTAGAGGTGAGTGAAAGCAAAACTAAACAGATTTTTGAAGTTCAGAGTGGAATACAAACTATGTGTGGTCATGAAACTTGTAAGGTATCACAAACTAAATCTTAGACAATCATAGAATTGTCAAATTTTGGAGCAGAAAAGGACTTCAAATTCATCACTTTGAACCTATTCCATCTTCTCTGATCTCAGAAGATAAGTAGGGTCTGCTTTGGATGTACTTGGATGAGAGAGGACCTGGGAATACTGAGTACCATAGGTTTTGAGAGGTAAAATCTTATAATGGATAAAAACCTTGCTTTGGAGTCAGGAAGTCACAGGATTGAATTCTGCTTCAAAAACTTTCTGTGACACATTGGACAAGTGAATTAATCTCCTTGAACTTTAGTTCCTTTAACTCTATTATGAGGGTATAAGACCATGTGACTGTTCAGATCTAGGCCTTCAACTTTCATTTGTAGATTCAGAAGCTGAATTCCAGAAAAGTGAACTGATTAATTCAACACCACATACCTACAGGCTTAGGAGAAATTATTTAATAAGTGCAGATAAATATTCTCATCAGAATAATTAGATTTCTTCTTGGTTGGCAGATAACATTATAGCCTAGCTCCAGTCTAATTTTTTTTCATGTTTTGAATTAATATAGTTTCTTGATTTATGTATTCTGCAATTAATGATAGTTGCTTTTCCTGGAATTTTAACTTAAATCCACAATCAGATGTTGGTTTCAAGTATTTCATAACACTTACTATGTACCAGATATTTGTAAACTCTTTAAAAATATTATCACTTTTTACCCTCATAACAACCATGGAAGGTAGTCACTATTATTATCCCCATTTTGCAGTTGAGGAACCTGAGGCAAACAAAGGTTAAGTGACTTCTCCAAAGTTATACAGCTTGTAAGTGACTGAGGTCACATTTGAACTCAGTTCTTCCTGACTCTAGACCCAGTGCTCTATCCACTCTCTACCTAATTGCTCATGCTACACGCCTATGTTGGCTATATGAAACCATTTATATACTGCTGGTTACATCTGGGTAATAAGGAAAGGTACCTACTGCCAGTTAACCTGCTTACCTTGAATATCCCAGCTACTGATAGAAACATAATGAAAGAAAAAAAAAGAGGGAAGGGAAGTGTAAAAATCCTAAATATGCTAAAGTACTTTTAAAAAAGGAATGGTTAAGATAGACTATGGTACACTCTTCTGGTAGGGACAGGGATAGAAGACTGTATAAGTAATAGATATATACAGGAACTCAGGATCATTTTGCTGTAAATTTCAGGCATTCTTCTAATCCTTGATTTCTCCTGTCTTGTCTATGAACATGTATATATGTGTACCCACATATATACGTGTGTATACACCCATGTGTATACACATACATTTTAAAGAAACTTTGTGTTCAGTTATGCTATGAAAGAATATTAAAAGAAGTGAAAACAGGAGAAAATGTATTTTGAATGATTAAGAACTTTATTTTTTACCTTATTATAGGGGCATGTGTAAGTAATCATCATCATTCTACTTAAGCTCTTCTATGGATTTATCGCATTTTGACTTGGGGTGTGCTTTTGTTTATATATTTATTGAAGCTTTTTAGATGTGTAGAGATCTTGTCACTACATTGTTGTTTTCCCAGGACCTCACCTTACACCCTGAACACACTAAGTGCTTAATAATTTTTTTGCTGAATTGCATTGATTTTGTTGAATGTCTATTTGAGGCAAACATTTAAATTAGATGGTGCAATTTCTATCAAAATATTTTTCTTCTTTCTCTGCCATTCACTTGTATGAAGAGAGCATGTTAATCAAACAGCTCAATAGGAACATGACCAGTTTCTGCCTCTTATTTGCCAATTAGAAGGCAAAGTGTCTGGAAACCACCTCCATGTGTAGCAAACACATGAGACAAATGTTTTGATGAAATATTTTGTGAAAGAGCCAATTTACTATTAAAAAACTAAAACACCATTAGATCTCATTTTTACATGACTTTAATTGCTTGTCTTTGGATCAGGACTAAAGTCCCACGTGCATATGTGTGTAGATGTATTTGCTTTTCTTTTCCTTTCTTTCCTTTCCTTTCCTCCTTTTAAAATTTGGCTAACATTTAACTTGAGGTCATATACCTTGGTTCTAATCCTAATGGTGCTACTTACTCTCAATGGGATCTTGGACAATCCACTAAACTTCCCTAGGCTTCTGTTTTCTTACTTATAGAATGAAGGTTTTGGACTAGATGATCTCTAAGGTTCTTTTCTTTGATACAATCCTATTGCCCTATGAGAAAGTCCTGAATGAGTTTGCCTTGTACTCTGGTTTAGTAAGTACATGCATAACAGTCGAACAAAAATATTTTTCTCTTAGCTTGGTTCTCTATGTAAGTGTGGTTTATTCCTTGGTTTCCCTCAGGAGTTAGAAAAAAATATCATACTGTCTGTATTATAAAATCCTTGCTGCAAAGGATGGTCACCAGCTTTGGTTTGGAAATTTTTTCTCTTTTTAAGGGCCAGTATAATTCTCTATCTAGAAGATCTTCCTCTACTATTAATAAAATAATCTCCCTTTCAACACAGCCATATGACACCCTGATGACCCCCTCTCTGAGAATTATCATTCTAGTGGGCGTTGACATAGGCATTTCAAAAATCAGTTGGATTGTGAGGAAATGTGGCTCATTGACATATTGTTCATGCTTGTATAGAATAGAAACTAAGTATGAAGGCTCACTTCCCAAGAAATATAAAAATTTGGTATCTGTATTAGACACCCATCTTTTGGAGATGCCAATCACTCTGGTAACACATGGAAATGCAATTATAGCTATGTAAACACCAATGCTCAAGTTCTTGGTGTTTTTAATATAGTGAAGTTTGAAACTTTTTATGGCCAGTTATTGAGGCAGTAACATTTCCTCTTGCCACAGTAGTTAACAAGAAACTTGGCCAAAAGACTTGGCCACATGAGGCTCAGAAGGGACTTTCTGTACAAAGGGCACACATCATTTGTCCCCAGGCCAGTGAGTTCACATGTATAGAGATAAAATGATCTTGACATGACTAAGATGTAAGCATTGCTAATATAGCTCTGATGCAGTTTTTCTCTAGGGATATGAGGGGTAAGCTGCTAGAATAATGACAGAATTTTTATCCTCTGTGGAATGTTATCTGCTATAAAGATTTCTATGATTCGTTTGACATGAACAGGTCTTTTCTCAGATGATTTGGATAAGTTCTAAGTTTTAACTGGGGAGAGTAGCCTCTAGAGAGTAATTTCTGGGCCTTAGGTAGACAGTATTTACTAATCTAAACTATATTCCTTGTTTCTTGGCCATATCTGAAAGAATGAAGAGAATATTTGGTTTAATAAGGCTTTCAGATGAATTGGCTATCCAGACAAATAGAGTTGGTATCTGGGTGGTAATGAGCAAGAATGAGTACAAGTTTGCCCCTCCAAAGTCTTCCTCAACAGGAATTATTTCCAATACTCTTGTCTCCCCAAGTTTCTAACCTTGTTTAGGTGGTTCTGCCTGCATAGTATCAACTCTCTCACACTGAATATTTCCTTCAGCTTACTTCCTAACTTTTTAGCTTTTTAAAAAAATTTTTATTATCCTGAATTATCATCTTAGATATAAACTTCATCCCATGCTCAGTTGCTTATACCTAAGCATTCATCCATCATTCTCCAACTTAACTCTATCTCTCCATTCCATCCTTATTTGTCCTTTTATTAGACTGAAGGTAACTAGGTGGTACAGTGGATAAAGTATTGGGCCCTGGAGTCAGGAAGACCTGAGTTCAAATTTAGTCTCAGACACTTACTGTCTGTGTGAACCTAGGGAAGTCACTTAACTTCTATCTTCCCTAGTTTCCTCATCTTTAAAATGAAGATCATAATAGCACATACCTTCCAAGGTTGTTGTGAGATATTTGTAAAACACTTAGCATAGTTTCTCGCATGAAGTAGGTACTTAACAAATGCTTGTTTTCTTCTTTGTCTTTCTACTATGCCCATAGATGTGCCAATGTTTTTCCTTATATTTCTTACTCTTTCATATCTTTCACATATGTTCCTTCTATCTCTGAAATTTTTAACTGAAGCTTGGCTTTTTACGAAAACGTCACCTCTCTTTGCAATTCCCTTCTGTGATGATCATTACTTCTACTGCTGTTCTTAATTCATAGGGCCAAAAAGAATAGTTAGCATATGTTTTCCCCCTTCTCTCTACTGCTGTCATCTGCCATCCTTCCATTTCCATCCTTCCAGTTCTTCCAGCAACACTAAGTGACCTCTTTTTCTTTGGAATCCATGACATGGCACTCTTTTCTCATCCTTTCCCTCTTTTTCCACTGACTCAAAGGACCCTCTTTCATCTTTCTATTCCATTGTCTGTTAGCCAAAATAACTTTAATTTCTTTGTTGATGACCTTTTTAAGACCCTGGCCTAATATTTATTTGACCTCATTTGACATTCATTTTAATTATCAATAAGTAGTTATTTAGCACTTTCCATATGTCAGACACTGGAAAAATATCAAATTTATCTCTGCATACCATAGAATTATAGATTTAGAGCTGCTGAAACTTCAGAGATTATATATTTCAAGCAACCCTCTCATTTTACAGATTAGAAATCCAGAGAGGTTAAGAAACTTGTCCCAAATCACCCAATGGTAAGCATCAGAGGTGGGACTTGAATACATGTCCTCTGACTTGAGAGCCAGTACTCTTTCTTTTGGACCATGCCGCTTTCCTTTTATTTCAGTCACCTACTGGTGTGGCCAAACCTTGAATCTTATCATGGCTTAGAATTAGTCCACCTCCAATACCTGAGACTCTGAATTTTTTTTCTCTGACCTCCAGCCCTTTGTTTTTTTCAATAGTATCATTCTACTGAGACTTTTTTTCTCTTGTCTTCATTGTTTTCTTGGTCTATCTCCTATATTTAGTTTCTGTGGCCTCCCAACTGAAACTTGAGTTAGACATTGGAAAAGTGAACTTGTGTCCACATTTATCTGTTGTACACGGAGTGAATATTTATGAAATCTCACTATGTGTAAAACACTGGAAATGCTTCACAGAGTCAGTGGCCCCTTAACTAAGTGTTAAAGGAAAATAAAGATTCCAAAAAGTGGTGTCAACCAGATGGATCTGGGCTCTAACCTGTGGGTGGCTGGAGTTGAACAGAGCAGGCTAGAGACAGGAGAGTCAGGAATCAAACAGAAGTTTCATTTCAAAGTGAGGGAAATGACTTGCAAGGAAGGACACATGTGCCAGAGCCCTGCCCCCTAGTAAGGGGGAACCTGCTTTAGTGTGGGGAGATGTCAATACTTATGCCAATGGCTGCTCAGTGAGCTGTAACCCTGACAATGAGGGGTAAACAGCAACGATGAGACAAGTTTGATTCATAGCAGAATTTCATGACCAGAAACAATTCTGGGATTTTGCTGTGGCTAAGATCATCCAGAGGGTGAATGTAAAGGATTGTTGTTATGCCAAACTCAGGGCACAGCTTGATTGCTGGGCCTTAGCTCTGGAAAATAGAGTGTCTCCTATATCTTGGAGATGAGGAGGGAGTACATTTCAAGCTAGGAGGTTAGTCTGTGAGAATGTACTAAGGCTAGAGATATCAAGTCAAGTTCAAAGAACAGCTATTATTCCAGATCTCCCTGACTCAAATCTTTCAACTCCAGTCCATCCTCTATTCAGCTGCCCAGATGCTCTTACTAAAGCTCAGATTTTAACCATGTCACCCCTTTCCCCTATTTAATTAACTCCAATGACTCCCTATTAACTTCAGAATCAAATATAAAATTTTTGGTTTGATTTTTAAAGCCCCTCACAAACTGATCCCTTTCCAGTTTTCTTATACTTTGTTGTTGTTGTTGTTCAGTCAAGTCTGACTCTTCTTGACCCCATTTGGGATTTTCTTGACAAAGATACTAGAGTGGTTTGCCATTTCCTTTCTCTAACTCATTATACAGATGAGGAAGCTGAGACAAACAGGATTAAGTGACTTATCCAAGGTCACATAGCTAGTAAGTGAGTGTCTGAAGGAAGATTTGAACTCAGGAAAATGAGTCTTTGGGACTTCAGGCCCTGAACTCTATTTACTGCACCACCTAGCTGCCCATGTTATACTTGCCTCCATATACTCTACAATCTAGCAACAGTGATCTTGCGATTGACTGAACAAAATATTCCAGTTCCTTACTCTATGCCTTTTTACTGTCTGCCCCACCCCCATGTCTAGATTGTCCACTCTCATCTTCTCCATCTGGCTTCCTTAGCTTCCTCCAAGACTTAGTGTAAATCCTACGTTCTCTTAAGAATCCTTTTCCTCTCTCTTCTCTGAACTGCTATATCTTTCCCTCTGGAATTATCTCCCATTTATACTAAATAAATTACCTCCCTTTACACTATATAAATCTTGAATATACATAGCATTATCTCTTCCATTAAATTGAGAGGTCTTTGAGGGAAGGAACTATGTTTTTGTCTTTCCTTGTATCCCCATTGCTTAACACTGTTTGGCGCATAGTAAATGCTTAATAAATGCTTTTTGATTGATTAATGTAGAGTCCACAAATGAGAGTGATATAAAATTAGGAAAGGAAGAATAGAACAGGATTGTATAGCTAGTAAATTAATTAGATTAAATAGCAGTCTAAAAATGTGTATTTTATCTTATAGGCAATATGGAATCACTGAAAGATTTGAGTGACCTGGAAAATGACATTATGAGATTCAGGTTCATTAGGTAGCATATTTAAGTGTGACTAGAGACAAGAAGAAAAGTTAGGAAGCTTTTATTATAGTACAGGAAAGAAACAATTTTAAGCATCTTGACTTCTGTGACATAGCATTCTCATGCTTCTCCTCCTACATGTCTGACTATTCCCTTACTGGTTCTTCTTCTATCTCCCAACCCCTTAATGTCATGGTACTATGTCTCAAAACTCTCCTCCTTTTTCTCTATACTTCCTTCCTTGGTGAGAACATCTATCTTTTTTCAATTTCAACTATTATCTCTCTAAAGATGATTAGGGATCCTGTTTTCTCCCTTGAACATCAGGCATTCACATTCCATTCCTTGGTTGACCTATCCACCTTAATGTTCTGGTGATATCTTAGACTCAAAAATGTCCAAAAATGAACTTATCCTCATTCCCTCAAAATCTGTCCATCTCCTAACATCCCTATTTTTGTTAATGGCATCAACATTATCTGTGTCATCCAGTTTCAAAAACTCCTTTCTCACTACTCAGTCTAATATATTGCCAACCCTGCCCACGTAACCTTTCCATTTCTCCCATATTTGTTCTCACTGGTGCCACTTAGTTGACACCCTCATTCTTGTCACGTCATTTCCCAAGAATGTTCACAATGAATCTATTCCCACCACTCTCAATTTGAAACCCAAGCTTACATAGCTAGTAAGGTCCTAGCTGAATGAAAAGAAGAGCTGGGTGAGAAGTTGACCACAAGGACAAAGGAAAAGAGTGTTTTATTGGAGTCCATTTTTCTTAGAAAAGCCTCCATACTCACATAGGATCACTGAGATTCAGCTCAACAAAGCATATTGTGAGTCCTTGAGTCTGGAGTATGCATTCAGTGATTCTCATTCCCTCAAACTCTTGGTGTTTCACACAATTAGGAAATAATGGGAAATAAATAGGAAACAAATAGGAAATAAAACATTATATATCATTGTGCAAAATTAAAGTACACCTGTAACTAGAAATATGGAATGCATTTCTGATCACAAGACAGAAAGAAAGGCAAAAAAGTGAGAGACAGCCCAGACTACAGCCAAAAAAAAAGATCAAAGGAAAGGAACTGAGCTGCCAAATAAGGGCAGAGAAAAGTAGATTTTTAAGTCAATTAGTATGAATCTCTGAATCTGGTTCCTGTAGCCCCACTGCTACCTGATCCAATTAGTTCTACCTATCAATTACTGTCTGTTTCCCAATTCATAGCTCTGATCTGATCACTCTCAATGTTGTTGTTCAGTCATTTCAAGTCATGTCTGACTCTTCATGACCCCTTTTGGGTTTTTGTTGGCAAAGATAAAATGGGGCTCACCATTTTCTTCTCCAGCTCATTTTACAGAAGAGGAACTAAGGCAAACGGAGTTAAGTGACCTGCCCAGGCTCAGACAGTTAATAAGTGTCTAAGACCAGGTTTGAACTCAGGAAGATGAGTCTTCCTGACTCCAGGTCTGGCACTCTTTCCACTACATTACCTACCTATGCTTGCTCAAAACCTTTTAATGGCTCTCTCTTCCCCAAATAAGTAAATTCCACAGGTTTTAAAAACCTCCATAATCTTAATCCAATTTACCTTTCTAGCCCTATCTCATACTATTTCACTTTGCATATTCTTTGCTCCAGCCATACTCTATTCCTCACCACTCCTCAAACTCATTCTTGCAAACACTGTCTCTATGTTTGTTTGTTTTTCAAGCATTTGTACAAATACCTGAAATTTACCTCCCTTTCCTAAATTCCCAATCTTTGCTGATTGACATCCCATGTGCCTTTGGTGGTAAGCTTAGTTCATATACCTCTTCCATGAAACCTGCCCTGCTCCCTTGTATGCAAGTGACTTCCTCCTCAGATCTCTTGTAAGACTTTGACATGCCTTCCCTATGCAGTTATCACGTTTAATTTTGTATTATTTTTTGAAATATTGCTTTTCTTCAGCTAAAGTATAAGTTCCTTGAGGGCAGGGACAATGTCTTATTCAATTTTAGATTCCCTTTGCTGCCTTGAACAAAGTATGAGCTTAATAAATATTTGTTAAATATATATTTGTTATCTATTATTATTATTACATTTGTTAAATTATTATTTGTTAAATATTTGTTAAATATGCATATAAACATATACACATATATAAATATGCACATATAAAGATGCATATAAACATATACATATATTCATTCATAGTCAACAAATATTCATTCACAGTCAACAACTAAGTTTATATACACTTGCATTTGTTGGTATACATGTATACGAATACATATCTCAATATATGCATATGTACATAAAAAGATAGATCTGGACTTCTTTAAATTGAATGTGTTCAGAGGAAATACAGAAGCAAAATTTTAAATATCCTCTGGGACTTGGAAATAAACCACAAGATAACTCTTGTTGGGTGCCAGTTCAGGTGGAACTGGAAATTACAGAACAAAGAATTTTGTGCCTTTAGAAACAAGTTTGATTATGATAATTTCCAGGGAATTTGTATTTTATTTATAATAACTGTAAAGTTATAAAGTTCATTACTTTGCATAATGCTACATCTCAATGTGTTCATGGAAACTTAAAAATTGCTAACTTATATTGCTAAATCAAATGTAATAAAAGCAATAATAAATCATGTAATTAATTAATTTTTCCTAATACTGTAAAAAGGTCAAATCATGTTTTGCATTGCATAGATCCATTAATTTGATCCCAGGAATCAAGTTGAAAGGGTGATAGCAAATATGTCTATAAAAATAAAAAGTAATGCAAGAGTCTTTAACATCCATTCAGAAAAATTTATTTTTAAGAGTTGGGTTTCAGAGTTTGTCTCTAATCTAAATTCTTCTGATCCTGTGTGCATTTTTATTCTCAGTTTCTGGTCCAAGCAAAGGCTAACTAAAAGCTGCTTTTCCTGGTATGTAAATGTGTCCTTTTAGGAAGTGTAAGAATTCCAGTAATTCTGCTTAAAATCCTTAGTCATCTCTTCTGGATTGTAATTTAGATTTATTTTTTTTTAAATTGCTTGTTAAAAGAGAAATTCTGAAAATAGTTAGAAAGGTGAAGACTGTGATTGGAAGACATGACTCAGTAGGTAGAACATGTGATCTTGAAGAAGATTCACAGAGGTTTGGGGAATGAATTTGTAAAATCAGCAATTCAGAACTGAAAGAGATCTTGGCCGTCATCAGGTTGATGGACTACGGGATCATGAATATCATAGATTTAGAATTGAAATCACCCAATAGCTTCATTTAACAGATGAGGAAACTGAAACTCAAAGTCAATCATTCTACTAGTAATTATTAAGATCCTACTGTGTCCCAGATACCGTGGTAATTGCTGAGGATACAGAGACAAGCAAAAAAAAAATCACAATCTAATGGGGGAGACAACAAGAAAACCACTAAATACAAGCATGATATATACAGAAAAATTTTGAGATAATCAATAGAGGGACATGATTAACATTAAGAGGGATCAGTAAAGGCTTACTGCAGAAGATTGGACTTCAGCTGATACTTGAAAGAAGTCAGAGAAGTTGAGAGGCAGAGATGAGTGAGGAAAGAGTTCCAGGCATGGGACAACAAGCAATGAAAATAGTCAGAAATGGAATGTCTAGTGAAATGAACAGTAATGAGACCAGTGTCGCTGAATTACAGAGTATGTCTGTGTGTTGGTGGGGAGGGGCAGAGCACTTACACTATGCTGTAAGAAGACTGGAAAGGTGGTAAGGGGGAAATGTTATGAGATTTGGCAATTAAGAGCAGTTTTGGTGGAATGATGAAATCTGACAACAGACTTTAGAGAATTGTGAAGAGACTTGAAAGAAAAGGAAATGGAGGCTCCTGTTTTAAACAGTCTTCTTAAGGATTGCAGTTGGGAGAGACTTGAGGTAGAGGGACCAACCAATAGGCTACTGTAGTGGTCCAGGCATGGTGATGAGGTCCCGCACCAAGGTGGTTGCAATGTCAATGGAAAGGAGAGGGTATATATAAAAGGTAGAAAAGAAAGGATTTGTCAGCTGATTGAATAAGGGAAGAGTGAATAGTCAGGTGATGACATATAGGTTTCAAGCCTTGGAGTTGAGTGGCTTCCCTAAAATGACATTTTCAGTAAGTAGCAGGGGTGAGACTAGAATTCATTTTTTGAATACAGACTACTGGTATTCTCTCCATTCTGCTTTTTTCTCAGTTAGCAATAAAAATCTGACAGTTCTCTGAGATAGCAGCTCCAATTTCTGCCACATTTACTCTTAAAAAAAAAAAAACTGTGTCTTGTAAAGGATTCTTAGAAATAAGTCTTCTCCTACTATGCAGTGTTTACTCACATTAAGAAGCCCCATAAAATGAGCATGGCAGAATAGAAAAGAATAAATTTGCTTAAACAGGGAATGACCACATATGTGAGGAGATTATGATATAAAATAAACAATGACTAACAGGCATGGTTTCCTCTATTTCCAATGACTGCAGTAGAAAATCTCACTCACTGTTCTAGGAAAAAGAAAATGAAACAAAAGTTGAAAAAAGGTTAATGTCCATCTGAAGCACAAGATGGCTTTTATCTTGCCTTATAAAATAATGTCTTTGTTCATTCAAAAAGCTCACTAACAGAATTTCTGAGATCATACTCTTCTCCTGTTCTACACAGAAACTTAACAGATTCTAAGCCTGGTCTTTAATTGTTCCTTCTTCATGGCCTGAGATTAAATTTGGTGAAATTGTTGGACTCTGAGTCATACTGCAACATCTATTTTGAGGTTGACAGTTTGTCTCCTAACTCTAAATTCCATTGTATCTTTATTTATTTATTTACTTTTTAGTGCCACATAAATGTTTAGGCCCACTTGGCAAGTGTTGGGTTGAAATTTACCTGATGTCAAAGTAGTTTGTGTTAACACTGCAACATTTTTTTTTAAATTGCAGTGGTACAAGTTTAAGTGCTTTATATAAGCTTATGACTTAAGGAGTTACAGGGAATCTATTTTCCCCATCTCCTTTTCTTGTGGAAGGAGATTTAAAACTATTTCTCTGTGTCTAAAGATTTAGAAGCGACCTATCACTTTGTGCTCTGGATTGTAAAGAACTACCTTGAGAGTTCAACGCTGACAGTTCCAGGCCAAGGGCCACCCTTCAAGAATTTTGCATCCACCAGGAGGAGCTCTTGTTTCTCCCTATTGTCGGGCTGTTTCATTCTTTCTAGGCTTTTCCCAATAACTCTTTTCTTTTTTAATTTTCTTCTATCATGCTTGTTTGGCTTCTACTTAAACAAAGTGGTGTATTGTATTTAAAAAGAAAAGAAAACCAGGGAGCTTAAGTGATTTTTTTCCCCTGAGACTGGCCAGGTTTTTGATTGTGAAATAAAAGAAGGGTCTTGAGGGAAAAAATCCATGGTGGAGTTGTCCTGGTAAAAATCATCATCCTTGGATAGCACTCAAATATTTGACTCAGTAGGTCATAGATCAAAATCAGAAGGTACTGTAGAAATCATTTAGTTTAACTCTTTTATTTTACCAAAGCGAAAACAGAAGCCCAACAAAGTTCTAGAGCCTTAGATCTAGACTGCAGACACTATCTAGTCCAACTTTCTGAAGCCCCCCCCCCCCCAGAGATTTAATGACTTTCTTGAGGTCATAGAGTTAGCATAACAGGCAGGATTTGAACTCTGGTCCTCTAGAGCCCATCTTCTTTCTATTGTATTATGTTGCATTCTTTTCCTGTATAGTGTGGCAATAATGTTTTAGCCAAGACTTTTCTTTTTAACTTTAAAAACTGCAATGGGGCAGAATGAAAACTTTTAGACAACAGAAGTATCTTGTACTCATCTAAGGTCTGAATAATATCAGAGGTTATCTATTGCCTATAGAAGTAACATCTCTCAGGCATAAATGTAGTTATTAAAAAAAAAAAACAACCTTTCTGAACTGCAGCAGTTCAAGAATTTTGGCAAAATATCTTTAATTTTGTGACCAATTTGAACTTTGAAACAGAAGTGCATTAAAAAAAAAACTGTCAGTGGCCCAGGTATCAAAGTTTACAAATTATCCATTTCATTCTCATCTTCATTCACAACAAACTTTGTGAGTCCCATGAGAGCAAATACTGTCTTTTGTCTTTTTATGCCCAAAACTTAGTACAGTGCCTTGCATATTTAGGTACTTATTGATTATTTGACATTCATTGAAAGCCTAGTATGTATGAGGCATTGGAAATACACACAGGCACAAAATAGCATCTCTGCCTTCAAGGATACACTTTTTTGTTGTTTCTCTACTAAACCTGTTGAGGTCCCATAAGGACTGGAATTATAAAATGAAGTTATATGAATTTATACCTATTAAATACAACATTGTTTCCCAATTAAGAAGTAATCCTCAGTATGTCTTGATGGCTTGATTTACTTTATTCCTCTTGGGCAATTTTTTCAATTGGCAGAGTAAAGATAGTCATAGCTGTAGTACGCAGTACTCAAAAGGGCCACGTTTGTTTGACTATATATATATGTCATTTGTTTTATTATTACAATTTACTAGTGCTCCAATGGGGAAAAAATAAAGTTTTGGAATTTTAAGAATAATATTTTAATTTGCTTTTGGAACTAAGGGAAATCAGAAAAATGTCATATTTTACAGCTCATAATGATCAACTGTGCAGTACTGGTAAAAGCCACCTTTGAACTACTCCAGATATATAATATATGCGGTTGTTATCACACTATTTAATTCATAGAGACTTGCCTGCTCACTGCTAAACAGAATCACTTGTGAAGAGTGGGACTCAAGACAGATGTTTCATAACAAGGTCAAGGGAAGAAGAATATGTTTTAAAAGCTGTTGAAACAAACCTACTTCTTACTTTTATCCTCAGCTTTAGCCTCAAAATCAAAACATGCAATAGAGGACAATTAGACAAATTTATGCATATTCATCAATTTTGTGTGAGTAAGCATTCAGCTAGGAAAAAAAGAGTTGTAATGTTGTATAACAACATGATGCATTTTTTTTTTGTTTCAGTTTTTGGTTGTATCCAACTTTTCTGGAATCCATTTGGGGTTTTCTTACAAAGATACTGGAGTGGCTTAGCATTTCCTTTTCCACATATAATATCACATGTGGTATAATAAAATAATGATTTACATACCTGATATATTACGTCTGAGCCTCAGTTTCTGGATGTATAAAGTTAGGAGGTTGGATAGATGATCTCTAAGATCTCTTCTAATTCCAAATTTAAGATAATATGTATGGTATATTTATTTGACTCAGGATAGGAATTATGACTTGACAGATATGTAGGAGAGAGGGTGGGTGGAAGTGAAAAGATACCCTCAACATTTGGGGTATGATAGGAAAAGGTTGGAGAACATTCAAGTCTATTATGAACTACAGTTACCCCTTTATATCACGACTTTCCCAATCGTGGTTTTGATATGTCACACTAGGCATAAGAAATTAAATGGAAATTTTGCAAAAGTTGCAGATGACACATGAAGGCTAAGCAGACAACACAGAAAAAGTTTAAAGATTCAGACATACTTACAATGTATGTATGGTATTAGGTAATATCAACACATTTTAGCTTTTAATACCATAATAATTCAGATTTCTTCTCTGGAATGAAGGGAGGGCCAAAAAATTTTATATGGATTTTCCAGATCATGGGTAGAAGGGATAACTGTATATGATAAAACCAGTAGGAAAACCTCCATAAAAGATATCTAGTTATAGAGACCTGAAGTAACTTTGACATGTAGAATTTATTATATTCTTATAAAGAACAATAGTCTACATATAATAGTGATTTACAATTTCATATACAGTTTTCTCTATTTTCCTTTGGATATGTAAGTATTCATTTCAGTTCATGTTTGTTAAGTTCAACCTTTTTTTTCATGAAAAATTTTTAAATAAAATCAAGTGATAACTTTGTTCTATAACCATAAAGTCAAGTAAAACTTCTCTTGCCTATAGAACCTCTCATTAGTTTCAAAAAGAATAATACCATATTGGGGTGGGGGGAGGGGCAAGATGGAGAGAAAATTTGGAACTCAAAATCTTGTAGAAATGAATGCTGAAAACTAAAAATTAATTAATTAATTTTTTTAAAAAAATAGTAATACCATGGTCCTTGAATTACATTTTGTATAGTAGTAAAGTAATACTATATGAGATGATAGCCATTTCTTTATTTCATGAGAGTATGGATTATTTTATTCTTTGTATTTGTATTTGCCTGTCTATGGGAGGTGCTTAATAAATATTTATTGATTGATTGGCTTCTGAAGTCCCTTCCTGCTTTAAATTTATGATTCTATGATCACCTAATCCTCTATTGCCTATAGCAGTAATAATCTTTTGTTACCAGTGATATTTATTATACCATTAACTTGCTCTGCTTAGAAGAAAGAAAGAAAGAAAGAAAGAAAGAAAGAAAGAAAGAAAGAAAGAAAGAAAGAAAGAAAGAAAGAAAGAAAGAAAGAAAGAAAGAAAGAAAGAAAG
>NW_020955033.1:38507549-38539333 GCF_900497805.2 Vombatus ursinus | reverse complement strand
AAGAAAGAAAGAAAGAAAGAAAGAAAGAAAGAAAGAAAGAAAGAAAGGAAGGAAGGAAGGAAGAAAGAAAGAAAGAAAGAAAGAGAAAGAAAGAAAGAAAGAAAGAAAGAAGCTGTTATTAAAATGTGATCCTTTTGGTGTCGAATCTTACAAGGAGGTGTCAGCCTAAGTTACTCCTCACTGGTTGTGACCTAGCAAGGTTATTTGCAAGGATGAATTTTTGAGAGAGGGTGTGCTTTAGATAGTAGTTCTTGATTCCATGGAAAACAACCATCTTCTCACTTTCTGGGAACTCTATAGTGGTTTCAAAGTCATGATTGTCTGTATACCTTTTATATCCATTAGATACATTATCTCTATATACATTACATATTTAAAGACCTAGAATGAAGAGAATGAAATATACTCTGTGTGTCTTTTTTGAATGGTTGAATAAGACATTCACATGAAAATACTGTGTGCAATAAAAGTAATAATGATAATAACTAGCACACTTTAAAATTGTAGAGTAATAATGATGATGGTGATAAATGACATGCATTTAAATTGTTCCAATAATAGTGAATATGCTTTATCATAGTGTAATAGTAATAATGAAATAATTGACTACTGTGTTAAGATTTTCGAAGTGCTATACATAAAACAGTATATACATATACACTTCTTCATGTGTACTCACAACCCTGTGAAGGTATAGAAGGTACTATATCTCCAGTTGACAAATGAAGAAACTAAGGCCCAGAGAGATTAAGTGACATGACCATTGTTACATAGTTCTTAAGTGAAGAGCAGTGAGGGACTGTGAAGTGGAGTCAGTCTGGTATGGTGGGAAGAAGAATAGCTTAGCATGGTAAGATTGGGCAAATTACTGAACCTCTCTGAGACTCAGTTTCTTTATCTCCAAAATAAGGGGTAGGTCTAGGCGACTGCTAAGGTTCCTTTCCATTCCAATTCTATGATTAACTTTTAGTCAAAGACAGAATTTAATTCAAGGGTTTCTAACACCCAGTCCTTTTGAGGGGCGGCTAAGTGGCACAGTACATAGAGTTCTAAGCCTGGAGTCAGGAAGCCCTGAGTTTAAATTTGGCCTTAGACACTTTTCTAGCTGTGTGACCTTAACCAAGTCATTTAACATGGTTTATCTAAATTTCCTCATCTGTAAAATAAGCTGGAGAAGGAAATGGCAAACCACTCCAGTATCTTTGCCAAGAAAATCCCCAAAAGGGGTCACTAATAGTTGACTGTAATTGAAATGACTAAACAACAACAACAATCCTTTCTTCATTCTAACCGTTATACCACAAGCACTCCAAGTAGAGGATCTGTTATGTAGTTGCCACTCATTTCTCAAACATTTATGTGCCAGGCACTGTACTAATCATTGGAAATACATAGACAAAAGTAAAATAATCCTTGCCCTCAAGGAGTTTATATTCTAGTGGAGGAAATGAAAAAAAAATGTTAGCTTTGCCTTTTTGTACCAGGTAGTGTTTTTAAAAGGCTACCTGAATTTTAGTTTCCAGAGGGAATGATTATTTTTTTAATTTCTTGGCTTTAAGTGATAGTTTAGGTCAAAATGGGCAAATACACATTAGGAATGTTATTTGCTGTGCTAAACAGTTCAGAGGCTTGTGGCTTCTTTAGCAATGATTTATGAAATACAGAGAGAATTATTATTATGAATACCATGCCAGTAGCTAGTATGGTTTCCACATTGCTGTTATTTCATGTTGGTGGTGCTAGAAAGAAAAAGTGGTCAGAGAAAATGTGAGATTATTAAAGCACTGGTGCAATGTTTTAAGTGTATCCTTGCAGGGACTTAAGAGAGGAGAAAGCGCTGTGATGTCTGTCTCTACCTTCTTACAAACATTTAATTCAATTTAATGTGAAAAGCAAAGGGTGTGTGTGTGTGTGTGTGTGTGTGTGAGTGTGTGTGTATGTGAGTGAGCACATGTTAGCACAAACATGACCACACACAGTTGTCTAGTGAATCCTTTCTATTGAAAGCCTTGTACTCTTTTAGAGAAAGTTGAAGCTAGTAAATTTTTATTATCCAAAATTAATGAATTTGTGTATTTAACAAGTCAGTAAACAAACATTTATCAAGGATTTACTATGTGACTGTCATGGTGCTTAGCACTGGGCATAAAAAGAAAGGGAAAGAAAACCAGTCCCTATCCTCAAGGAGCATTCATTCAAATGGGGTAGATAATATGTAAATTATAAGATATAAACAGATTTTATGGAAGGTAGTTTGAAAGAGGATTAGAAGGGGCAGCTAGGTGAATAGAGCACTACAGTGAATAGAGCTCTAGCCCTGGATTCAGGAGGACCTGAGTTCAAATCCAGCCTCAGACACATAACACTTACTAGCTTTGTGACCCTAGGGCATGTCACTTAACCCCATTGCCTAGCAAAAAAAAAAAAAAGTATTAGCTTTAGCAGCTGAGGAAATGGGAAAGGCCAGGGACAAAAGGTGGCATCAGAGCTGAAACCTTCAGGAAGGTAGGAACTGTTAAGCGGCAAAGGTGAAAGGGGAAGAGCATTTCAGGTATGCTGTACAATGAGTGCAAAGGCACAGAGAAAGGTAGTGGAGCATTATGTTTGAGGAACTGCCATTATGTCAATTAAACTGGGTCATAGGATGTGTGGAGGGCAGTAAAATATGAGAAAGGACCCAGGTCAAACAAAAGACTTTATATTTGATCATTAAATAAATAAGGAGTCACTTGAGCTCAGTGAACATAAGGGTAACATCAGACATGTTTTAGAGAAATCAATTTGGCAGCCTCGTGGAGAGGATGGATTAAAGTGTTGGGGGGAATTAAAGCAGGATTAAAACTGATAGTCTGGGTAAGATGTGATGAGAACCTGAACTAGGGTTGCAACTCAGCAAATAGAGATAAAGAGAAATATGAGAGATGTGGAGAAAAAAATGACAAGATTTGGCAATGGATTGGATATGTGCGGTGATTAAGAGGGCAATTGAGAGAGAGTGACACTGAGTTTGCAAGCCCGAGTGACTAGGAAGATGGAGGTATCCTTGAGAATTCCCTTGGTAGGGAAATTTGGGAGAGACTAGCATTGGAAAGGGGAAAGATAATTAGTTTTGTCAGGGCTGTGCTAGGTACTAGGGGCACAAAATCGAAAAAAGGAGAGGGAACTTAATTTCTTCTAAAGTAAAGTAAATAACCAGGTAAAATTTAAATGTGGAAAGAATACTGGACTTTGTATATTATGACGTTGGTTCAAGTTTTGATCATGACATTTCCTAAATGTGTGACCATGACCCAATCAACCACTTTGTGTCCCATCTGCAACAGCTAGATCTTTGATTAATCCTGGAACTTTGAGTCCAACCATGATTCATTACAAATAAGGAAAGTGAGCCTCACACTCTCTAGAGAAATAACTTGCCCAAAGTTACAAAGGTAGTAAGGTAGTTATCATAACCAGAATTAATGTTGTCCAACCCTAAAGCCAATGAATTTACCCTTAGCCCTTTATCTCCTTTAATAGTCAATATATGTGTGTGTTTGTATGTATGTATACACACATATACATATGCACATGCACACCTGTACACACATACACACATACATATACACACATACATACATATACATCTATATAAATATAAATATACATATACACACATACATACACATACACACATATGTATCTCATTTAAACCTCATAAGCACCTAAGGTCCCTACTTTACAGATTAGGAAACTGAGGTTGACTAAAATTAATGATTTACCAAGGGTCACATAACTAGGAAAGGTGTGAGGCTGGATTCAAATCCAGGTCCTCCTCACTCCAAGTGCAGCGTGTTAGCCACAATACCACTTCTATCTACCCTATGAACACAGCATTGTATGCAACATCTCTGTGAGACATTACTACAGATATTATTATCTTACTTCATACCTGAGAAAACTGAGACAGTCAGAGAAGGCGAATAATTTACTTTAGGTCAAGCAGTTTTAGAAATGGAAGAACTGATGTTTGAAAGCACATCTCAGTGTTCTGTGCTCTGTTCACTGAACCATAGCAGCAAATTTGAGCAACCAAAAAGTTGCAATTTGGTGAAAATAATGGTGACACACAAAAGGTGGCAACTCATCAATATTGCAACTGCCATTTTTTTTTTCTGATTAGTAAGCCCAGTCCTATGTTTTTGTTTTGATGCCTGAAGGACTCCCACCTAGGAGGAGAGAGGAGATAGGGCAGATAAAGGAAATCATTTGTTTTTATGTTTATTTGTTTATTACTTGTTTGGGGTCAAATGCTGACAAGGTAGATGTGGAAAAATGAATGCACTACAATGTTGAATTTTCATTATCTTCAGAAGGTTACAACTTAGTAAGAGCTACGCAGGAAAAGTCCACAGTCTTTTTTTTTTTTTTTTGGTAAGGCAATTGGGGTTAAGTGACTTGCCCAGGGTCACACAGCTAGTAAGTGTCAGGTGTCTGAGGCAGGATTTGAATTCAGGTTCTCTTGACTCTAAGGTCAGAGCTCTATCCACTGTGCCACCTAGCTGCCCCCAAAAGCCCACAGTCTTGATCCCTGACTTAATTGGCTCCAAATTTCCCATGCCCTTTCTCATCATGGGTAGAAGCTATACATGGAGAGACTTTCAGAGGTGAGACCTGACAAATTTTTAAAATGTCTGAAAGTAAAACTTGATTTTGTCTTTAGTTTCTATATCATATAATATTCTATTTTAAGAGATATTATTGAAAGCTAAGTAAGAATACTAACTTGTAGAGAACATTTTACATGGAAATTCAAAAGTTAGAATTAGCTATCTCTATTCTAAGCAGATTTTTAAAAAAAATCATCTGTCATGCATCAGAAATGGGGATCTTCGTAATAATACAAATAGTTTACATTTATATGGCACTTTGTAGGTTTCTACGAATTTTTTATACATCAATTTATTTAATTCTCAACAACTCTTTGATGTATGCAGGATAGATATTATCACCATTTCAGATATCTTGAACTGAATACCAAGCAGGTATCTTAAACTGAACATGTCCAAAACTGAACTCATCATCTTTCCCACTAAACCCCTCCGTCCTAACTTCCTTATTATTTTCAAAAGCAACACCATCCTCGAAGACTCTCAGGCTTGAAATTTGTGTATCATCCTCAACTCCTCACTGTATCATACTGCCCCCCCCAGGCCAATCTGTTGCCAATGCCTGATGATTTCACCTTTGCAATGTCTCTTGAATACACCACCTTCGCTCCTCTGACACTGCCACCACTCTAGTGTAGGTCTTCATCACCTCACACCTGGAGTATTGCGATAAACTGCTGGCAAGTTTTCCCTTCCTCAAGTGTCTCCTCATTCCAACTCATCCTCTATTCAGCCATCAAAGTGATTTTCCTAAAGCCCCTACTCAATAAACTCTAGTGGCTCCCTATCACTTCCAAGATCAAATACAAAATCTTATCTTTGGCATTCAGAGCCCTTCATATCCTAGCCCCCTCCTACCTTTCCAGTCTTCTTACATCTTACTTTCTACCACATACTCTTTGATCCAGTGACACTAGCTCAGCCTCCTGGCTGCACCATGAACCAGACACTCCATCTCTTGGCTCTGGACATTTTCTGTGGCTATCCCCTATCCCTGGAAAGCTCTTCCTCCTCATCTCTGCCCATTGCCTCCTGTGGATTCCTTTAAGTCTCAACTAAAATCCTTTCTTCTACATGAAGCCTTTCCCAATCTCTCTTAATTCTAGTGCCTTCTCTCTCTTAGTTATCTCCCATTAATTCTCCAACATTAGATTTTGAGCTCCTTGATTGCAAGAGCTATCATTTGCCTCTTTTTGTATCCTCAGAATTTGGCACATATTGAGCTTTTAATAAATATCCCTGACTATTTTAAAAATGAGGAAACTGAGCCCCTAAGTGGTTGTGACTCATCTAAGAACACATTTAGTCAATGGTAAAGATAGTACTAGAGTAGGTCTTCTGACTTTTAGTTCAATTATCTTTCTGTTATACTACATTTCCTGCATCCATGATGATAATTTGCCCATAGTAATGTAAAATTTTATTTAGAGTCTAAATTTTAAGTACAGGTTTTTCTTTTTTTTCCTTTTTTTCCCTCCAGTTCCTTAGGGATGTTATTCATGTTAGAATAGCAACATAGAAATTTTTGTTGCTGCTGGCACTCTCTGTAGATGTCTGACTCTCTTTTGATGGTGTATGTTTTGAGATTAAAAGCCTAGTTCAAGTAAAATGAATTTTTTGTTTGACATCAAGCATGAATCAATCACCATGTGTCAAATACTTGCTGCAGAATGTAGTCCCCAAGTAACTTGTGGCCATGCAGTCAAAAAATCAAGGCAAAATATAATTTTTAAAAGAAATTAATACTGTTTCTATCTATGACATTAGTTATATTCTAACTAACTACACATGCAGCTGGTTGGCACGGTGGATAGGTGCTGGGCCTAATGTCAAAGAGACTCTTCTTTGTGAGTTCAAATCCAGCTTCAGTCACTTACTAGCTGTGTGACCCTGGACAAGTCACTTTATCCTGTTTGCCCCAGTTTCTCATCTGTAAAAGGAGCTAGAGAAGGAAATAGTAAACCCCTGCAGTATCTTTGCCAAGAAAAGCCCAAATGGGGTCATGAAGAGTCAGACAGACTGAAACGACTGGAAAACAAACAACAAAACCTAACTACATATAAATCATAGATTTATAATATTTTCACAAAATAAAGATAATTTTCACTCCAAATGGTAGTGAAGGCCACACAAATTGAAATGAATTGTTCAATTCTATTCTTTCTGGAATTCTGCTCTTCAGTCCATATCTGGTTGAAAATAAGGATACTTCAGATGGACAGCTTTCAACATAATGAACAGTATTTAATATATAGGTTTTCTTGAAATAAAAAGTTATTGCTATATAATTTGAATCCTCTTCTATGTTCTGCTGTGGAAATGACACTTTTTTGTTTTTCTTATTTTATATTTAAGTTTATAATTTTTCCTTTTCTTACTATGTATTTAAGTTTTAGCATTTGTCTAAAAGAAAAGAAAAAGAAAATAAGGATACTTGGATATCAGAGACATTTCTTACTTGTGGTACATGCCAGAAACTGGGTAAATTGCACTCCTGTTTTCCTCCTCCATTGGCTGGGAGGGCAAATCTTCTCCTCTACTCTATTCTACAGAGTTGTATTTCTTATGGAGTTTGGATTGAGCCTCATGAAATGGTGGAAAAGAAAATAGTATATTTACTGCATTTGTTACTTTTTAATGTTTGTGTGTACTTTTTGTGTACAGTTTCTTTTGCATTTTACAAAGAAGAAAAATACAAAACGTCCCTGTGTCTTCCACACTTCTCTGTTTCTGCATGATGATGGTAGGATGATACAAAAGTCAACAGAGGGTGATATGAATGACACAATTGTCAGATCATCTACAAACATTAATTTAACTATTGGGACACATTAACTCTGAGATCTTTGTCAAATGATCAATGAGTAGACATACTACTGAAGGAAGTGAATTACATCAATATTGAAATTCTCACTACAAATTAAACTAGTAGACAAATTGTAGTGACACAACAACTATCACTCATTCAACAACACATTATTAAATATTTGGGGAAGCAAATAAGGGAGTTATTGGAGTTTATCTTATTCATCCCAAGATAAAAAGAATATAATTTCATATTATATTTGATCATAATTATGAAAAGTGAAGAGACCATAATAAAAATCATTGCAGCTCATCATAGTTGAAGAAGATGTAGAAAAATTCCAAGCAGAATTCACAAGATCCTCTAAATTAAGTAAGTACCTTTGTACTTGAGTATTTTCCACTAAATGCATCTCAAATTCAGACTATAGAAAAAAGAATATGTATGAAATAAATATATTTGGAGACTATAGAAGAAAGAACTTTTTATCTTTCCCCCCAAATCCATTCTTCTTTACAATGCCATTATTTCCTTCAAGGCTACCAGGTTCACAACCTGTGTGTCATCATCAACTCTTTACTTTCCCTCTCCCAACTATTGGATCAGTTGTCAAGTATCATTAATTCAGCCTCCACAACATCTCTGATATTCATCACCTTCTCTCTATTTACATGATAATCACTCCAGTCTTATCTCTTACCATTGCTTGTCTGGAATTTTGTTGGAGCCTTGGTCATCCTGCCTCCAATATCTTTGCTGTCCAAGCCATCCTAAACACAGCTGCCTAAATGATGTTCCTAAAATACCATATGGCCATGTCACTTACTTGCCCCAAAAGTTCCAATAGCTCTCTGTTGTTCCTGGTATCAAATGCAGTCTCCTCTATTTGGCATTTAAAATGCTTCTCTAGCTTTCCAAATTTATTGCATATTACTCTGCTTTGGGTTTTCCCCCCTTTTTTTCTAATCAAACTGGCCCACTTTCTGTTTATTATATAGAACATTCCACCCTCTCTCCATGACTTTCAGTAGATAGTCAACCATAGATTCAATACACTCCTTCCTCGGAATCTCTAGTTCACTTTATAGCTCAGCCCAAGTGCCACTACTTTTCCTAACTTTCCTGAAAATGACACTTATTATGATCTCTGATTATCTTAGCTCCTAGTGCCCCTTGTAGTGATTTTGTATTTACCCTCTATAAATTTATGTGTGTGTGTGTGTGTGTGTGTCTGTGTGTCTGTGTATATACAAAGTTAATAACTACGTAACTACTATGGGTCAGGTACTACTCTAAGCACTGGGGATGAAGAGAAAGGCAAAATATAATCCCTGATCACAATCTAATGGGGGAGACAACATGCAAATAACACATACATATATAGGAACATAATATGAATAATGTATTATATATATGTATATATAGATATATATGTGAATATACTATATTACCTCTTCTGATAGACGGGAAGTTCTCTGAAGGTAAGAACTATTTGATTTATATTTTTGTATGCCTAGTTCTGGGTATGGTGCCTTGTACCTACTAGGTGCTTAATATGTTATTGTTTACTGTTTGGCTATTTTAGCACAAAAGGGAATATAAGTGAGGATGCCAAAAAAGTAGGGAGGTGAAATATGTTTTAGGAGTGAGGAATAAGAGAGGACAAAGACTCATCAGCTACTCAAAAGTTTCGTGACATTTTATCCTGCATATATTCTTCTAGAAAAGAATTAGAAGGGACTGGACAATTTGAGCAGTATAGCTCAGATTAAACTGATTACATTTTTTAACAGGCTGGAATCAAATTTTTACTCATCTGGAAGTCATTCCTTAATAATCTCTCTGTGTGCTGTCAGACTACTAATTAGTTAAAACAAGGGTGAAAACAAGTACAAATATAGAAGAATAAAAATGAGAAAGGGGGTATGATTTGTAATAAAATTAATTCCAACCTGAACTAGTTAAACATATTATTGATTAGCAGTTCATCAGGAAGCATTTATTAAGTACTTGCCATGTGTCAGGTGCTACGCTAAGTGCTAGGGTTACAAAAGGTAAAAACAATCTCTGCTCTGAAGGAGATTACATTTAACTATGGGGTATAACCTGTGGCAACTGTGTACAAACAAGAATATGTACAAAATAAATATATTTGGAGACTATAGAAAAAAGAACTTTTTATCTTTCCCCCCAAATCCATCCTTCTTTACAATGCCATTATTTCCTTCAAGGCTACCAGGTTCACAACCTGTGTGTCATCATTAACTCTTTACTCTCCCTCTCCCAACTGTTGGATCAGTTGTCCCATATTCCCAAAATAAATTAGAGATAAGCAACAGAAAGAAAGCACAAGAATTAAAGGGGATCAGGAAAAGCTTCCTGGAAAAAGTAGAACTTTAACTGATACTTGAAGGAAGCCAGAGAAGCTAGGAGAAGGAAATGAGGAAATAGTGTTCCAGCAATGGGATACGGCAAGTGAAAATGCCTAGAGTTCGAAGATTGAGTTTCTTTTAAGATGATCAACAAAGAGGCCAATGTGACTGGACTATGGGGGAAGGGGTTGATGCATGGTGTAAGAAGAAAGAAGACTGGAAAGGAAAAAGGTCTTTAAGGCCTTTAAAAGCCAAAAAGATAATTTTATATTTGATCCTGGAGGCAAAAAGGAGCCATTGTTTAGATTTAAACCTGAAGTCAATAGGTGATTGGGGAGGGGGAAAGCATGTTTAAAGTTTCTCTTTAGAAAGTTCAGTTTGACATCTGTGTGGAGGAAGAACTAGTATGGGCAGTCAATCAGCAGGGTATTGCAGTAGTCCAAGAGTAAAGCGATAAGGACCTGAAATAATATGGGTACAGTGTTAGAGAAAAGAAGGAGAAGCAGAGATGTTATAAAAGTAGAAATGACAGTTCTTGGCAACTTATTGGATAAGGAAAGTGAGAGAGTGAAGAGTTGAGGATGACATCTGCGTTGTGAGCCCCAGTGACCAGGAGGATGATGATAGTGCCTTCCATATTAATAGGGAAGTTAGAAAGACAGGGTGGTTATGGGGTGGATGGTGGTGGAGAGATAATGAGTTCAGTTTTGGACAAGTTGAATTTGAGGTTCATCCTCAAATGTATGATACATCCAGTTCTGTATTACAGTAGGTGAGACTAAAAGTTAGGAGAGAGGTTAGAGCTAGATAAATAGATTTGAGAATCATTGGGATAGAAACAATAGTTGTAACTACAGGAGTTTACAAGATCAACAAGTGAAAAAGTATAAAGGGAGAAAAGAAGACCCAGGAGAGAGCCTTGGGGGACATCCATGTTTAAAGAGAATGACCTAGATAAAGGTCCATCAGATATAGCAAATGAGATTAAGAAAGAGTGGTCTAGATAAGTAGGAAAAAAAATCGGAAGAGTTCAGTGTCACTAAAACCTAGAGACTGTAGAGAGGTCAAGAAGAAAAATAGAAAAAATTGGGGAGAAATGACATGTAGATTTATTATAATGGTTTCATGCAGAAGTTTAACTGATATAAATAAACTGCTATATTGAAGAGACCAAAAGAGACTAAAAACTGCCCTAGTCAGCAAAGATTTTAGTTACTTGCCAAATGGTAGATATGTCAGCCAAGCACAACAACAGTTTAGAATATAACCTCATTTCTAACATCTTTAAGAGAAGGATGGTAGGAGATTATGAGCAGCATCACCTCATAAAACAGAAAGAAGAATCAAAAGGAGAAAATAGTTTAGAGAAAGGTTGGATTGAGAACCAGCTAGACACCGTTATCCTAGAGGCATTTATTGATGAAATTGGAAGGACAACAAACAGAGAAAAGATGGAAAAGATCCGTAAATATTTTTATAACAAACTCTTTTCGCCATCCAAAAGCATTGATCCACAACATTTGAAGTCTAAAATTATAGCCTCAAGTGGACTTTTAGAGGAAGTAGAAATGACACTGAAGGAAATAAAGATGGGATAAGTAGCTAGATTAAACCAAGTATATACAGATGAGTTTTGTTTTGGAGACATCACTTATTTAAGGGTGATGAGGCATCAATGATCAAGGTATTGGAAAAAGTAGGAAATCTATGTACAATATCTATATACAATATATCAGACATTATTATTCCCAAAGAATAGTATTAATAATTAATTATCACTATTCCCATTAATTCCCATTCCCATTAATATAACATATATTCCTACTTTCCCAATATATATTAATTTTTTTGATAATAATCTATACATGCCTCAAGGACATATTGATAAAGGTATTAGAAGAAAACAGGCAGTCTTTTGCCAGCAGTATTCCACAGGAGATCAAATATCTTTTAATTTCTTCTATTTCTTACATCATCATGGTTATGCCAAGTATTCTTTTCCCTCCCTGAAAGCCAACCCATATAACAAACTGTTTTTTAGAGAGAAAAAGAATATCAGCACAACTGATCAATACATTAAAAAAAGTTTGAAAACATTTGTAATATGTGACACTTGTGGACCTCTCACTTTAATGGAGGAGAGAATTGGGGGGACCTTCTTATATTTCTTTATTCAAATCCTGCTTATCTTTATAATTTTGTTACATTCACTTTTCATTCTTGATGGGTCATTCTTTCCATTTACAATGTTTGCTATGTGTTTCTTTACATTTATGTTATTGTAGTTACTGGGCATATTGTTTTCTTGATTCTGCTCACTTCACTTTGCATCAGTTCATGTAAATCTTTCTGCATTTCTCTGTATTCATCATACACATAATTTCTTACAGCATAGTAACTTTCTTTTACATTCATGTACCACAATTCATTGTTGTTTCTCAGCTGTTTGTTGAGTCTGACTTTTCAAGACCTCATTTGGGGTTTTCTTGGGAAAGATACTGGAGTGGTTTGCCATTTCCTTCTCCAGCTGATTTTACAGATGAGGAAACTGAGGCAAAAAGAGTTAAGTGATTTGCCCAAGGTTATTCAGCTAGTAAATGTCTAAGGCGAGATTTGAACTCAGGAAGATTAGTCTTCCTGACTTCAAAACAAGTTGTTTAGCTGTTCCCCAATTGATGGGCAACATTTTGTTTCCAACTTTTTTGCTATTACAAAAAGTGCTGTTGTAAATATTGTGGTGTATATGGGTGAGATCACATCTTTCCCGTCATACAACTCACTAAAAGATGTTGAAAATTCAAAATCTGATTCTGTTTATTGTTTGTTTACTATAAAAATAATTTGATTTAGAAAAACAAAATATTTCTTTAAAACTATCTCCAATGAAGTGCCTCTTGTATACATGTCAATATTATCCAAAGTTTCTTGGAAGATAAAATAATAAATACTTATCAACTTGTTTGATGATACTGTGATCATTGATATCAAGTAAAGCATAAAACAGAGGAATATATAGTAACCAAATCTGTTTGCTATTGTTATGGAAAAGATATAATTTGAGACAAATAAGGTTTCTCTATAAATGTTCTCCAAATGGTCCAATTTATAGATGGCATTGTGATTCCCTCACTAAGCACAAGGATGTTGTAGACACTGCTAAGCTAAAATCACTCAAAGAATTTTGGTTTAACTATCATGAAGCTTAAAGTAAATGGATGAAGAATGCTTATTGGCCAGACTGTGACATGTAATTAGGATAATAATCTATGGAGTCTATGAATGTGTATATATATATATATATATATACATATATACACATGTATTTATGTATTGTAAGTATATGTATGTATATACACATGCTTATATATCCTCTCAATACCCTAGACAGTTCTCTAAGACTGTATGTTTCAGAGCAATTGTTGACCTATGTTGACAGAGGGTGTTTTCTATGGTTGCTCTATGTGTCAATGAAATAACAGCTCCAGTCAAAAACAAAATGTCAGACTATAAATGGGCAATGACTTGGGACCAGAAGTAAACAGGAGCAGCTGAGCTGTCTAGATTGTTTTAGGGAAAATGAACATTTTGGTTGTTTGTTTGTTTGTTTTTAACAATCACAGGCTTCTCCTTGAAACAAAATCACATAATTTTAATACCAATAATCTCAAAGTAAGATAGAGTATGTCATACTGTTGTAGTGTACCTGGTGTTAGGATCAGAAAGAACTGAATCCAAGTCTTATGCCTGACACACACTGAGAATGTGATGTTTGCAAGATGTTCACCCTCTCAGAGCTCTAGGAAACTCTCTTAGGTGAAAATTTATAGGCATTGAACTTATCTGGGCTAGTGAAGAGCAGTTCTCTCTGAGCAACCTCCAAAACCACAGGTCCAATAAAAATGAAAATTCCCCCAGTGATATATGAATGTGAATCATGTCCCACTATGGAGCCTAAAGAATATAATTTGAGGATCATCCAAAGCAAAATGAAGAGGAATATGGTAGGTTTAGAAGATATTACAAATAATTGTGAAATAGAAGTGATGTGAAGGATGTTATCAATGAAATATATGAGTAAAAAACAATATGTCCTGGTCATGTGGTGGGAGTAAGGTATTGTTAATTGGCAACCTATATGAATAGGACATCTTCCCAATGTCCAGGGAACTTGCCAAAACACTCAATATGTTGGATAGACTCCCGTGGCAAACTTGTAGGATGACATAGTTAAGAATATGCAGTTTGGGAAATTAGATGGTTTATTATACACATCACTGGAGAGAATACTCATAAGGATGAGATCACACATCTATTGGAAAACAGTTGCCTTCTAATTGATGAAATCTATGATTGTATTTATGTATTTCCTTCTACAAATGCAAATCTCAACCAAACCACCCTTGATCATCCTGAGTGACTCAGCTTTTTTTTTTCCAATAAATTTTCCACAGAGAATCTACTCAACATTCCAGAGGGCCTCACTTAGGCCTTTTCAATCTTTCATGGGTGCCAGTGCAGTGTTTGGAATGCCCATGCGTTATCCTATACTCTTGTTATGTGACCAGATTTTTTTTTTCAAATCCTACATTCCCTCAACAACATTCTTTGTTCCACTTCCTACGCAGAATCCACTATTGGAAATGGGTTAATGGGTTATTTGATGGAAGTAACCACTGGAAGAAATGTTTCTCTCCACTACTTTTTGAGTCATCTCAGACTTGGAATCTTTGGAAACTATGGTGTTTTCGAACTGGTAACTAAAATTAGTGAACAACGATAACATTAACAATAACAATGACTATTTGCCAGAGGGTAGCTTCAGATCCTTGAAGGCATTGAACATTATCTCAGATGCAATCCAGTACATTCTTCTCTTCCCCTTCAATTCAGAGCTCAACTTACCACCCATGTGTAGTGTTTTTCTGAGCAGTATGTACTGAACACAGTTGCCATATTGCTTAGATAAATATGGTATAAGAGAAATAATGCTGGTCTTAGAGTCAGGAGACTTGGGCTGGAGTCCTAGTTCTAAGAATGATTAACTTTTTGACTCTGGGAAAATTACATAAACTCTCTGAATCTCAGTTTCCTTCACTAAAAATGGTAGTGCTGACACTCTATTTAACTCATGATTCCATGTTGTGAAGAAATTATTTGGTAGATGCTAACGTACCATAGATAAGTGAGATATTATCATTAACATATTTAAAATTGCACTTTGAAAACCCATTCAATCTTGTTACATGTTTAAATTCATTGAAGAATATTTTTTTTAGTTCTATTGTGATTCAGACAGAGGAAAGTGCTGAATGTAGCTTCTAGAATTGATGGGATTCTATTCTTTGACTCTTTTGCAGTCACTAGGACAGAACTGATGAATTATTTTTTTCTTGCTCTCAGGCTATCTGTACATATCTTCATGCAAAAGCTGATTTGAGGCCATTTGACTGAAACACATTCTTCTTAAGGGGTTGTAGATTTCATACTGGATTTACAATCAGGACATCCATCTCAGACATTTAATAACTGTGACCAGTAGCAAGTCTCTCTAAACTTCATTTTAATCTTCTGTAAACTAAGGATACTAATACTTACGTTACCTACCTCACAGGATTTTTATGAGAAAAAAATGCTTTGAAAAACTTATAATACTACAATACTCTAATGGATCTATGACTTCCATGATACAAGTATTCCCCCCAACAATATAGTCAGTCAGTAAGCATTTATTAAGAGATAGCTGTGTGCCTGGTGGACAGCAAAGTGATGTAGTGGAAATTGTTAAGCCTGAAGTCAGGAAGACTACTCTTTGTGTACTCAAATCTGGCCTCAGACACTTACTAGCTATCTGACCCTGAGCAGTCACTTAACCTTGTTTGCCTTGGTTTCCTCATCTGTATTATAAGCTGGAGAAGTATAATGGCAAACCACTCAAGTGTCTTTGCCAAGAAAACTCCAAATGGGGTCATGAAAAGTTGGACATGACTGAAACCATGGAACAACAATAACAACAAAATAGCAAATGCCTTAGAGATTATCTAGACCAACGCTTTCAACTTGCAGATGAGGAAACTGAGGCCTAAATTGATGGGAAAGTCATTTGGCCAAAAGCACATAGATTGTCAGTGGCAAAGCAAGATCTAGAAAGCTTAGTTCTCCTGTTTCTAACTCCACTGTTCTTTCCAATCACCAAATGAGATAGCTTTACACTTGAATAGCTTTACACTTGAATTTCACATGCATCTTTTTTCATACACTAAAGATAATTGGCATTTTTGAAGGAGGTCAACAGATAAACTGGAATTAATAAAAATTGCTTGTTAATAAAAAGGCATCCTCTTCATATACATATAAACTTTCACTTCTCTACTTTCAATTAGTAATAATTTGAGAACCTAGCATGTGGAGGATGAAAAAATTCCATTCAATTTAATTCAATTTTACCAACATTTAATTTGTACCTAGTATGTTCCAGGCCTATATTAGGCATTAGGAATACAAAGACAAAAATGGAACAGTCCTTGCTCTCAAAGACCTTGTCTTCTGCTCTGGGAAAACACCATATATCCTGATAAGTATAAAAAATCTGTATAGAGTAAATACAAAATCAGATTGGGGGGATGTCAAGTACTAACATCTGAGGGAGAGGGCGCATCAGGAAAACATTTTGTAGGAAGTTGCATCTATGGTAGACTATGAAATCAGGTAGGGATTCTATGATATAGAGGTGGAGGAAAAACATTCAAAGACCCGGAAAAGGCATAGAGGCAAGAGATGGAATGTTATGAATCAAGGAGACAAATAGGTTGACTGGAGTGTGACAGAGACCCAGTTTCTGTATCTGTAGGGATCGCAGGCCCATGGGGCTATGTTTTCTGGTTTTTTTTTTCTCAAAGCCAATGTGTTTCCTTTAGTTTCTGTAATAAAGTTCATACAACAAGGCAGTTTGGTGATATTTTTACCTCTCTAATATGAGGTTGGACTAGATGACTGATAAATTTCCTTCTTCCAATTCTAAATCTGTAATACTGAGATAATAAAATTGAAGTGCATATCTGTAGCAGGCATCAAAAGTATTTTCAATGAATTTAGGAATCTTCTTTATGTAGTTATGGTATCTATGTACAGCAAATTCCAGTTGTTTTTTTTTTTCCTGACATTCAACCTTGGCATCAAAATACCAATTATGGTAGTTGGAACTAGCACCTAATAGGGCTATTACAGAGTATTTACACTTCTGAAAATACAATTAACTATTGCTTGGATTCAAGCCAGTCTCCAAAAGTACTTGCAATTTCTACAGAGATGGCAGAAATAGGCTAACTGTGAGAAAATCATTGTATATCAAGCTTTTGTGTTCTGTCATATTATTTTCAGAACAATTTTTCCCATAACTTGTCATTTAAGCAAAATTTTACTGCTGTAAAAAGGGCTTTTGTGTATTTAACAATTATTTAAAAACCCTTAATTCTGTTTTTAAAACCTCTCAGTTGGATCAACTACTTGGCAAGTCATAAACAGAAATTACAGAAGTGAGTTGAAACATAAAATTGCATATCAATATCAGTAATGGTCCTGGAGACACACTGCATGAATATTTTTTAGTTAATGTCAATGATTTCTCATTAATTTCTATAATACAATTGTTAAAACATTTCCCAAATGGGATATCAAGAGCAAGAATTTTTTTTTTCATTCATCCAGTAACCACTTACCTAAACCATTTAGACTGATTTTCTCAGAAAGAAAAAAGATGGCAATGATAGTTTCTGCTGAAAAAAAAATATAAAAATGATAAGAATGAAATCTTTTCCACTTGACATTTAGGACCAGTGCCAGGCACATAGTAGATGTTTTAATAAATATTTAAAAACACTGCCCCTGATGCAACATTAAAGTATCCTGATAACAAATAGTGTACCCGGATTTCTCAGATAAAAGATGAGGGGTAGGCTCCTTGGTAGGTGGGGAGAGAAACAGAAAGAAAGAGAGGCAAAGAGACAGAAACAAAGAGGGAGGGAGGGAGACAGAGACAGAGACAGAGAAAAATAAAGACAGGAAGAGAGAGAGAGAGAGAGAGAGAGAGAGAGAGAGAGAGAGAGAGAGAATGAGAATTAAGAAAGAAAGAGAGAAAGAGGAAAAAGGGAGAGGGAAAGAGAGAACATTATCAATGTATCCATATTTATTCATTGTTCTTAACATGTCTCAGGCACTGAGTGGTAAGATAGACCCTGATTCCAAGGAACTTGCATTCTAATGGAGGAAGAAAACAAAGGAGAATTGGAAAGCAGGTTGGAGATGGGTATACACGTGAGGGAATGGCTTGGAGATGATCAGGAAGTGAGGTAGAGATTTGGATGATTGCAAGATGCAGAGAGAGCTCACTGAACAGCATGGCTTTCATTGTGAGAATTCAAGTTTCCAGAGGGGCTGGGTGGGGGAAAGAGAGAAAGTAGGAAAAATAGCTTAAGAATGGGTAGCATCGTTTGGACAGGGCAGGATTGCACACATTTTTTGTGTGATTCTTTGAAATAAATCATATGATTACCTATTTGGCATTGGCTACAGCCTAAGACTTGAATTATTTAGTTTGTGTTGATTGTGTTCATATTGGTTGCAACTTTCCTAGCAAACTGGGACTTTTGGGGTTTGGATTTGTGGTAGTAAAAGGTGTGAAGCTTTTGAAGCTCTTTTGTAGATGACTTTTTGTTGTTCTAACTTGGAAAGGACATTTTAGAAAAAAAAAACAAATTTTATACCTTGAAACTTCAGCTATTAAGAGGCAGAACTTTCATTAAAATACTTTCTTATTGAACATTCTCCTCCCTTTTTAAACTGAAATCAGTTCATTTACTTGCTGGCAAAAATCAAAAAAACTTTCAGAGTTCTGAAATTGGATTACTTCTTTTTAAAATATCTATATTTTAAATATCTATTTTTTAAAAATCTGTAATTTGTAATTGTTTATATTAAAAGAAACATAATACAGGTTGATTTATATAACTCAGGAATTAAGCAGCTGTTATGCAGCATAATGTGTACTAAAGATAATATTTATACTCCATTTTATGTTGTGCATGTTGCCTGGTAGAATTACAGGGTAATGATCATAATTAAAACTTTTGGCTCTATGTTTTTATTCCCTTGGGTGAAAGTTTCGGAGGGCATCCAATATTCTAAGAAATGCCAAGTAGGGTATGAATGGATTGTAGTCTACTAAGGCACATGGTCTTGTATTATCACCTCCCATATCTCTTGGTACCAAGCTTTAATTGTGGGTAGATTTTTCATATCCCATTGTTTAGCTCAACAGTATTTTATAGTCTTTATTTAGAACTGAACATTAGGTCTGTCATTTCACAGTTAGTGGAATTTGAATCAGATCCCAAGATCCTACTATTCCAGAAATGGACTTCACATAATAAAATACCCTTTCCCCAAATTTAATTATCCACGTACATAACTATCCCTGAATGAAATGTGATTTTTTCCCATAGACTGTCCCAAGAAATTTACTGAGATGGCAGGGTTTGTGTGACATAGCCCTGCTAGAATGCTGTACCACTCTTCCAACTTAAGGATTAACTCTTTATTGATCAGGAATTTCAAGTAAACTATCTGGTAGATATCTATTGGAGAATGAAAGAACGTGACCATACTTGTATGCGGTGTGTCACCAATGTCTCTTTGCCATGTTGTGGTGGATCTATGTAAGATTTCATTTATTGTCATGTCTATAGGTATATTTATGATGTTTACATAGTACCTTTAGTGTCTAAAGTTTAGAGTGCCAAAACTATACCCTGATGACCTCTCAAATTCCAAGAGGCTTTTGTCTTTGGTTCTAGTTTTAGTGGCATGGCATAACATTCAGGTGTTCCAATAAAGCATCTAAGTCAAACCAAAGCATCTGAACAGCCCATCTTTTCCACTTCCTCTTTCCTAGTGAATATTGTACCATTACTAATTATTTGATGAGAAAAATAAAATAAATCAGTCTTCAAAATTTTGAGTGTTAAGCAATTATGGCAAGTTAGAATTATCTAACTTACCATAACTAAAGTTTCCAGAATGTCAAAGCTGGTGACCTTTAATGATAGAATGGTAGTTATTGGATATGTAGTGTTTTATACCGACTCTCTCCTTTGAATTTCACGACACTCCTGTGAGATTAGTAGTATGAGTAGTTACTATTATTTTCCTTTTATGGGAGTAAACTGAGGCACAGAGTAATTAAGCTGCTTTTCCAGAACCAGGCAGAGAGTTAATTGGAAAGCCAAGACATCTACCTGTGGAGCAAGCAATTTTTCACTGTTTTGTGGTTGTTCCTACTGATCTTCTCCTTTTTCTTCACAAACAACATTTCCTATTTCTTTGGTTTTGCACTAGCTTGCCCAATGTCGGAATGCCTCTGTACATCTACCACTTAGAATTCCTAGTTTTCTTAGTTCCAGCACCTCTCCGGCTATTAAATTTTTCCTGACCCCCCGTTCCAGTTATTAGTGCCATTCTTCTCAAAATATCATCATTGATTTATGATATATATGTAGTTATATATATGAGCGTGCGTATGTGTATACATATACATGTATGTATGTATGTATGTATGTATGTATGTAGATGAAATCTATCCTTATATATGTATATGTTGTTCCCTCTAATGGAATATATGGTCTTTGATTGTAAGGACTTTTCTTTTTCCCTATTTGTCAAATCTTTATTGGGTAAGTGGGGAAGGTTGGCAGGGTCCAGCTTAGTCTTTCTTGGCAGCAGCCTTCCTCATGGCAGGTAGGACATTGCTGAGCTCCTCTCTCTTCCTCTTGGTCCAGATGTGAGTTCCCACCCCTTTTTTTGATGAACTTAAGGTCTCGCTTATCCTTGGAGGCCTTTAACAATTCCGTGGCCCACCTCTCATAAGGGGCAAATCCACACACCTCCCGGATCATATCTCTCACAACTTTGGTGTGTTTGGTCAAGTGCCCATGGCGACGGCAGTGTCTCATCTTGGAAACATTTTTTGATAACTTTGTGGCCCTTGTTGAGGCCTACGCCCATGAGGTATCGGATGGCCATGGCTGCGGTGCTACTGTAAACCCAATGGCAGCCAGCAGAAGCTGCAAGGACTCCTTAATTTGTTTCTGTATATCTGGCACCTAGTAAAGTACCTGATACATAGTAGGTGCTTAATAAGTGTTTGTTGATTGATTATCTCAAAGCTGGTCCCATGGAAGCTGGCATTAATTTGTGCTTCATATATCATATATATGTGTACATTTACACATATATAAACATGTGTATATATGTGTGTGCAAGCATGTAAATATATTCGCATATATATAAATGTTAAGAATTATTTGACAGCATTGAAATATAAAATCCTATACTGAACCCATTCTAATTCTTATGGTCCATCCTATTGTTTCCAAACTGATCTAAGGAAAAGTTAGATACAAGATCAGGAAGTTCCAAACCTTTTTTTTTTTTTTTAGTGTTGTCCTTCTGTAACTTGTGATTTGAAAAAAAAAATGAGAGTGGGAAACTCCCTTCAATAATGTGGCCAAGCAACTAATTTATAACTTGGAGTCTCTAGAAGATGCTTGCGGCACTTAGAGGTTAAATGGCTTGCCCATGCTTACGATACTAGTGTGTGTTAGACATAAGACTTAAGCTCAACTCTTCCAGCTTCCAAAGCCTGCACTATCAGTACACCACATACCCTTAATCTCCTCCTCCTCATTGTCTTTCTGCTCCTGGTCAGCAGCCTTCAGTTGCCATCCTTGATTTGAGACTTGCCACACTTCAATACACCTAGCTGCCAAAATAATTTTCTTAAATTATAGATTTGACCACCTTTCTGGCATATTCAATAAAGTCATTTGGCTCCCTATTATCTCTAAGCGAAGATATAAACTATTCTGTTGACATTTAAAGTTGTTACAAGTTGATCTCAACTAACCCTTCCAGGTTTATTACATATTACTTACTCTACAATCCTGTAAATGTGACCTTATTACAAGTTCTCATTCATAGCACTCCATTTCCAGTCTCTGAACCTTCCATTGGCCAACTGTAATGCCTGAAATAAGCATCCTCATTACTTCTGCCTCTTATTATAGAAGCTGTACACGAGATTCCTTCAAGAAAGCTCAAGTACCACTTTCTACATGAAACCTTTCCTCATCTCCCAGGTGCTCATATCCAATCTACTCTTTTGTAGCTATTTTCAGAATACATACATATGAACACATTGTCGGTCCACTTAACAGTGCCTACTATACTGTAGACCATTAATAAATGCTTGTTGGTTGATTGATGAGTATTTAATGTGGTGCTATTGAAAACATTGCTCTTATTTTTTTAAAGACTATATTTTGTCTATGCAATCATGAATAAAAGTTTTGTCTGTGATGATATTCTAATTCTGGTAGAGTTTATTTGTTGAATTCTCATGTATTTTGAGGCTTATATTTGTAGTATGTGGATTTATCATCTGTTGGTTTATAATCTCATCACCAAAAAACTCATCATCATGGAGACCGCTTCAGCTTTAGTACTCATACCTCATCAGTACTCCAAGTTGCCTCTACCCTCTGATTGGAGGGCAGAAGGGTAGAGCAAAAAACTCCTCCTTAAGTATCCATTTAAAGCAACGTCAGAAGCCCAGCCAACTCTTCCTTTACCATCAGCTATACTCCCTGAATTTGACTCCACTATCATCATGACTCCATTCCTGGTACTTTCTCTCCTCTCTCCCCGACCTCTGTGTTTCAGTTTCCTTTTGATTGTTGTCTTCCTCTGTCAAATTATAAACAACTTGAGGGAAGGGACTGTCTTTCTTTTTCCTATTGTATCCTCAGCACTTAATACTGTACCTGACACATAGTAAACATTTAATACATGTATGTTACAGTATATTACATTACATCATATTATGTTATATTACATTACATTATATGATATGATATGATATGATATTATATAGTGAACTTCTGTTGTACAATTTTGGCCACTGTGTGTATGTTTCTAAGTATTTGGAAGGTTTCCATTGCTGCAGTCTATAGTGAGGGTAGTTATTTCCATAATTCAGGTAAATGACATTGGTACTATCCTTTAGTTTATGAATATTTATTAACTAATTCTATATCTTAACATTTCAAGAGCTATAGAATCACATTATATTAGAGTTGGAAGGGAATTCAGTGGTCATCTAGTTCAACCTACACATGAGAAGACTATACTATAATGTATTTGGTCACAACATAAGTGGGACACTCAGTCTTGGCTAAAGAACTCCAAGCAAGGGAAAGTTGCTAGCTCCTGAGACACCTTATCCCCTAGCACCCATCCTGTTCTTGTGAGGGTTCTTTTTTAACCCATGTATACAACTTTTGCGGACCTAAGTGGTGCAGTGGATAGAGTGCCAGGCCTGGAGTCAGGAAGACCTGAGTTCAAATCTGGCTTCAGATGGTTACTAGTTGTGTGACCCTGGGCAAGCCACTTAACCCTGTTTGCCTCAGTTTTCTCATCTGTAAAATAATCTGGAGAAGGAAATGGCAAACCACTTCAGTATCTTTGCCAAGAAAACCCCAAATGAGGTCACCAAGAGTCAACACAACTGAAACAAATGAACCAGTATATATTATATTTCTACTTTGTGGTTGAAATCTCCTATGTATGTATTATCTCTCTTTATCAAAATGCAATATTTTTGAGAGCAGAGAGGAACCTTCCTGCTTTTCTATTGGATCCTCAGAGCTTAAAACAGCACTTGATACAAAGTATCTAAGAAATGCTTTTAATAAAAAAAAGAAATGCTTTTAAAAATTATTTATTCCTCTAAAATTTCATTTTATTAGAGTCTACCCAATACCTTAAACTGTCAAGATCCTTTTGAATCCTGTTAGTATGCTGCTGACCAGTGTATTAACTATCCCTCCTACCTTGATAGCACCTGAAAATTTAATGAGCATGCAATCTATGCCTTTACCCAAGCCATTGATAAAAATGTTAAATAGCAAAAGGCCTACCACTAATCCCTGGAATCCTTCATTGGAGATCTCCTCCTGCTGTGTTGACATTGAACCATTAACAACTACACTCTGTGTGTGTGTGTGTGTGTGTGTATGGCCATCAGACCAGTCCTGATTCCATTGTAGTGTATTATCATTTAATCCTCATCTTAATAACCCAGCGAAAAAGCCCACTCAATAGATACTTTAATAAGACAGATATAATGAGGAATTACTACCTCAGTTACATAACATGAAGTTTTCACAAAATATGTATTGGGCTTAGTGGATATTACCTAGGCAAAGTTTATTTTTGTGCAAAGTTTATGACTTTAGGAAAGAGGATTATGTTGGCAAGAATACATTAGTGGTTCAGAAGAGGGTTCATTTTTATAAAATGTAGAAGTTTAGTTTTGGCCATTACTTTAACCTAACTTCTATTTCGTGGTTAGCAAGCTGTCACACAGACATATAATTTTAGCAGCTTTAAAACATCACTGTGCAATTATTGGGCAGTTTGGACAGTGTTTGCCTACCACACATTCCCCCTTTCTTCCTATGGCCTTTCTTTTTTAATATACTTTTATTTATTTCATTTAATAATTCTAGATTATAGGTAAAACAATTTTAATAATAGTTTTCCTAAACTTTAAGCTCCAAATTCCTTCTCTCCCCCTACTCTTCCTTGAGAAGGCAAACAATTTTATGTCAGTCAAACATGTAAATCCATGCAAAACATTTCCATATTAGCTATGTTGCAAAAGAAAACAAAAAAAATTTTTAAAAATGTTTAAAAATGTATGCTTTTATCTGCACTCTGAGTTCATCATTTCTCTTTGTGAAGGTAGACAGCATTTCCATCATGGGTCCTCTGGAATTGTCTTAGATTGAAATTGATTCCTGATTGGAATAGCTAAGTCTTTCACATCTAATCATCCTTACAGTATTGCTGTTTCTGTGTGCAATATTCTCTTGGTTCTGCTCACTTAATTCTGCATGAATTTTTATAAATCTTCCCGGGTTTTTCTGAAACCATCTTGCTCATCATTTCTCATAGCAATAGTGTTCCATCAAAATCATATGTCATGATTTATTCAGTCACTCCCCAATCTATGGGCATCCCCTTGATTTCCAATTCTTCACTATCATGAAAAGAGCTACAATTTTTTTTGTACAGATAAGTCCTATCCCTTTTCATTTATCTCTTTGGGATATAGACCTAATAGTGATATGGTTGGGTCAAAAGGAATGCATAGTTTTATAGCTCTTAGAGAATAGTTCCAAAATGTTCTGCAGAATGGTCAGACTGCTTCACACGTACTTCACAAGTCCACCAACAGTGCATTAGTGTCCCAATTTTCCTCTCCAGCATTTTTCATTTTCATTTTATATCATGTTATCCAATCTGATAAGTATGCAGTGGTACCTCAAAGTTTATTTGTACTTCTCTAGTCACTAGTAATTTAGAACCTGTTTCATGTGGCTATTGATAGCTTTGATTTCTTCCTCTGAAAACTGCCTGTTCATATCCTTTGACCATTTTTTCAACTGGGGAATTGCTCTATTTTTTTTTATACATTTGGCTCAGTTGCCTATATATTTGAGGACTGTATCAGAGAAACTTGCTATGAAATTTTTCCCAGTTTCCCATTTTGCTTCTAATTATGGCTAAATTAGTTTTATTTGGGCAAAAGCTTTTTGATTGCCTGTAATAAAAATTATCTATTTTACCTCCCGTGATATGTTCTGTTTCTTGTATGGTGATAAACTTTTCAATTATCCATAAACCTGACAGGTACATTTTCCCATACTACCTTAATTTGCTTATGATATTATCCTTTATGCCTAAATCATTTATTCCTTTTGACCTTAGCTTGCTATATAGTGTAAGATGTGGCCTATGCCAAGTTTCTGCCAAACTGCTCTCCAGTTTTCCCAGAAATTTTTGTCAAATAATGAGTTCTTGTCCCAAAAGCTTGTATCTTTGGTTTTTCAGACACTAAATGATGATGATCATTTACTACTATGCGTTGAGTACCTTAGAGGCAGCTAGATGCCTCAGTGGAGAGAGCATTGGACCTGGAGTCAGGAAGACTTATGTTCAACTCCATTCTCAGATACCTATGGTGTGTGACCCTGGGCAAGTCAAATAATCTCTGTGGAGGCAGCTAGGTGGCTCAGTTGATAGAGCACTGGGTTTGGAGTCAGGAAGACCTGAGTTCAGATCTGAACCCAGACACTTACAAGCTATGTGAACCTGGGAAAATCACTTAAACTCTGTTTGCCTTAATCTACTAGAGAAGGAAATGGCAAACCTCTTTGGTATCATTGCTAAGAAAACACTATGGACAATATTGGTGTGCTATGGTTCATAGGGTCACTAAGAGTCAGACACAACTGAATGACAAAACAACAGTAATTATATACATAATCTGTTCCACTGATCTGCCACTCTATTTCTTAGCCAACACCAGATTGTTTTGATGGTTACTACTTTGTAATATATTTTGAAGTCTGTAACTCCAGGCCACCTTCCTTCACATTTTGTCAATGATTCCCTAGATATCTTGACCCTTTTTTCTTCCATATAAATTTTGTTACTTTTTTTCTCTAGATCAGTAAAATAATAATTTGTCAATTTGATGGGTATGGCACTAGATAAGTAAATTAACTTAAGTAGAATCATCATTTTTATTATATTGACTTGGCCTACCCATGATCAATTGATATTTATCCAATCATCTTTTAAATTTGTATTTGTATGAAAATGTTTCTTAATTTTGTTCATATGGTCCCCGCTTTTGTCTTAGCAAATAGACTCCCAAGTATTTTGCATTGTTTGCAGTTACTTTAAATGGAATTTCTTTTTCATTCTCTTTTGCTTCAGGATTTCATTGGTAGTATATAGAAATGATAATGATTTATGTAAGTTCTATATCCTACAACTTTGCTAAAGTTGTTAATTGTTTCAACTAATTTTTAGTTGATTCTCTAGGGTTCTTTAAATATACCATCATATCATCTGCGAAGAATGATAGTTTTGTTCCCTCATTGCCTATTTTTTATTCCTTTAATTTATTTTTCTTGTCATTGCTATAGCTAGCATTTGCAGTGTAATATTGAATAATAATGGTGATAATGGACATCCTTGCTGTACCACTGATCTTGTTTGGAAGATGTCAAATTTATGCTCATTACAGAAAATGTTTGCTCTTGGTTTTAAATGGATAATACTTATCATTTTAAGAAAGGCTTCATTGATTTGATGCTTTATAGCATTTTTAACAGAAATGGGTGGTGTTTTTTTTTTGTCAATGGCTTTTTCTGAACCTATTGAGATAGTCATGTAATTTTTTTTCTTATTGATATGGTCAATTATGCTGGCAGTTTTCCTAATATGGAACCACTCCTGCATTCCTGGCATAAATCCCACCTGGTCATAATAATATAATCTTTGTAACATATTGCTATAATCTCTTTGCCAGTATTTTATTTAAAATTTTTGCATTGTTATGCATTAAAGAAATTGACCTATAGATTTCTTTCTCTGCTTTTGCTCTTTCTGCTTTAGGCACTAATGCACTATCTGTGTCATGAAAGGAATTTGTTCGGACTCCTTCATGACCTATTTTTTCAAATAGTTTATATTGTATTCGGATTTATTGCTTCTTAAATGTTTGGTGGAATTCTTTTGTGAATCCATCTAATCCTGGGGATTTTTTCTTTGGAATTTATGACTTGTTCAATTTATTTTTCTGAGATAATTTATTTAAGTACTCTATTTCTGTTAATCTGGCCAGTTTATATTTTTGTAAATATTTATTTTGTAAATAATTCACTGAGATTATCAGTTTTACTGTCATATAATTAAGCAAAATAATTCCCAATGATTTCTTTAATTTCATCTTCCTTGGTGGTACATTCACCCTTTTCATTTTTGATATTGTAAATTTGTCTTTCTTCCTTATTTATTTAATTAAATTAACCAATAGTTTACTATTTTATTGTTTTTGCATAAAATGTACTCCTATATTTATTAGTTCAATTTAATATTTTATTTGATTTTTAGGAGTTCCATTTTGGTATTTAATGGGAGACTTTTAATTTGTTCTTTTTCTAGTTTGTTTTTTTAAGTTGCATGTCTAATTCATTGATCTGTTTTTTTCTCTCTTTTATTTATGGGTGACTTCATATCATTCGTATTTAGTACATAAATTTTCCCCAAAGTACTATGCATTCCACAAATTTTAGAATGTTGTCACATCGTTGTCATTCTCTTTAATGAAGTTATTGGAGGTTTGTATGATTTGTTCTTTTACCCACTCATTCTTTAGGATTAGATTATTTAATTTACAATGAATTTTTAATCTATGCTTGTATAACCTTTTATTAAATGTAATTTTATTGCATTAGGGTCTTAAAATTCATTTTATATTTGTTTTTTTCTTCATTTGGTTGTGAGGTTTTATGCCCTAACATATGGTCAATTTTTGTGAAGGTGCTATGTGCTACTGAGAAAAAGGTGTACTCTTTTGTATTCCCATCAATTTTTCTCCAGAGGTCTATCATATCTAACTTTTCTAAGACTCTATTTATCTCCTTGATGTCTTTTTTTTTATTTTATGGTTAGATAAATTTGAGGGGAAATTTGAGGTTCTTCACTAGTTTAGTTTTACTATTTCCTCCTATAATTCATTTAAATTTTCCTTTAAGAATTTGGATGCTAGTCCATTTGGTGCGTATATATTTAATACTTATATTACTTCATTGTCTATGGTGCTTTTTAGCAAGATGTATGTTTCCTGGCTTATCCTTTTTAATTAGATCTATTTTTGCTTTTGCTTTGTCTGAGATCATGAATGCTACCCCTGCTTTTTTTCCTCTTCAGTGGAAGCATAATAGATTCTGTTCCAGATCTTTATTTTAACTCTGTGTGTGCTTCTCTGTTTCAAGTATATTTCTTGCAAACAATATATTGTTGGATTCTGGTTTCTAATTCATTCTGCTATCCATTTTCATTTTATGCGTGAGTTCATCCCATTCCAATTCCCAATTATAATTACTAAATGTACATTTCTCTCCATCTTATTTTCTTGTGTTTATCTTGCTGTCTTTCTTTTTATCCTGTTCCTCTTCTAAAGTCTTTTTGGCTTCTGACCACTGTCTTCTTTTATTTGCACCATCCCTTTTACTCACCCTTTTCCTTATGTCCTCCCCCTCCTATTTCCCTGTTGGATAAGATGGATTTCTATTACCATTTGAGTATGGATATATAGTTTCACTCTTTGAAACAATTCAGATGTTACTGAGTTCAAGCATTGTTCACCACCATTGCCTCCACACAGTATTTTCTCCTCTACTGTAAAAGCTCTTCCTTTCACACCTCTTTTATAGATGAGATAATTTTCTCCTTTCTTCCACTACCTTCACCCTTTTCCAAGCCATCCCTCTTTCTTACCTATTCTTTTTTTAACCTCATTCCAATATAATCAACTAACTGTCATGCCTTTTAAATATAGAATTCTTCTAAGTGCCCTAATAATGATAAAGTCCTTAGAAGATGCATGTATCATCTTAACATATAGAAAGATAAACATTTTAACCTTATTGAGTCCCTTATGATTTCTCTTTAATGTTTACCTTTCTATGCTTCTCTTAAGTCTTGTATTTGAAAGTTAGATTTTCTTTTCAGCTCTGGTCTTTTTATCAGGAATGCTTGAAAGTCCTCTGTTTTATTAAATATCTTTTTTTTTCTTTTGAAGGATTATACCCAGTTTTGTTGGGTAGATTATTCTCAGTTGTAATCCCAACTCTTTTGCCTTCCAAGATATCATATTCCAATAATATGTCTTTCATTTTTTTAACATGGTAGCTGCTAAATATTGTATGAATATGACTGTGACTCCATGGTATTTGAATGGTTTCTTTCTAACTCCTGGAAATATTTTCTCTTTAACCTTGGAGCTCTGAAATTTGACTATAATATTCCTGGGAGTTTTCATTTTGAGATCTCATTCAGGTGCTGATTGGTGGATCCTTTCAATTTCTATTTTAATCTCTGTTTTTAGTGCAGTTTTCCTTGATGATTTCTTGAAATGTAATATCTAGGGTCTTTCTTTGTTCATGGATTTCAGGTAATCCAATAATTCTTAAATGATCTCTTCTCAATCTATTTTCCAGGTCAGTTGTTTTTCCAATAAGATATTTCACATTTTATTTTATTTTATTTCATTCTTTTGACTTTGTTTTTATTATTTCTTTGTGTCTTGTTGAGGCATTAGCTTCCACTTAACCACTTTGAGTTTTTAAGGAATATTTTCTTCAGTGAGCTTTTTTTTTCCTATTTGGCCAATTCTGGTTTTTAAGATGTTATTTTCTTCAGTATTTTTTGTGCTTTTTAACAATCTGTTCAATGTATTTTCATGATTTTTTCCTTTGCTTTCATTTCTTCACCTATTTTTCTTCTACCACTTTTATTTGATTTTGAAAATCATTTTTAGCTCTTCCAGGAATTCTTTTGGGTTTATGTCCAGTTCATGCATTTTTTTCTTTGAGGCTTCGCTTACACCTGTTTTGACTTCATTGTCTTCTTCTTAATTTGTGTCTTGATTTTTCCCTGGCACCATGGTAGCTTTTTATGGTCAGGTACTTTGTTTATTTTTCTATCCTATTTCTTGATTTTGAACTTTATATTAAAGTTGAGCTCTGTTGCCAGTGCGTGGAGGGGGAGGGACAAAAAAGCTTCAGACTTTATTTTTTGCACTGCAGTTTTCAAAGTTAATTCTGGGGGTTTGGAAATTTTTGGGGCTTCCAAAGTGGTGTGATCTAGGGAGAAGTGTGGTCATTTCTCTCCTGATCCTGCACTCTGGTCCTTACCCAGGAAAGGCCTCAGATTCCTTGGGATTGCAATTGACATTCTTCTTCAGGGTCCCTGATTATTTTTTTTAAATGTTAGCTATTTTTATTTGGAATGCAAGTCACTTTATTTCCTTGGGCTTCATTTTCTTTTTTTTTTCTTTTTTTCCTTTGTTTTTTTTTCTTTTTTTTTTCTTTTTAGTTTTCAACATTTACTTCCACAAGATTTTGAGTTCCAAACTTTCACCCCATCTCACCCCTTCCACCACCCCAAGATGGCATGCATTCTGAATACACCTTCCCCTAGTCTACTTTCCCTGCTATCTCTCCCCCCCCTTCCCCTTCTATTTTCATGTAGACAGGATAGATTTCTGTAACCCATTTCCTGTATTTCTTATTTCCCAGTTGCATGTGAAAACATTTTTTAAACATGTGTTTTTTTAAACTTTGGGTTCCAAATTTTCTCCCTTCCTCCCTCCCCACCCACCCTCATTGAAAAGGCAAGCAACTCAATATAGGCTATACTTGTGAAGTTATGCAAAACACTTCCATAGTAGACATGCTGTAAAAAATTAACTCTATTTGGCTGTAAAAAACTAACTCTATTTCCCTTAATCCTATCCCATCCCCCACCCCATTTATTCTATTCTTTCTTTTGACCCTGTCCCTCCTCAGAAGTATTTGCTTCTGATTACCCCCTTTCCCAATCTGCCCTCCTCTCTATCATCCCCCTACTCTCTTTTCCCCTTCCCCTCCAATTTTCCTGCAGGGTAAGACAGATTTCCATACCCAATTGAATGTGTATGTTATACCCTCCTTAAGTCAAATCCTATGAGAATAAGATTCACTTATTTCTGCTCACCTTCCCCTGGTTCCTCTCCACTGTAAGAGCCTTTTCTGTTTTTTTTTGGTGAGATAATTTACCCTGTTCTAACTTTCCCTTGCTTCTTCTCCTAGTATAATCCTCTCTCACCTCTTAATTTTATTCTCCAGATATGACCCCTTAATCTTCAACTCACCCTGTGCCCTCTATCTATCCATCTATCTATCTATCTATCTATCTATCTATCTATCTATCTATCTATCTATCTAT
>NW_020955033.1:38502727-38507539 GCF_900497805.2 Vombatus ursinus | reverse complement strand
TATCTATCTATCTATCTATCTATCTATCTATCTATCTATCTATCTATACATATAATTTTTCCCTCCAACTACCCTAATATTGACAAAGGTCTCATGAGTTTCAGTTATCATCTTTCTATGCAGGAATGTAAACACTTCAACCTTAATAAGTCTCTTATGATTTTCTCTTTCCTGTTTACCTCTTCATGTTCCACTTGAGTCTTGTATTGGAAAGTCAAATTTTCTCTTCAGCTCTGGTCTTTTTCATCAAGAATTCTTGAAAGTCCTCTATTTCACTGAATGATCATTTTTGCCCCTGAAGAATTATACTCAGTTTTGCTGGGTAAGTGATTCTTGGTTGTAATCCTGTCTCCTTTGCCCTCCAGAATATTATATCCCATGCCCTGCAGTCCCTTAATGTAGAAGCAATCAAATCTTGTGTTATCCTGATTGTGTCTCCAAAATACTTGAATTGTTTCTTTCTGGCTGCTTGTAATATTTTCTCCTTGACCTGGGAACTCTAGAATTTGGCTACAGTATTCCTAGGAGTTTTACTTTGGGGATCTCTTTCAGGAGGAGATGGGTGGATTCTTTCAATTTCTATTTTGCCCTCTGGTTCTAAAATATCAGGGAAGTTTTCCTGGATAATTTCTTGAAAGATGATGTCTAGGCTCTTTTTTTTTATCATGGTTTTCAGAAAGTCCAGTAATTTTTAAATTCTCTCTCCTGGATTTATTTTCCAGGTCAGTTGTTTTTTCCAATGAGATATTTCACATTGTTTTCTAATTTTTCATTCTTTTGGATTTGTTTTACAGTGTCTTTATTTCTCCTAAAGTCACTAGCTTCCAATTGCTCTATTCTAATTTTTAGGGAAGTATTTTCTTCAGTAATCTTTTGGACTTCCTTTTCCATTTGTCCAATTTTGCTCTTTGGGGCATTCTTTTCTTCATTGGCTTTTTGGACCTCTTTTGCCATTTAGGTTAGGCTATTTTTTAAGGTGTTATTTTCTTCAGCATTTTTTGGGTCTCCTTTAGCAAGCTGTTAACTTGATTTTCATATTTTCTTGCATCACTCTCATTTCTCTTTCAAGTTTTTCCCTCTACTTCTCTTACTTGCTTCTCAAAATCCCTTTTGAGCTCTTCCAAGGCCTGGGACTGATTCATATTTTTCTTAGAAGTTTTGGATATAGGAGCTTTGACTCTTCTTCTTTTGGTTGTATGTTTTGATATTCTTTGTCACCAAAATAAGATAATATAGTCTGACACTTTTTGCGCTGCTTGCTCATGATCCCACCCAATTACTTGAGTTTTACACTCTTTGTTAAGGTAAAAGTCTGTTTCCAATGTGGAGAATGTACTGTCCCAAGCTTTGGGGGTTTGTACAGCTGTTTTCAGAGATACTTCTAGGGACCTGAAAAGTGTCAGTTCTTCCAAGGTGCTATGATAAGGGTTAAGGTGTTTCCTCTCCACCGCCACAACAAGCTCCACCATGCCAGCGTTCCTCCTCACCCCAGGACCACCCCTCATAACTGTGACCCGGATCTAAGCACCAGGAAAGCAAGAGATGACTGCCTCAGCACTGGCAAAGAGATCTTTGTAATCCCCTCTGATCAGCCACTCGATTCCCCCTCAGTCTGTGGACCAGAATCTCAGAAGCCAGCCTCTGCCCTCGAGGCGGCTGAGATCTAGCTTCTTCTCTCACCACAGTAACAGATTTTTCCCACTGACCTTCTAAGTTGTCTTTGGTGTTCATGGGTTGAGAAGTCTGGAAACCATGACAGCTGCCCACGATTCAGTCCTCTGAGGCCTACCCAGGGTGGCTGCGGCCTGCATGCCCACACCGAACTGTGCCCCTCTCCCAGTCCAGCGCGATATACCTTTCAGATTAGCCATCCAAGTTGTCTTGGGCTGGAAACTTGTTTTACTCTGTTTTTTTGTGGGTTCTGCTGCTTTAGAATTTGTTTAGAGCCATTTTTTGTAGGTATTTGGAGGGGTTTGGGGAGAGCTCTAGCAAGTCACTGCTCTCCCTCTGCCATCTTGGCTCTGCCCCCTCCCTGATTATTTTTGACCAAAAGCAATGCTGTCCCTCAGGACTTCTGAGTCCTGTCCTGTCCTGTCCTGTCCTGTCCAAGAGGACAAGGTCCCTCTTGACCAAAAGTACTCTTCTCTCTTGAAGTATGACTCAGAAGTGGGTATAAGCAAAGTTGGTGTTGCCAAACAACATCTGGTCCTGCTTTTAGCACTAGCACAGGAGACCTTGGTAATCACTTTCTGACCAGTTGCTGGATCGCCTTGCCATCTCTGGCTTGAGAGCTTCCAAAGCTGCTGCTGCTTCTGTCATCATCACCTAGCCTTGCCACTGGTATTTCATCACCATGAGCTCTGGGCTAGTTTCCACCCTGTGTCACAGATTTCCCTTTCCAAGCTCCTAAGTTGTCTTTTTTTTGTTGGCTTTGCCACTCCTGACTTTGATTTGAGGTATGATTTTAAAGTTGTTTGGAAGGGAATGTTGAAAGAGCTTAGCTCAGTGCTTTCTCTACTCCACCATCTTGACTCCACCCCCATATAACCTCTCTGTGGTCTTTCTATGTCTACTTGCCACCAGTATCCAGAGAAATGATTATTTTCTATCTTCTAAAATGAAGAATAAAATGAAAAAAAATTCATCACTGAAGAATATTTCAGTGATGCCAGAGACAGTAAGCAAATATTTATTTGCAAAATACACAAATAAGAAGTCATTAATTTTGCATATTAAATTGCTGTGATGGGAAATAATTATACCCAAAGTGCCAATCCTGGCCAAGCTAATAGAAACCTCATTACAGGAAATCATTTTGTTAAGATTTTTGCATTGTCAAGAGGATTAAAACTCACAGCTGTGATAATGATTCTGAAACATTAATGAGGTCCATTGGACCAAAAAGGTTGGATGTCCAGGTGTAAAAGATAAAGAATTGCTAAAGAATTAAAAGACTCAAGGTTTGCATTTTTCCCAAGTCATCCTATCTCTATTTTCTCTCTTAGAAGGAAATAATATTCTGAAGGTCCCTTCCTTGTAAAACAAAAGAAAACCAAAAAAAAAAACCTGAAAAATGACTAATAGGAGTTGAAATGCCTGTTCTGTTGTTTCTTACAAATAGGTAGCTCTGTCAGTCAACTGATAAAAATTAGCTTCAGGGAGGTTGTTTTGTCAGACCTATTCCTTGCTATTCAATTGAGAGTAGAAATCCATAATGGGTAATTGCATGCAAAAGGATACTACTCCATATATCCTAAAAATGAATTCCATTGTGCAGCTACTATAGAAACCAGAAAAACAAACAGGGCATTATCTCTAAAGTGTAGTTCCTATTTCTGGCATCAGTAGATGTGCAATTGTGTGAACTCCCACAAGGATTTTTCAGGAAAGTGGGCATGCATTTGAGAGATACATATTCCTAAATCAAATTATGATGGAAGATTATAGCATGAAGTAAATGTTTTTAATATCCAACATCAACTTCTATTCAGACTGACAAGCATGAGAATACATTTCTAGTGAAATGGCAGTGGAAACTAATTCCATATGAGATTGTAACTCTACCATGTACATATACATATAGTGTACATATACATATGTATGTATACATGTGTATTTTAAATGTATTACTACAGAAGGATCTTTTTTTCTGTCTCTGAGTTTGTTTTGTTTGTCTTTTCCTTTATTCTTTCTCTATTTCTAAGTCTTTTCTCCCTCTTATTTTGATTTTCATTATTTGGGCTTTTTGCATTGATAGCTGGGATCAAACACACCTAGAAGAGGTACATATGTATGTATATATGTATATATCTTATCTATATCCTCTTTGCAGGACGTGTGTGTTTGGAAACTATGTACTTTTTCCTGCAAATTTTGAAATTTTATTTTTTCCAATAACATGTAAAAATAATTTTAACATTTTAAAAAAATTTTGAGTTCCAAATTAGCTCTCTCTCTCCCTCCTCTCTCCCCACCATTAGGCACCAAGCAATTTGATATATGTTATACATATACAGTCATGCAAAACATATTTCCATATTAGCCATGTTGTGAAAGAAAGCACAGACCAAAAAAGAAAAAGAAAAATATATACTATATTCTTTGTATGTTTGTTATATTGTGTTCAAAAAGATTTACATTTACATGGTACTGTAACTTTTCAGAATAAGTTCATGTGTTCTCTAGACCTATGTTTATTGTGCATTCATTAATATAAATGTGTATTTGTGAGAATGCTACTGGGGTCCACTTCCACTAACATTGTCCCATTGCAATGTCCAACTGCAAAAATTTGCAAGAGTTGTTTTTTTGGAGGGAGGGGTGTTGTACGGGAAGGAGAGTTAAGGAACTCCCTTCCCCAATCTCTTACCATCATAATAATAGCTTAGAGAACATGAGAATGAGGAATGTGTTTTTCTAGACTTTCTTTTTCCCCCTATCTTTCAGAATATTTATTGATACATGACAGATTTTATTCTCAGGACTGTATTGTATCCCTTCAAATTACCATTTAAATGGTAGCACACTTTTAAATGGTTATATATGTTAATAGTTCAATTTCAAATTCATCTCTATAACATCATTACCATTTACTTGCTGGGTATAAACTGGAGTCAGCCAAAATAATAAACTATGGACTACTTCCTCTCCCTCCCACCCAGATATATATGACTCAGGGAAACTTAAGAATAGTCTTATGATAAGGAGAAATGTATGAGTAAAAAAAATAATGGAAGAAAAAAGGTTTAAACAGTGAGAGAGAGAAAGAGAGAGAGAGAGAGAGAGAGAGAGAGAGAGAGAGAGAGAGAGAGA
>NW_020955033.1:38467277-38502717 GCF_900497805.2 Vombatus ursinus | reverse complement strand
AGAGAGAGAGAGAGAGAGAGAGAGAGAGAGAGAGAGAGAGAGAGAGAGAGAGAGAGAGAGAGAGAGCACAGAGGAAATTTCTTCCATGACCAATCAGTGCTAATCACTAATAGCTCCCTATCTCTTAGCTATTTTTGCAGGTGCTAAAATTTTTTTTGAAAGAATCATTTCTAAAATAAATTGAAACATTATTCTCTTTCAAGATATAAATTTAAAATGTGGTTGAAGTTGAGAATATGTGATGCATAGGTCACCCTCCAACTTTTTGTTGTTGGAACTTTTAACTTGCCATGAGAATCTTGAGCCTACCTAGAGAGCAACACGAAAGAATGGCAATGAAGTCTTTGGTTGAAAGATTTTACTCTGAGACTCACTTCTGGCTTGTATCTTAGGGTGAGTAGATAAAGGGAACTACTTATTATAGGGCAGATGAAGAATGATATAATAATGATAGGCTGACTTTTCCCCTCCTCCCATGATAATTATGTGCCATTATAATTTACTAGTAGGATTAGCTGGTAATATAAAGGTATGGGTAACAAAGTCAACTTTCACTATTACTCCAGGGATAACATTGTCAGGCACCCAAACACAGGGGGCTCTACTGAAGCTAATTGACTTTATGGGAAGATCCTACAAGAGCTGCAACTATTCAGATAAAATAATGATTCAACTAACCCTGGCTAGGGAGAAGTGGAGAGGGGATGTTACAACTGAGAAATACTGAATTACAGAACCTTAGGAGTTGGAAGGGACTTTGAGAGGCCATCTAGTCCAGCCTATACATGACCAAGAATAACCTCTGCAATATCTCAAGCAAGTAAACATGTAACCTTTTTTGGAAGAATCAAAATATTGCCATAGTCAGAATTATTGCCCATATTTGCCAGGATATAATTTTGATACCTACACATTAAAAGGCATCATTTTAAATTTATGTAGCCATACCAAATAATCATAATCTCTAAGTCACATGGAATGAAAAGCTTTCAAAATATAGAGACATAAGAAATTAAAATCATTGAGGGACAGGGCCAGGTACTAATCATCCTTTGCCCTGGGAGTTGTCCTGAAAATGCTTACAGTGGATTTATAGAATAGGAGCTGATATCTTGGTACCTTTATTCAATTACAAAAAGCAGTTACTTAATCTACCTTTGCAATAGTCCACAGAACATTAAATATAAAAGAATAATAGGATCATAAATTGTCCTAAAAGCATTTCTATCTAAAAAACATCAAAAAAGAGTGAGATGAATAATAATAATAACACAAAATAAAACACATATGTGTTAATAGTCTAAATACACATGCTTGACATTGTATAAAGGACAATAATAGATGTGGAAAATATTCTATCCAAAACCCACTTAAGAAGTACATAAAGGGCCCATCATCCCAAGGTAGATATAAAAAGATTAATATACCTCATTAAAAAGAAGCAAGATAATTAATCAAAGTCTACAGAGTATATGATACTTAGGTTAAAAATTTACAAAAATGCTTTTGGAATAAATAGACATCACTGCAATGAAAATGGTAATAGTTATGTGCCACTGGATTTGTTGAATGTAACCAAAAATAATTTACCTCCCAGATAGACCCTAGAAAATGGCTAAAATGAAAGAGGGCAATCAAAAGACCCTAAATAGACAACATACACATGAACTCAACCAGAAATATGTTGTTGACAAAGAAATGTTGAACAGTTGACTCTATTGCTACCTGTTTGTAGGAATAGTGTATTTTATAATGAAAATTCCAGATCAAAATATTTCTACCAGAAGTTATAGAAGGGTTATCTTTAAGGAGGTCCAATTCATTGATCAATGTATATTATGCAAGTAAATAAGAGAAATTTCACAACATAACACTGCAGTTTGCAAATACTTAGTACTTACTGAATACCTGCTAAGAAAAGATCTAGGGCTAGAATTACAAAGGCAAGCATAGTAGCTTTCCTCAACTAACAGATTACAAATATAGTTCTAAAAAAGCCTTGATAATTCAACAAATAAACTATAGATGAACTGGAGTATTGTCATAGATGAATTGTCCACAACCATTTAAGTATATAATATTGATGCAAAAATTTTAAACCAAATTTCTAATAGATTATGCTGTACTAAATGTGTACAATTTCCTAGATATATGAAATGAAAAACTCTCAAAATATAGAGAACTAGCAGAAAAAACCAAAACTGTGTGAATAAGATGAGGTACACATTATCCCCATGATTCTGTCAAATGTTGGAATTGTTCCAAAGATGCTGTTAGTAAACCTGTCATTCTGCCTTTACTCAGTCATGTAATATGATTAATCTGGCTATCCCAAGTAGCTGTTCTATCACTTTGCTCCTCTATTTGTTTCTAAAAGAGAAAAACTCTTTTTGTTGTTGTTTTTAGTATTCAGAGCCAGCATCAGTTCATTCTGGACATTAGCTCTCTCCTTACTGTCACAAGACTGTATAATTTTTTATTTTTATTCACCTTTCATTAGTTGTACTTTTTATATCTTTTATACATGTCTTTTTAAAAATTTAAATTGGTTGATAAGTTCCCTTTGTGTATGCATTAATCTCTTTAGACACCCCTTCCCTCTACTTTTTCATTGGAGTTGTTTCTAATTTGTTTCTATTTGTGCCTCCAGAACTTCATACTTGAAAGTTTCCCATCCTTGTACCAACTTCCTCTACAACATTTGCACTAAGGAATCTCATCAATCCTTTGAAATTTGGTTTTCTTAGGTCTAGGCTATGTGTTAGACAGTAGGTAGCATTTACAAATTATAAAATGGAGTGGTCAATTCTCCACAATATTTGCATTCTTTGTTTTTTTTTTTTTTTAGTAGCTGGTTCTTCCTTGTCAGAATTAAACCCAGAATGGCTTATAGATAGTTGAAGAAAGAAGGAAAGGGAAAGGAAACGAGATACCCAACTGAATGCAGAATTCCAGAGAAGAGCAAGGAGAGATAAGAAAGTTTTCCTAAATGAGCAATGCAAAGAAATAAAAGAAAATAATAGAATGGGAAAGACAAGACATCATTTCAAGAAAATTAGAGATATTAGGGGAATGTTTCTTGCAAAAATGGGCATGATAAAAGACAAAAAATGGCAGGCACTTAATAAGAGTAAAAGAGGTTAAGGATAAGTGGCAAGAATATATGGGACTATATAAGAAAGATCTTAACATCACTGATACCATGATGATGTGGTTACTGATCTAGAAGCCAGACACCTAGAGAATGAAGTCAAGTGGGCCTTAGGAAGCCTTACTAACAACAAGGCTAGTAGAGATGATGGAATTCCAGCTGAGAAATTTAAAATCCTAAATGATGATGCTCTTAAATTGCTGCATTCAATATGCCAGCATATTTGGAAAACTCAACAGTGGCTACTGCATTGGAAAAGTTCAGTTTACATCCCAACTCTAAAGAAGCCAAATGCAATGGCAAGCAATGCCAAAGAATGTTCAAATTACCAAACAACTGTGCCCATTTTACATGCCATCAAGATTATGTTTAAGATTCTATAAGCTAGGCTTCAGCAATATGTGAACCAAGAATTAGGTGCAAGTTGTTTTTCAAAGAGGCAAAGGAACTGGAGACCAAATTGCCAATCTTCACTGGATTATGGAGAAATCAGAGGAGTTCCAGCAAAAAAGTCAACTTCTGCATCAGTGACTACACCAAAGCCTTTGGCTGTGTGGATCACAACAAAATGTGCCAAGTCCTCAAATAGATGGGAGTACCAGATCATCTTAGTTGTCTCCTGAGGAACCTATATGCATGTCAAGAAGCAATAATTAAAACTGAATATGGAAGAAATGATTTCAAGAATTCTTCAAAAAACAAGTGAAGCAATATTTGTTGATATTCATTCAGTCATGTCCTACTCTTCATGACCCCATGAACCATAGCATGTCGGGCCTTTCTATCTTCCACTTTCTCCTGAAGTCTGGCCATGCTCATGTTTGTTGCTTCCATCACACCATCTATCTATCTCATCCTCTGCCACTCCCTTTTCTTTTTGCCTTCAATCTTCCCCAACATCAGTGTCTTTTCTAATGAGTCCTATCTTATTATGTGGCCAAAGTATTTAAGCTTCAGCTCCAGTGTTTGACCTTCAAGTTAATAATCTGAGTTAATTTCTTTAATTATTTACTGACTTGATATCCTTGCTGTCCAAGGGACTCTCAGAAGTCTTCTCCAGCACCACAGTCCAAAAGCATTGATTCTGCAGCACTCAGCTTTTCTTATAGTCCAACTCTTACAGTTATACTTTTGATCTTCTTTATATGTTGCAATTGCTATTCACTGTAATGGGTTCACAAATATATGTAGGAAGGTTTATCCCTCTCCCTTTACAGTTTAAAATCTTCTTGATCATATTCTCAAAACTCTAGACAAATTTATTTTTACTGGTACACATCATCCCTGACAAGGAGCCCATTATTCATATAATTTTAGACTATGGAAATAAATCCCAATCCTATTCCTATGCACTGTCTTCTTGAACAGATGTTCGCTTTCTAATTTGTCCTTTTCTTTTGAAACTTTCTTCAGTCAGCAGCAGTAATGAATACACCACCTGTGCTCCTAACATCTTAATCTCTTGTCCAGATCTTCAAAATACCCAACAGGGATTTTTAAGTTCCTTTTGGAGGTATAAAGTTTTATTCCCCCCACCCCAGCTGCTCATCACATCACCATGACTAGATGGCAATTGTCAGGTTTGATATGTCTCAGGAGGCTCTCTAGGAAAGTCAAACTTCCCCCTGTGCAGAAGGAGCGTCATACTTATGGCTTGACTCTAAGCATTCAGTAGTCTTTTATCTCTTTTCTGTCTTTTTTTTTATCCTTTAACTCTAATCTTGATTATGATCCTCAGCCCCCTTTTCAGATTATTTTTTTTCTTTTTAATTTTTAATCTAAAACACTTCTTCCATCTTTTGAGGAACACTTCATTTTCACTGATAACCCATAGAGGAGGACAGCCCTGTCACCTTTTCCTCTGGGAGAGAGGACAGCTTACACATAAACATAAAGCACAGACTTACAAGGTCCAAAAATGGTTAATGGAAGTGAAGGCTAGAGTTCAAGTTGCAAAAGATTTGCATCAGACAAGTAATATGATATAGAACTAGATCAAGAACTATCTTAATTCTTAGTTTGTTCTATGCTTACTGCTACCATCCACATTGTCCAGGAGGTGACATCTGTGTCCATGCAGGATAACGTAGCATCAAATTCACTCATTTGGATTCAGAAGCATGCCTCTAGCTTGGAAGCTGAAAAACCTCAGGGGGGTAAGGAAGGGGGCATTTTCTCCTCCACCAATAAACTGCTATTGTAGTTGATCCCTTCTGGATATTTTCTCTCCATTCCCTCTACCCTTTCCATTCAAGTTAGCCCAATCATATCATATCCATAAATCTTTGATCAGAAATCTTGGAGCCTTTCTCTAATATTTTTGAATAAGCATTGACTTTAGTGGAAATGAAGGCTTTTATCATCTAAATTGTATATGATCTGGGCATTCTTCCAGCTTGTTTCAAAACTTTGTGCTCATGTCTGCTTACATTTAACATAACCCATATGAACCCTAATAGTTCCTAATGGAGCATTAGTGTTGCCTTTTGTTTCTGATAGATGGGCATTTAGCACACTAAAACTGTTATGCCATCATGCCCATCTGTTCTTCTCATGAGAGCATAAATGACCTTGAAATTTAGGATCTTTGGTACTACTGACTACCACAAATTAATGACTAACTTACAAAGGAATTATCTTGAATGAAGAACAAGAATCTGAACAGCTGATTTGGGAAAAATTTGGAGGACAGTATACTTCTTTTTCACCCAGGGAAAGGATATTTATGCAAACTTAAAGGATATTTGTACAAACTTAGAAGTGAATGCCATCAAAGGGAAATGAACAGTATTACCATTAAGTGAATATGACGAGCATTCATTTTCTGAATTTAAGAATCTGAGAAAATTATTCCTTTGTTTTGATAGAGTATGGGAAATGGAAGGTACTTCACATGTCCCATCTGAGCTAATTAGAAGGGGATTGGCAAGGACCAACATTTGGATCTTTGGAAAATGAGATCCCAAGGACAAAGCAAGGGCTGAACACCTGGGTAACTGGTGGGCAGGAGCAAATCAGAAGACAGAGCACAAACTAGATGAGGGTGAAGCCTGGTGTTTCAGAGGGGGCAGATCATAAAGCCTGGGAAAATTGCAAATGACCAGAGGGAAAAAGTACTTCGCTACTGAAAGCTGATGTAAGATAAAGAATGTGAGATGAAAGGAAGATATCAAAATGCACCAATAGTCAAGGACCAGAGAAACCACAATTAAGACCCAAGCATGATTTTCATTCAGTGAATTTTGACTCTTGATGGAACACCTCTATGTCTGTTAACCAAGCTCCTTTGTATTTTTTTAAATTTATTTATTTTTAGTTTTCAACATTCACTTCTACAAGATTTTGAGTTCCAAGTTTTTCTCCCTCCATTCCCTCTCCCTTCTGAAAATGGTAGGCAATTTGACACATATGCTATCATATAAAAATATTTCCAGATTTGTCACAATCGTGGAAGAAGAAACAGATCAAAAAGAAAAAAAAACATGAGAAAGAATACAGTAAGTAGAAAAAAAGTGCCTTGATCTGCATTCAGAGTCCTCAGTTCTTTATCTGGATATGGATAGCATTTTCCTTCATGAGTCCTTTGTGCTTGTCTTGGACCATTGTGTTGCTGAGAAGAGCTGAGCCATTCATAGCTGATCATCACATGGTGTTGCTGATAGTGTGTACAGTGTTCTCCTGGTTCTGCTCATTTCTTTTTGCATCAACTCTTTCCAGGTTTTTCTGAAATCTGCCTATTCATCATTTCTTATTGCCCAATAGTATTTCATTCCATTCATAAACCACAGTATATTCAGCCATTCCCCAATTGATAGGTATCCCCTCAATTTCTAATATTTAGCCACCATGAATAGGGCTGCTATAAATATTTTTGCACATGTAGGTCCTTTTCCTTTTTTACTAGCTCTTTGGAATACATACATAGTAGTGGTATTGCTGGATAAAAGGGTACTCGCAGTTTGGTTGACCTTTGGGCATAGTTCCAAATTGCTCTCCAAATCAGTTCACAACTCCACCAATAGTGCATTAGTTCTTCTTGTATCCTCTCCAACATGTATCCTTTTCATTTTTTGTCATATTAGCCAATCTGATTGGTGTGAGGTGGTATTTCTGAGTTGTTTTAATTTGCAGTTCTCTAATCAAAAGTGATTTAAAGCACTTCTTCATATGCCTGTAGATATCTTTGATTTCTTCATCTGAAAACTGCCTATTCCTGTCCTTTGACCATTTATTAATTGGGGAATGGCTTGTATTCTAATAAATTTGACTCAGTTCCCTATATATGTGAGAAATGAGGCCTTATCCAAGACACTTGCTGTAAATATTATTTCCCAGATTTTTGCTTTCCTTCCAAATTTGGTTGCATTTGTTTTGTTTGCACAAAAGCTTCTCAATTTAATATAATAAAAATTATCTATTCTATATTTTGTAATGCTCTCTATCTCTTGGTTGGTCATGAATTTTTCCCCTCCTCATAGATCTAACAGGTAGACTATTCTTTGCCCTTCTAATTTGATTGCTTCATTGTCTATGTTACCTTTTAGCAAGATGTAGTTTCCTTCCTTGTCTCTTTTAATTAGGTCTATTTCTGCTTTTGCTTTGTCTGAGATCCAGTTGCTAACCCTGGTTTTTTGTTTTTTGTTTTTTGTTTTTTTTTTACTTTAGCTGCAGCATAATAGGTTCTTCTCCAGCCCCTTACTTTTACTCTGTGTGTGTCTCTCTGTTTCAAGTGTGTTCCTTATAAGCAACATATTGGAGGATTCTGGTTTTTGATCCATTCTGCCATCCCTTTCCATTTTATGGGAGAGTTCATCCCATTCATATTCAGTTATGATTATGACTTATGTATTCCCCTCCATCCTATTCTTCCTTCTGTTTGTCCTCTCTCTCCTTTAACTCTCACCTCACCAGTGTTTTACTTCTGCCTACCACCACCCCTGATCTTCTCTCCCTTCTGTCTGTCCCCACCCCACCCTCCTTAATCTCCCCTCTTACTTCCCTGTCAGTTAAGATAGATTTTTATATTCAACTAATTTTTGTATATCATTCCCTCTTTGAGCCAATACTGATGAGAGTAATGTTCAAGCAATGCCCATCACCCACTGTCCCACCCTCTCCTCCATTGTAATATGTCTTTCTTGTCTCTTCATGTGAGATAATCTACCCCATTCTGCCTCTCCCTTCCTTATGCACCCATTGTATTCCTCTTTCTCATCCCTTAATTTTTCTATCATTCCTTCAAATTCACCTTATACCTGTAACCTCTGTCTATGTATATTCCTTCTATCTGTGCTGTTACTGATACAGTTTTTAAGAGTTGTAAGTATCATCTTCCCATACAGGAATGTAAACAGTTTAGCTCTATTAAGTCCCTTATATTTTCTTTTTTCTTTTTACCTGTTGAAGTTTCTCTTAGGCCTTGATATTGGAGGTCAAGTTTTTGGTTTAGTTCTGGTCTTTTCCTTATGAAAGCTTGAAATTCTTTTATTTTGTTGAATGACCATTTTTCCTCTTGATGTATTATGCTTAATTTTGCTGGGTAAGTGATTCTTGGTTGTAGTCCTAGCTCCTTTGCCCTCTGAAATATAAGGTTCCATTACCTTCGATCCTTTAATGTTGCAGCTGCTACTGTGAACCTGAGTGAACCTGATTGCAACTCCCTGATTTTTAAATTGTTTCTTTCTGGCCATTTATATTTTTTTCCTTGACCTGATAGTTCTGAAATTTGACTATAATGTGCCTTGGGGTTTTTATTTGGGGATTTCTTTCCTGAGGTGATTGGTGGATCCTTTCAATGCCTGTTTTGCCTTCTGGTTCCAGGACATCAGGACAGTTTTCCTTAATAATTTCTTGAAAGATGCTGTCCAGGTCCTCCTTTTGATTATGGCTTTCAGTAGTCCAATGATTTTGATATTCTCTCTCCTGGATCTATTTTCCAGGTCTGTTGTTTTTTCCCATGATGTATTTTACATTTTCTTCCATTTTTTTCATTCTTTTGAATTTGTTTGATTGATTTGTGATGTCTCATAGAGTCATTAGCTTCCACTTGCCCAATTCTAACTTTTAAGGTGTTGTTTTCCTCAATTAGCTTTTGTACTTTCTTTTCCATTTGGGTAATTTTACTCTTTAAGGAGTTGTTTTCTTCAGTGAATTTTTGTATCTCCTTTTCCATTTGGCCAATTCTACTTTTTAAGCAGCTTTTCAAGTGGTTGAGTATTTTTCTTTTTTCATAATTCTCTTGCATCACTCTCCTTTCTTTTCTCATTTTTTCTTCTACCTCTCATATGATTTTTAAGCTCCTTTTTGAGCATGTTCATGAGATATTTCTGGACCTGAGACCATTTCCTGTTTTTTTCTGAGGTTTTGCCCATAGGTGTTTTGACATTGTTGTCCTCTTCTGAGTTTGTGTCTTGGCCTTCCCTGTCATCATAATAATTTTCTATGATCAGATTCTTTGTTGTTGTTATTGTTGCTTGCTCATCTTTTGGTGGGGAGGGGAGGCTTTTTCCTTTCTTTTAAATTTGAACTCTGCTCCCAGGGTGAAGGGTCACTGTCTCTGGCTTGTTGTGTTAGGGGCTGCAGGCCTTGGCTGTTTACTTGGTGCTGCACTGAGTTCCACAGGAGACCCTTGCATCTGGTGCTGCACTGAGAGGGTGGGGTTGGGGCTGGCTGGTGCTGCAGGAAGTCATAGGGGTCTTGCAGCTTGCCTGGTACTGAGTTGGGGTCCTAGTGGTAGTATCTGGCATGTGCTGAGGTCTGGTGGGGTGTTTCTATGCTTCCCTAGACCAAATTACCTGAAGCACATGGTGATCTGGTCTCTGGAGGCTGCCTGTTTGCCTAGGGCTATGCTAAAACTTGGCAGGGCTGGTACTGGTTGGAGGCTGTCTGTTTGCTTAAGCACCTATAGGGTTGGTGTCTACTTGTTTGCCATGGGCTGTGCTTCAGCACATGGAGGTCTGGCTGCTGGAGGATGCCTATTTGCTCTGGGTCACACTGAGGTACGTGGTGGTTTTCCAAGCTGGAGTCTTCCAGTTACCCTGGCTATCCTAAGGCATGTGTAGAGAGGGAGTCCTGGTGTTCATATTTGCCTGCACAGCCACACTGAGGTTCAGGATCTACCACTGGCTTGCTGAGGTGGGGCTTGCAGGGATGCTTCTGGACTGTGCTCCTCTTTTACCTAAGATGGACCTTTCTTGCAGATCTTCCAAGGTTCCTGGGCTAAAAATTTGTTTTGCCCCCCTTTTTTCTGGTTCTGCTATTCCAGGATTTGTTTTGGGGATCTATTTTATGGTTGTTGGGAGGTGAGTATGGCAATATTACAGTGATTTACTGCTTACTCTGCCATTCTGGTTCCCAGATGTTGGGTCCTCCTATGGTATTTATGAGGAGAAAATGAGATAATAGTTACAAAGCACTTTGCAAACCTCAGAGTGCTACATAAATATTAGTTATTATTATTATGCTTTTTATTATTATGTTTTTTATTTAATTATGATCTCTTATGGCTACTGGAAAAACAAATATATTGTTTAAAAGAAATTCTAAGATACAATTAATTTAGTTTAAGTCTTTGCAGAATAAAATGAGCACTTTTAATTTTTCAAAGAAAAAACTAAAAGCTTATTTTCTGTCACTTAAAGTTCATTGAGTTTCAAGGTTAACCTATCAGATTGCAAAATCCTTGGTGGTTAGAACCACATCTGTTTATCGGTCTGTCTGTCTATCTATCTATCTATCTATTTATATCTATCTATCTATCTATCTATATATACATATATTCTGTGATATTTAGCATAATCAGCTGCATGAATATTTGTTGATGTAGGAGTCAAAGATACCTTCAGCAGAAACTTTGAATTTACCTGTAAAAATGTCAAACTCCTAGTTTGGGAACCGAAAAAAGCTGAGTACACAAGAATATTTTCATCTCTTCTTCAAGTTAAATGTTGAGAGTAGAGCCTCTTGCCTGCAAAGTTTTGGTGAATTAAAATAAATCAGAATGAGCAGGGGAAACACCTGAACATCATGTCTTTAGGTCATAGTTCACTGAGCACACAAATTCATCTGATGTGCCATTGTACCTTAACTACTCTATCCTCATGTAATTTTGGTTTTCTATGTTTGATCCTCCTCCACTCTAGACCCCTGGACCAAGTTTGTGGATCTCCCATGTCAGAAACCCTGAATTTGCCTTCATGCTTGCCCATTAATATATTTTCTCATTGTGATTTATCTGCTAAAGAAAACCTGTCTCAATATGAACTGTCCCTCCATGGTGGGCAAAGCTATAGACCCATTTCCATTTAATGCAACAAATCCTTATTAAATATCTGTTATGTGTAATATACTATGCTAAATGCTCCTATTCAAAGGAAAGAATGAAAGGCTCTACATTCAAGAAAATTCAATTCCACTGATTCCCATCAGTATATAACAAATAATAATTTCAAGAAGACTTTGGTACAAAGATGGTATTGAAGAACTGGAACCTACGTGTTTGATTCTTAGGTTCAGATGCACAAATGATTGACTCCTGGCAAAGACAAGTGATGTTTTGTGGAAATTTGGAAGAATGTATTTGAGATCTGCTGATGTGAACAAAAGGGTTTTAAATTGAAATTTTTGGGAAGGGAGAAAAATATTTCTTTTAAAATAATAAAACTGGATGTTACAAATGTTAAGTATGACATAGAAAAAAGACTAACAATAAAGGTAGTTTCCACTAATTCCCAATAATAGGGAAGAAATTTAGAAGAGAATATAGCCTCAGATTTTTTTTTTTACTTACAGGGTACGGGTTATTAATAAACTTATTTTAATGTATTGTGTATGTATCATAACAATTAGTGAGACTAAGAAGGATGGGACTTATGAGTGGAATATGGTAGTAGAAAGGCCTTTTTCAAATTGTCCCTGAAAGAAAGTGGCATTTATAGGTCAAACATTCTAATCTTAGATCTGTAATCTCATTAATTGAAGAGTTTTTTTATACTATAGATAACAATCCATCCATGCCAGCCTGCCCTGTGTGACTCTCATTCATGTCTTCCTGACATGACTCTAGCACACTGAATGGCTCTCACCACAAAAGGGCCATCCAGTGTGTTGGATGCCTTCCTTCCTTTTTCCTGGGATCATAAGAACATATGAACAGAGCATTCTGGGCATTCTCTTGGGATTCCTTACTCTTTCAATGTCTCCGTCAAGCTCCGGTTTTAGTCATAAATGGTCTGTGATGCTGCACTTTACTCATGTTCAACTTTAGTGTTTCTGATTGGTTATGTTACCAGCACATTCATCCCTACTATTTACCTTTTTTTCTACATGATGCTTATCTTTATTTCTTTAGAGACTTTAGTTCTCCTTTACATAGCAACACAGATAAAAAGTTGTAATAGAAAAAAAATAGGCCTTTACTTTAATCGAGAAATTTGGGATTAGTAAAAGAAGTACTTTACAATTTCCAAAGCAATCCATGCTGTTCTCTTATTCTACTCTAGGCCTAGTTCATTGTCCATATGTACCCAGTTAGGTGGTGCATTGAATAAAGTACTGAACACGACATCAGGAAGACCTGAGTTTATCATGCTTCAAATACTTACTAACTATGTGATAATGTGAAAATCACTTAATAGCTCTCAGTCTCATTTTCCTCATCTGTAAAATGGCAGTAATAATAGCATCTACGTCATATTGTTGCTATGAGGATCAAATGAGTTAACATTGCTATTTTAAACATAAAAGTGGGAAATTATATCCATGTATCTATATGTATGTGTGTATATATATACATATATATATATGTACACACATACATGCATATATATAAGCATATACCCAGAGACACATACACACGTTTATATATGTGTGTATGTGTGTGGGGGTAGATAGACAGATAAACTGTATTGGTTGTCCATTCAGATGGATGTTGAAATATGGACAGTAGACATTCTTTATCCATTTGGTCAACTCTGACTGATAAATAGCATTTATATAGCACTTTAAGTTTTGCAGTGTGTTGTAATGCATTATCTTTATTCAATACTTATAACAGTCCTGTGAGGCACATATTACAGATTGACTCGTTAATTCATCTTCCAAGAGATTTTTTCAATGTTTTCAGGCTTGATATAATGAACACTGTGCTAGAAGCATCTGAAGGATCTCAGCATCCACAGAGAATCCTTCACTGACTGCACTCTATGCTGGATCTCCTCTATCACATCCAATTCAAAAATGTATTAAGCATTCAATATGTGCCAGTCACTATTCTAAACTATGAGCATACAAACTAAGGCAAGGAGAAGGAGAAAAGAGTGATTAACAGTGGAAAAGGTTGTAGAGGGCTCAAGGAAGATGAAGACTGGGAAAATGTCATGAAATTCAGCAACGAAGTGATCATTAGTAGCTTTGAAGATAGCAATTATCGCAGTCACAAATATTTTTGGTGAACATACCTCTCTTTGCTTAATGCTTTGCCTGATGCTTAACATCAGGGGGTAATTGAATAGGCAATTAAATCTCTATTGCTTCTTCCAAGTAATCTTGAATGATCTTGATATATAGATTGGAGGCACATCATTATAATATAGTTTATAAGATCACATTTTGCTTTACTGAGTTGAGTGCTTTTTTTGTAATCAATGAATTATAAGCACCTTAGGAATTTCTAGTCTCTCATTTCAGTCATTCATGAGATGGTCATGATATAGTCCATTGTTGATTATGTCTGCAAAAACTTGGTTGACTCCTGCTAATATGCCCATTGATGTATGTGACCCATGTAAATATTTTGTATGTATTTGAGAGTTAATTTATTGGCTAGTAGTTATTTATGTTCTCTCAGTTATCTTTTTGGGGGGACATAAATAAGAGCTGGGACTCTTTTCATCAGATTCCTTTTACATAGGTCACTCTATATCTTCATACTTGTATCATCTCCTCTCTATATATACTTGATTCAATCTAGCTATTTTTTCCTCTCTCTGTTCTCTTCAGGGCCATTTCTACCACTTGTATAAACACTTCAGAGCCTGTGATACTAGTGTCCAAGTGCAGTGATTCCATTATTCTTGATGGAGAAAACAGTTTTTGAATTTTTCTTAAATATGTACAAATCTTTTCCAATTTTCTTGCAATTGGAGTCCTTTTTCCAGGAGGTTAGGTTTCCAGGTTCATCCTTCATGCCCTTGGGATGACTTTGCTTAGATGGATAAATAACCAAGTTTTCTTAAAAATCCTTTTATCCTACATTGCTTCTCTATATTTTATGAAATGATGCTGCTTGTAACCATCCACGATCCTCTGTAAGATTTTATAGATGAGTTTGTGATCCAAACTAGTTGTCTTTGGCAGCCATCTCTCTCTGTTTGACAAGTAGGTCAGATTTTTGCTTACTGAGGTGCTTTCTGGACTCTTGGTCTTTTTGTTGTAATAGTAGTAGCTGTGCATGTGTATGTGTGTAGTTAAATTAGTAGTAGTTAAAGCAGCAGCAGCAGCATTGGGTCCATAAAAATGCTATATCCTGTATTGATCTGAAGAAAAAAAATTGTAGAGAACATTGAGGCCATAATAAAATAAGGGACACATAGGATGATGTAGTTTTAAGAGTAAGACACAAGCCAACTGAGCAAATATTAAATATGACTGATTCTTTCCCAATAAAAATCAGAAAACTGACTCAGATATAAGAGTCAGTAGTGACAGAGAATATTGGCCAGCTAGATACCTGTTGGAGGTTTTGTTCCCCAAAGAACAGAACATCTGATCAACTGTTGGTTTGTCTTGCCACAATTTTCTCTCTCAGAGGAAGCAATAAGGACCACTGCTGCTTTGGGATTAATTTTGCAGCTTTCCACACTATAGTCATTTTGTGTCTGAAATGTTTTTTCTTCTGATTTTTGCCTTCATTCCTCCCTCTAACTTAACAGGTTTCTTGTCACTGGAAGACAACAATGGATTTTCCAGCTTGCTTACTTCCTGGCTGCATGACCAACAACAGGACATTTCACCTTTCTGGGATTTAGTTGCTTCATCTATAAAATAAAGTGGGGGAACTAGCTTTGTAGTCAAAGGATCTGAGTTCAAATCCTCCATCTGCCATTTGCTATGTAACCTTGAACAAGTTCCTTAATATTATTAAACCTTAGTTTCCTCTGTAAATTGAGTGGGGGGATGTGCTGAGGTCCCTTTTAGCTCTAACTCTATGATCCTTTGATCTTAGTATTCGATGGCTAGATGACATCTATGTTCTCTCTAGTTCTAATGTTCTTTGACTTTTCTTGGAGACCCCATACAAGAAAACAAAATGAATAGATAGTAATTACTTGATAAATATTTGCTGATTGATTAATTATTTTTAAACTAGCATTATGGTAATAACAACCATAAAGAAAATTCAGAAGTAGCACCTATATACTTGTTCTTGAAGTTTTATTTCCTCAACTGAAAATTTTAATAAAAGTCATTTTGCAAATATAAGATCATGGTATTTTTCTTGTTGTACAGTTGTTTTAGTCTGTGTCTGACTCTCTGTGATCCCATTTGGGATTTTCTTGGCACAGATATTGAAGTAGTTTGCCATTTCCTTCTCCAGCTCATTATGCATATGAGGAAACTGAGGCAAATAGGGTGAAGTCACTTGCCCAGGGTCACACAGTTAGCAAGTGTCTGAGGCCAGATTTGAACTTAGGAAGATGGGTCTTCCTGACTCCAGGCCCAAAGCTCTATCCACTTTGCCACCTAGATGCCTAACATGGTATTTGATTTTTTATCATTTATTTAAGGCAGCTCATTCTATTAACTGGTAGTTCCACAAAGTAGTGTCCTTTTAAAAAGAATGTTTAAATTTTAATAAAATACAATCTCCTTGATTTTGCTGTCCCCCATAGCTGGAATGCTCTTTTTTCCCCATCCACCTACTAGATTCCTTGGCTTTCCTTGGGATTAAATTCAAGTGCCACCTTCTGAAGAAGGCCATTCTCAATCTTCTCCTCTCACTCCCTACCCATATTGCTCATGATTTTTCTCTGATATTCTCTTTCATTAACTTTGTCTATATCCTACATGTACTTAGTTGCTCATGTTTTCTCTGCCCATTCTGAATGTGAGCTCCTTGTCTTTTCCTGTCTTTCTATGCACCCACAAGTCAAGATGTCACCTTTGTGATGTCATTGGTCCTCTTCAAGAATGAAGGACAAACAATAACAATATCCCCAGCACTTAATACAGTGTCTGGCATATAGGAAGTGCTTATTAAATACCTTGTTCACTGATGGAGGACAGGGACTATTTTAAGGTTTTGTCTTTGTATCCTCCACTGCCTAGAACAGTGCTTGGCATATCTAGCACTTAAGGAGCTAAATATTTTGAAAAATCTGCATAAATATTCTTCCTTTTCTTGTGTTATATTCCAAATGTTGTGATTTAGGAATTTAATGATTTCTCCCAAAAAGTTCAACATTCCACCTGTTTGACCTTGAGCAAGTAACCTAGCCTCAGAGTACCTTAGTTTCCTTATTTTTTAAATTAATTTATTTTGATTTATCAACATTAATTTCCATAAGCTTTTGAGTTTTAAATTTTTCTGCCCCTTTCTCCCAGTTCCCTCCCCAAGACAGCTCACAATCTGATATAGGCTATAAATATACATACCTATTAAACGTATTTTCACATTAGTGATGTTGTAAGGAAGAATTAGAACCAATAGGAGAAACCACAAGAAAGAGAAAACAAAACAAAACAGAAGAAAAAAGTAGCAAATAGTATGCTTCTATCTGCATTCAAACTCCATAGTTCTTTCTTTGGATGTGGATAGCATTTTCCATCAGGAGACCTTTGGAGATGTCTTAGATCCTTGCATTGCTGAGAAAGGCTAAGTCTATCAAAGTTAGTTATTGCACAACATGGCTGTTACTGTGTACAATGTTCTCCTGGTTCTGCTCACTTCATTCAGCATCAGACCATACAAATCTTTCCAGGTTTTTCTGAAGTCAGCCTGTTCATCATTTCTTATAGCACAATAGTATTCCATTACATTCATATACTACAACTTGTTCAACCATTCCCCAATTGATGGGTATTCCCTCAATTTTCAATTCTTTGCCATCACAAAAAGAGCTGCTATAAACATTTTTGTACATGTGGGTGCTTTTCTCATTTGTATGATCTCTTTGGGATGCAGCCCTAGAAGTGTTATTGCTGGGTTGTTTCCTTATTTTTGTAATGCTGGGGCTGGACTAGATTACCTCCAGATTTCCTTCTAAATATCTGATGCTGTGTTCATATGAAACCGTGTTCTCTTGTACTTGCTTTCTTGAAAGTGTATAAGCTTTAAAAAAATAATCTTTTCCTGTATGTTGCTTCTCTGAAAATCAAGCATTGATTATATCTTTTAAAATAAAGAAATGTACGCAGTGGATAGAGCACCGGCCCTGAAGTCAGGAGGACCTGAGTTCAAATCCGGCCTCAGACCAAACACTTGACACACTTACTAGCTGTGTGACCCTGGGCAAGTCACTTAACCCCAATTGCCAAAAAAAAAAGAAATGTATAAAAGGGGGTATTATATCTTTATCAATTACCAGTGGAAACCTATCTATCTGTCCATCTATCTATCAATCCATGTATCTATCTATTTATCTATCTACCGATCTATCCATCCACCTATGTATATATGTGTGCATATACACATACACATGTATGTATTTATATATAAGTATATGTATATATAAAAACACTCTGCATGTGTCATATCTGACATGCAAAATGTGGAAGGGACATAAAATGATAAGAATATATGTCTCATGTAGACATGCTTTTGGTTATGATTCACTTTTTGGCCCTTCATGACTACACAGAACAAATAAAAGGCAGGGTCTGGCAGGCATCACCCCCTGGCCCTGCATTCCCATGACTCAAAAGGAAAGCCCAGGATTCTAAATAATAAACAGAAATGGTCACATGTCAGTTAGTCATTGTAACCTGTAGCAATGTCCTCTTGTGGGAAAAAAATATATATAAAAGAAAATAGCAGAACAAAAAGTCCCTGCTCATAAGCCAACCAGAGATGGGGTCTAGGGGCCAATTAAGCTGATTATTTCCATGCCAGAAAAACAAAATCAGTATGAGAACTATGACCATCCAGGGGCAAACTAAACATTATTCTTTTAACTGTTCCAGATGAATTGGTACAACTGTCTCAATTTTTGTAATTACTATACCCAATACAAATTCTCAAATATAACCCTCTTTCTTGTAGTTCAAAAATTTGGTGGAAAATGCTGATTAGTAATGTTTTGTTGAAAACTTTATAGAACTGTCAGCAACTTTATAGATTCTCAAGTCTATATACCCCCTCCCAAACATACACACGCACAAAAATGACAGATTGGGAAACTGATGTCTGAAGAGTTTGTGGTTTGACTAAGGTCATGAAGTTAGTTAACTAGGTAATGCTTTGTTTCTTTAAAAGGGAACTTTTTAATATACCCAAAGGAAAAAAATAAGGCAAACATTGTATATAAAGGAGCAGAGGACATGGAAACATTTGCTCCAAGTCAAATCCATTGACTCCCAAAGGAAATGAAGAAAAATACCATGCGTTAAAGCAAATTACTAGAAAAATGAACTACAGAGAATAAATCTACTTTGGAAAATGAATGGATTCAATGACCTGATGTTTTGGTTCATTATTGTTGTTGTTTTCCCATCAATATTCGCAGTTGTCTTTGGTTCAGTATTGGCAAATTGGACTAATATAGTAGTGAAAAATAACTCAACCTCAGTAAATTCCTGACTTGGTCTAGGGTATTATTGACAGCAATACTATGGTGAGTTTATCAGAGCTGCTCACTCCTTGATTTTGATCCATTCATTTAATAGATATTTATTGAGTACTTATTGGAAAAGGAAATGGCAAACCATTCCAGTATCTTTGCCAATAAAACTTCAAATGGAATCCCAAAGAGTTGGACACAACTGAAATGAATGAACAACAAAAAAGAACACCTATTATTTATAAAACACTGGTCTTGAGAGGTAATACAAACAAAAAGCAGAGAATGCTAGAGGTAGAAAGGACCCAAGAGGTCAAGTAGTACAATGCAGACTAGGAATCCTCTCTATAACATCTTTGGCAAGTGATCATCCAGAAGCCTCCAGTAAAAAAGAACTTGCTACCTCCTGAGGTAGCTCAGTGCATTTTGTAACAACTTTAATTGTTGGGAAGTCATGGGGTTATTTTTCCCTTGTAATGACCCAAAATCTGCCTCTCTGCACTTCTTCCATCCATTGCTACTAGTTCTATTCTCTGGAGCCAAGCAAAACAAGTCTAAATCCTCTTTCATATGACAGCCTTTCAAATATTTGAGGACAGTAATCATGTCCCTGCTAGCTCTTCTTTTGTCCAAAGTAAACATCCTCAGTTCCATCAACAGATCCTCATATGACATGGTTTCTACTCTCATCGTTCTGCCTGTCTCCCTCTTGACTTGCTCCAGCTTGTCAATGTCTTTCTACAATCTGATGTTGAGAACTGAATTCAGTACTCTAGATGTGGACTGACTAGAGTACAAAGGGGCTGTCCATCCACTTGTTGATGATGCTACATTTCTGTTAATGCAATCTAAGATTAGCTGCTGTGTCACATTGTTGATGCGTATTCAAGTTGCAGTCCATTAAAAACCTAAAGTCTTTTTTATGTCTACTCTTCAGCCATATCTTCCACATTCTGTACACGATTAAAAAATAAAACATAATGAATGATTTTATACTTAGTCCAATTAAATCTCATCATATTAGTTTGGACACATCATTGTAACTGATACCATTTTGTCTCCCAATTCTGTCATACAACGTATTAGCCACCCCTCACAAATCCAAGTCATCTGAAAGTCTGATAATTATGCCCTCTATGTCATCATCCAGGTCATTGGTAAAATGTCAAACAGAACCAGAGTCAAGGACAAATACCTGTAATGTTCACTAACAATTTCCTTTTAGGTCAATATCAATCTGATAGTCATCACTCTTTAGAGCCAGTCATTCAAAGAATTTAGAAGTCACCTAAATGTAAAATTACCCACATTTCTCCATTTTATCCACACGAACATCATTAGAGACTTTTTCAAATGCCTTGCTGAAATCAATGGATAAAATTTCTCTGGTATTCTGTCGATGTATCAATCCCTCAGTATTGTCACATGAGGAAATGAGGTTAGTCAAGTATTCGATGTTGTCCATGATGATACATGTATGCCAGTTCAGACTGATTGCTGCTTCCACCCCTTTAATGAGGAAGTCTAGAATTTTTGCCAATAATTATCATCAAACTCATTGTCCTATTGTTTGAAGAATCCATCCTCTTTCCATCATGTAAAGTAAGGCAACATTTTCTTTTTTCCAAACTTATGACATTTTTTTTCCTTCTTTCCCCCTGGTCACTTTCCTTTAGGAATCTGCAGTCTATCGGGGGAGATGGCATATACAGCAACCATTACCTGACAATGAATGTCACTCCCTGCTCAAAAAACTTCAGCAACTTTCCATTTATATGAGACTAAAATACAACTGCTTAGCCTAGAATTTAAGACCCTCAGTAGTCTGGCTGCCAGCCACATTGGAATTCTAATTATTCTCTTAACTCAGAACTCCATCCCCTGTCTCTGCATTTGCAGAAACTGTCCTACAGGCCCAGAATTCACTCCTTCCACATGTTCACCTTCCAGAACTCTTGTCTCTCTTCAAGGTTTCGCTCTGGCAAAGCCTCCTCTATGAAACTTCTCTAATTTCCCCAGTTGGTCATTTTCTCTTTTGTCAGTTTTCATTGAATTATACTTCTGGTGAAAATGCTTTACTCCCCAGTAGAAAGTGAGCTCCTTAAGCACAGGAGTTGTTTCATTTTTGTCTTTGTATTGGTTAGTAAACAGGACTTGTGAGAGTCCTTTGGCCATAGTGAGTGCATAACAATTGTGGAATTGAATTATCAGAGTTTACTCCTAACTTCAGTTAACTGTAAAATGGGAATAACAGTCATTTCACTACCTCTAGAGTTATTGTGAAAAACAGTGCTTTGTAAACTTTTAAGTATTATATAATTATTAGTTATCTTCATTAATTAAAAAAAGATTTGTTGGAAAGTAACCCTTTTTCTAGGGCAGCTAGGTGACATAGTGGATGGAGTGCTGGGCCTGGAACCAGGAAGACTAATCTTCCTGAGTTCAAATCTGGCCTCAGATACTTACTAGCTGTATGAGCCTGGGCATTTCACTTAACCCTGTTTGCCTCAGTTTCCTCATTTGTAAAGTGAGCTGGAGAAGGAAATGGCAAACCAATCCAATATTTTTGCCAAGAAAACCCCAAATGGGCTCAGGAAGAGTGAGACAAGACTGAAAATGACTGAACAATCTTTTTCTAATGAAACCTGTAGCTACTTGAATTCAAGAAAGTAACTATTAAACTTTTAAAGATTCTAAGAAATTGCATAAGCTTTAAAAAAGAACTTTTATTCCTGTCTTTGAATATCATTATTGAGATAGGTATAAAAGTATTCAGAGACAGAACTCCACACAAGAACAGAGTTAGATGGTTTGTGTTTATGCTTTTTAGAATAAAAGTTATTTATTTGCTTTTCAATTGGCCTTTCTGACATCCTTCCTAACCAGACTTCCCTAAGGCAAACTATACTAAATAACAAATACATCGACATTATACTGGCTTACTCAAATTATGCATCCAAAAAATAACTAAGCATTTTCTCCTTTAAAAATAAACATGAGTACTCTCTGGGGTGTATGTGGGAGTGGGGGGATGGGCTGGTTATTAATTCTCATGCAACAATGCTATGACTAGAAATAATAGGATACAGTCCATCAAAAAGATGAGTAAAAGCAAAAGCTAGTATGCAGATAGAATGAGATGTAGTTGTATGTCTCAAAGCTTTACCTGGTCTGTCTCCAAGCCATTTCCCACATGCCTCCACTCATCATACCTCCCCATTTGTAGTTTGCTAGGATTTCCCCTACAGGTGTATATGCAACCAGCAGCCAGCAGCCATGCTCCATCATTGTTCCATTCAAGGCCTTCATTCTCAATACTATCCAACCCCCTCCCCCTACTCAAAAAATATCAGTCTCTTTCCTTATGACGAGCTAGTAGATTTAAAAATCAAAGGACCTGTATTCAAATCCTGACTGTTACTACAATTAGTATCAATCTGTGTGATCTTAGATGAGTCCCAACCTCTTGGAGGCCTTGGCTTCTTCATCCATAAACTGATTAGATGTTCTCTAAGGGCCTTTCTGGCTGTTAATACATTTAGTTTATGAATATCCAAACTGTAGATTTTCAAGGCCTTCCATAACTGTCCCAATCCACAACCTTCTACAAATACTTAAGCTCTGTTCTAGTAGAATAGAGCTACTCACTGCTCTGCCTTTACTCCCTGCTATCTCCTTTCCCCCATATAACATAATGTCTTACCTCAGAGTCTCTTAAAATTCTGATCTTCCACCTATATCTCTAGTGTCTGGTCATTCAGTCAATAAGCATCTATTAATGCTTACTATGTATGCTTGAATCTGCAATATCTCGCCCTTATATCTGGCTATCAAAACCTAATTTGAGCTTCCCTCCCCAGGTTGCCTGCTCCTGGGTCTCTTTTCCCCAGAACTCTTTCCTCTCCCATATAACTACACGAAAGTTACCAGCACAGGCATTTTGTTTAGGTAGAGTGAGCAAAAACCTTATGTGCTTTTTAATACTGAAATTGGGTGTCTTAGTCACAGAATCACAGATTCCCTTTTTTTCTGGGGACTGACTATGAGGTGGTAAATCCTTTAGCAATGGGAAACCATGAAACAAAGAAAAATACATAATGACCATAGTTATGTGTGAGAAATGAGAGTGGAGGAAAAGAGAGAAAATGATAATAAAAATTTAACAGTTATTGTCTATTAAGATCTAGTCAATTTAAAAAAAAGGGAAATGATAAATGTGGGAGAAGTTGTGGGAAAATTGCATTGTTGGTGGAGTTGTGAACTGATCCAAGTATTCTGGAGAGCAATTTGGAACTATGCCCAAAATGCTACAAAACTGTGTACATCCTTTGGTCCAGCAATATGACTATATCTCAAAGAGATCATAAAGAAGAGAAAATGACCCACATGTACAAAAATATTTATAGCAGCACTTTTTGTGGGGGCAAAAAATTGGAAATTGAGGAGATGCTCATCAATTAGGAAATGGCAGAACAAGTTGTAGTATGTGAAAATAATGGAATATTATGGTTCTATGAGAAACGATGAACAGGCAGATTTCAGGAAAACATGGAAAAAAGGACTCTGGGAATATGCTGGAGTAGGTCAGAAAATTTCAAGCTCTCAAGATTTTCCTCCACAAAAGAGATAAAATAGCACCTCTGGGTGAACATAGAGCGTTGAAAACAATAAGAGTAGGGGCAGAGGAAGGGTCTTCCTGGGACAACTAGAGAAGATCTGAAGAAAAATCCTGGACAAGATGTCCTCCCCATGAGGAGTAAACACCTCGAGACTATGGTCCACTTCAACAACAAGTAGTAAACTGCTTAAACAACAAGCAGCAAGTTCTGGGGTTAGCTGGTTTGGGAGGCTGCCTCAGCCTCATCCACAGGAACTTTTACCTGGGACAGTGAACAGAGTTGAGTGTCTGACCTGGGGAACATCAAGGGAACCTCTTCTGACAAGGAATGCCAGACCCAGCTGTGTTGTGGAGATGCAGTGCAGGCAAGAAGGAACCAGCACACACTGGGTGAGTGCAGAAGCAGTGGGGTGGGGACGCCTCTGCTGTGGGCACTTACAGAAGGCTGGAGGTCTTGGTTTGAGTTCAAGGTCAGAAGGGTGAACTGAAGAGGATTAAAGTCACCATCCCCATAACCCAGGACTAAAGGTGATGATGAAAACTAAATGATTACCAAAAAAAAAAAAAAAAAAGAAATGCACAGGCAAAGGAGAAAGAATCCAATCATAGAGAGCTTTTATGGGAAAAGAGAAGATTGGGGTTCATCTTCAGAGGAGGCTACTGAAGCAAAGAAACCCTCTTCTACCCCAAAGAGTAATGTCAAATGATCACCTGCTCAAAAAGAATTCATTGAAGAACTTAAAAAAGACTTTAAAAATCAAATGAGAGAGACTGAGGAAAAACTAAAGAGAAAAATAAGAATAATACAAGAAAAACAAAAAGATTATGAAAAGAAAGTCAACCAATTAGAGAAGGCAATCCAGAATCTTAAAGAAGAAGATGACTCCTTGAAAATCAGAGTTGGGCAAGGGGAAGCCAGCAAAGTTATAAGAGATGAAGAAATAAAAAAATATATATATAAAGAATGAAAAAATAGAAGAGAATGTGAAACATTTCATAAGAAAAACAACGGATCTAGAGAACAAATCAAAAAGAGAAAACATAAGAATAATTGGACTACCTAAAAGTTCTGATCTAAAAAGAATCTTGAAACAATAATGCAAGAAATAATTAAAGAAAATTATCCTGAATCATTTGAACAAGAAGAGAAATTAGAAGTAGAAAAAATCTAATGATCATCACCTGAAAGAGATGCTATGAGGAAAACTCACAGGAATATTAGAATCAAATTTTGAAACCCCTAGATCAAGGACAAAATATCACAAGCAACAAAAAAAAAACAAACAATTTACATATGGTGGTACCACAATTAGAATCACACAAGACTTAGTAGTGGTAACACTGAAAGATCGCAGGTCTTGGAACACTGAATATCAAAGAGCTAAAGAACTTTGGCTTCCAGCCAAAAATATCCCAGCCAGCAAAGCTAAGTATAATTCTAATGAAAAAAATGGATATTTGATCAGTTGTCAGACTTTCAGGTCTTTGTTTAAAAAAAAAAACCTGAACTCAATAGAAGATATAACATACAAGAGCCAAGATAAATATAAAATATATACCAATGACTAATTAAAAGGCAACAGATAAGTATAGAATATTTACCTTTTATGTATGAAAAATGTAAAACCTATGTCTAACATTGTTACTAGTAATTAGGTAACTATAAGGAACATTGGGGTAGACCTGAATATGCTATGACTTCAAAAAGCAAAACCATTCAGGTGAAGCTAAAAGAGTTATTATCTTTTGTCAACATGTGGTACAAAAGGAAGAATCAATACGGAGGAATTAGATGGGAGGGGCTTCTAGTTCTGGAAACCTACTCTCATCAGGAATGGGGTTAAGAGGTAAAAGTACATATACATTTAGAAGACCATAAAAATCTTCTAAATTTAGAAAGAAATAAAATTCTAAGGAGATAGGGAGGGAGAGAGGATAGAAGAAGGATCTTTAGAGTGGAGAGTATGGAAATAGGTTAAAAGAGGGATATAGAAGAGGGTTTAGATTTAGGGGAATGGGAAGATATGGGAGGGATTGCAGGAGTTTGGGTAGGTTAAGTAATAGGAGGGTAAGGTAGGAGGTAGAAGAGAAGTAGAGGAGTTAGGAGAGATAGGAAAAATAAAGAGATATGCATAAACATAAAAACAAAGACAAGGACTAGAATCTCTTAGGGAAAGTATATGCATGTGTGTATATACATATATATACACACACACACATATATGTATGTATGTGTATATATGTATAAATGTATATATATATCAATACCTATATATAAATATAAATGTGTGTGTGTGTGTGTGTGTGTACGTGTGTGTGTGTTTAGCCTTGGGGTGGTGGGTAGGGGGAAGAAGGGGTAAAAAAGAACAAATTAGAAAGTATACAACAGAGAACAAAAGAAAACCTACAAAGAAGCAAAGAAAAGGTGAACATTCAACATAATCAACATTATTTAATATGTAGGCTTTCTTGAATTGAAAAGTTATTGCTATATAATTTGAATCCTCTCCTATGTTCTGCTGTGCACATGACATTTTTTGTTTTTTCTTATTTTATTTTTAAGTTTATAATGTTTCTTTTTCTTTTCTTATTATGTATTTAAGTTTTAGCATTTGTCTAAAATAAAAGGAAAAATAAATGAAAACCTGGAAAGACTTACATTAACTGATGCTGAGTGAAGTGAACAGAACCAGGAAAACATTGTACACAGTAACCGCAATATTGTGCAATGAACAACTTTGATAGACTTAGCTCTTCTCAGCGATGCAATGAGCTAGAATTCCAAGGGACTCATGATGGAAAATGCTGAGTCTGAGTGCAGATTGAAGCATACTATTTTTTTATTTTTTCTTTCTTGTGATTTTTCTCTTTTGTTCTGATTTTTCTTTCACAACATGACTAATGTGGAAGTATGCTTAATATGATTGTATGTATTTAGCCTGTATCAAATTTCATGCCATCTTGGGGCAAGGGAGAATGGATAAGGAGGTGGGAATTGGTATTCAAAATCATGTAAAAGGGAATTTTGAAAACTGTCTTTGGTGTAATTGGAAAAAATAAAATACTAGTAAGTAGGGGGAAAAAGATATAATCAATTTCATTTCCATGATGTTGCGCATGGTACTCACTACCACAGCCTCTTGACTCTTATTTTTTAATTAAATTTATTTGCTTTGATGAACAAAATCTACTTTATCTTCCTACTTCTTTCCCCATTAAAAAAAAAAAGGAAAACAAAATCATTGTAACAAATATGCATAGTCAAGCACAATGAATTCCTGTATTGGCCATGTTGAAAAATAAATATGTCAATCTGCATCCTACATGTCTTGTCTCTGTCTTGACTCTTTTCTTGGAGAAAATATCTATCCTATGGAGGCATAGGGCTTGTGTGTGTGTGTAGGCTCCAAGCCTCTATCCTCTTCTGCTTCTGGATCCTCTGCCACGTTTTCCAAAATATTTTTCACTGTCCTTTCCAATATATCCACCTTTATATTTAAGAATTAGGAATTGGATGAGGATTTTATATTTAGAATACCAAGAGTTAAGTTAATATTTATATAGATAGTCTAAAAACTGTGTGGTTGCTCTACTATGCCCCATTCATTGCAGAAGTAAGTAAAAGAGGCCCACCCAGAACCAAGGACTATTTTGTATATTTTCCTTTCATGGGTTTCTTTGGCTAAGGAATTTATCACCTAGTAGTCAGCCTGCTGGTGAAAAGACTTTCCACACTTAACTAGGCTGGTATCAGAAGAAAGACACAGTTTGTTTCTGGGACTATATTCAAAACCTTTCTAGAATGATAGAACCTACTAGCATTTTTGTTCTGTTATGACAGCCTCTTAAAAATTTAGGGTCACTTCCATACCACAATAAGGCATTAGAATAGGACTTACAGAGGTAATTCAATATACTCAAAAGGTTTTATGATTTCATGATAAAGGTATTCCCTCCAGCAATGCAGACTTCAACCCAAGTAGAGATAGCTGGGTGCTACAGCCCTGGACCTGGAGTCAGGAAAACTGGCTGAGACACTTACTAGTTTTGTGACCTTGTGCAAGTCACTTAACCTCTTTCTTCCTCAGTTTCCTCAACTCTAAAATGAAGGTAATAATAACACCTCCCTCACAGAATTGTTTTGAGAACCAAATAGGAATGTTTGGAAAGCACCTAGGAACAGTGCCGGGCTCATGAGAGGAACTTGTTAAAACCTGTTCCTGTCTCTTCCCTTCCCTTTCTATGTTTGCCCATCCTTTGTGATTCTTGTCCATATCTTCTCATAAGATGACAATAGTTTGTCATCCCAACATGCTAGGGCTTTTCCTTACTTTCTCTTGACATTGAGAGGATGCAAATGAAGACACAGGTTGTCTGAAGATTATCACTAACCCTTGCCATGAGGTCATCTTTTTGTCTTACGTACTGATTTGATGATGCGCTTTAATTTTCCTTTGTAATTCCTTACCTATAAGGCATTGCAGTCTGCTCATATGCACTATTTCCCTTTATATTTGACTTTGGGTGATTTTTAGTTTCAGTTATTTGGAGACAGTATAGTTGAATGGTATAGTTCGAGACAACATTATTTAGATCAGGGCTTCTTAAACTTCTTCCACTCCTGACTCCTTTTCCGTTTTGGCAGTATTCCAATGCATAGTGCAAAGTGTGCATGCTTTGTGTTCAGAACCAAGGCTGTGGTGCACTTGCACAATGCAATACAGGCAAGGGCTGCCAGAAACACTTTGGATTCATTAGGCATTTGATTTTGAATTAATTTCTGGTCATTGCACATTCAGAAACTTTTTTACTGTTTCCAAATTTTTCATGACCCCATATGGGGTCACAACCCACAGTTTAAGAACTACTGATTTTCACAGCAGCCAAAAACATCCCTTATATGTTATTTATTTCCATATTCTGCCCTGATTAGTCCATATTTGTCATACTGTGTTCACTTCTTCATGCCATATGTTAAGGAGGATATTGGCATCATAAAGAACATTTAAAGTAAACTAAAGAACATTGTGAGGGGACTAGAATTCATGCCATACAAAAGCTAACAGGATGAACTGAGAATGGTATTTTACAGCCTATCTCCATTTGGGGTTTTCTTGGCAAAGATACTGGAGTAGTTTGCCATTGCCTTCTCTAGCTCATTTTCCAGATGAGGTAACTGAGACAAACTGGGTTAAGTGACTTGCCCAGTGTCACACAGCTAGTTGGTGTCTAAGGCTGGATTTGAACTCAGGAAGGTGAATCTTTCTGACATCAGGCCTGACACTCTATCTACTACACCACCTAGCTGCTCCATTTTTTTCCATCCTCAATGTCAGAATTAAAAAGGACATAAGATTACTTTTTATCATATGTAGATATGCATTATTTGGGGTCAAAATTAGAGAAATACCAAGTAGTTTACAAAAAAAGTGGCTTCCTTCCCTTTTTGTCCTTTAGATGGCTTGTTTATGGAATCAATATACATTGACAATACATATTTGGTCAATGTATATTGACCAAAAAACTTGTAATTCTTTTTAACAGTGATATTGGGGGTGGATGCCCCTTATCTAAGTCACAGAATCATAGAATTGGAGCCTTTTACCAATTCAGTAAAACAAATCATAAGGGAAAGGGGGGAAAATGTGGCAAGCTATTCTGTAGTTTCATATATTTTGAATTGGTGAATCTAACACACACATGCACACATGTGCATGCTCGTGTGTGTGTGTGTGTGTGTGTGTGTGTGTGTGTGTGTGTGTATGTACTGGCTGTGTCACTCTGGGCAAGTTGCTTAATCTCCCAATGCACTAGGTAACTCTTTAAGAGTGTAAGTTGCAGAACTTTTGCTCATCCACTTTGGTAGCAGGGATTCCCTATGCCAATGAAATCACAGTCCAGGAACAAAATAAAGATGATGAAGGATCATTGGAGCCCTTTCCAAGAAGGAGTGTGAACAAAGGCACAGAAATAGAAGGCAAGCTAATAACAGGGACCAAAGACCTGTCTTTTCTGCAAAGATATTCTTGAAAAAGAGGAGCATTAGCTCATACAGATCCTAGGTTGCTTCAAGATACAATATGTTTATTTGTTTGTTTGTTTGTTGCCATGGGAGCTACCAATTGTTTGGGTTAAAAATTGGTGAAACTACAGAATAGTTTACAAAAATAAAAAATAGAAACAACCTGATGGTTCCCTCCCTTCCCATAGTTCCTATGGCTTGTTTACTGAACTGGCATGAGGCCCTAATTCAGAGGTTTTGCTTTTACATGCAAAGTTTTTTCTCACAGCTCTAATAAATACCACACATATTCCTAAATCTCCCAACACTGCTTAACTTCAAATGGAGCCCATAGCTATGTCTCTCAGAGGAAAAGCCTGGAAAGGATGAGGCAAAGACAGGGGCTCCTTTGATGGCTCCTGGGAGTCTTGAGAAGGTCCTTTTCCCCAGCATTATTCTTGTTTACTAAAATAAGTTCACTCTTTATCTTAGTGCACATTTACTTGGCAATTGAAAGAAGTAGGAACCCCAAACTGCAAAACCTGTCTGATTGACTGCCCCTAGGAAATGCAGTGAAAAGTAAGCTTCTTTTTTAATGTCCATGTTGGATATTTGTATTGGACTGCCTTCCTCCAAACTCTGCCCACAAATTGCCATGGAAATGTGCAAGAAAAGCCACTTCATTTGGGTCCTTGAAATAAGATTCGCCAAGTGCACTCTGTCTCTCATAATTCAGCAAAAAAAGTTTAAAGGGTATTTTGTGTAATCTGGTTTTATTTTTAAATTTCACATTGATTTTCTCTTTTTTCTGGAAGAACAGCAACAAAAATGAAAGTTGTCTCATATATTTAATGCTGAGAATTCTGCAGGTATTTGCCAAAGTTGCATTTTTTAAGCATATAAAATTCCTGACTGTGAAAGTATTTGTGTATGTGTTGGGGGGAAGGAGAATGATTCTCTAGGGAACTGAATCATGTGTACCTAAATAATAAGCTCTAAGTTTATGACCTGGTGCAAATGAATCATTACACTGTGCCTCATTTGTTCCTCATAAATGAAGAGTAACCTTTGACTACAGAATGTGTGACCCCTGTGAAATCACTGAAATGACTCCCATTAGATTCCTTGAATACCAAACCACAAACCAATTTTTAAATTTTGTACTTAAGGAGATTTTGCTCTCATTGATGTTTTCTTCAGTTGGAAGGCCAAAAGTTTCTAAGTATGCTGAAAGACTTGGTTCTCACCCTGCATCTCTTTACTAATAAGTATCATTCTTCAAATAGAACTCATCATTTCTGCTCCCACTCTTTTAACCTACCATTGCTCCATATTCCCCTGCTTAGAACTCTACCATCTTCTGTTTCCCAGGTTTGGATCCTATTTTTTTTTGTTCTGTTTTGTTTTTGGTGAGGCAATGGGAGTTAAGTGACTTGCCCAGGGTCCCACAGCTAATAAATATCAAGTGTCTGAGGTCAAATTTGAACTCAGGTCCTCCTGACTCCAAGGTTGGAGTTCTATCTACTGCACCACCTAGCTGCCCCCTGGATCCTATGTTTTATCCTTTATCTTTCTCTCCTCCTCATTCCCCATGTGCAATCAGTTGCCAAGTTATGTCCATGCTTACTCCACTACAATGGTTCTCAAACTTTTTGGTATTAGGACCATTTTTCTCTCTTAAAAATTATTAAAGGGGCAACTAGATGGTACAGTAGATAAAACTCTGGCCTTGGAGTCAGGAGGACCTGAGTTTAAATCCGGCCTCAGACACTTGACACTTACTAGCTGTGTGACCCTGGGCAAGTCACTTACTCCCGAATGCCTCACCAGAAGCCAAAAAAAATTATTAAGGACCCAGAAGTATTTGCTTTTGTGGTTGTACCTATTAATATTTATCATGTTAGAAATTAAAACAGATATTTTAAAAATATATTAATTTCAAAATAACACACCTATTATATATTAACATAAATAATATAGTTTATGAAAATAACTATTTTCCAGAACAAAAAATGAGTTAGAACAGCACTGTTTTACATATTTTTGCAAATCTCTTTAATGTTTGATTTAGTAGAAGACAGCTAATTTTCATATCTTCTTCTGTATTCGATCTTTGGCAATATGTTGTTTTGATTGAAATATATGAAGAAAAACTGGCCACAAAAAGATATCTAGTTGGAAAAAAGAAAAGTAAAGTTAAATAGGCAAATAACTTCTTTCTATTATTATCAAAATAGTTTTGCTCTTGTAGATCCCTTGAAAGTGTCTCAGTAACACTCCCCCCCCCCCAAGAGTCCTCAGGCAATACTTTAAGAATAGCTGATCCACCATATCTCTTGCCTGTGACACCAACTATCCATCCATACAGCCACCATCTTAATTCAACCACTCATGACTTCTCATCTGGTTATTATAATAATCTCTTAATAAACCAATCCCTTTTTCCTATGGTCCATTCAGTTGCCAAAATAATCTTCTTAAAGCCTAATTTAACCTTTAGACAGAATTGTGTGGGATACTGAGGTGTCAAATGGAAAATACCAAACTTTCCTTAAGATCTAACCTTCAGCATCTCACAAATGGCTCTAGAGTAAAATAAAAACTCTTGCCTAGTGTTTAAGTCTTTACCTGGAATTTAAGTCCTAACAAACCGGCTCCTACTCAGCTTTCCACTATACTTCCCCACCCCCCCAAAAAAAGAAACACACACACACACACACACACACACACACACACACAACTTTGCCATTAGGTTCTTTGACCAGTAACATGATGGAAAAATCACTTTCTGCAAGCTGCTTCCACCCAAAAACCTCAAAAGAAAGAAATTATATGTCAGATATAGAGTAAATTACAGCTGATTGTGTATGATAAGAAGACAGAACCCTCTTCTCACTTATCCCCCAACTCCAGGAGAAACTCCTTATTATTTCCCCAGGGCCTGCCACAGGGTAGAGCATATAACACAAGCTTAACATGTGGTCTTGTTACTGGAAATCGAATGAAATTCATTATTCATTACTTGTCAGTGGTTCATTGTACTACTTCATACCAAAAGTTAAAAAGTAGCACATGTAGCAAGAACAGGAAATAATGGTTCTCTCAGCAGTGGCAATCTTTCAGCAACCTGTTTGAGAGTATGAACAGTAGAGCATTCTTTAAGAAAATTCCAAGACCCATTCAGAGTGATGCAGTAGAAACATTCACTTCTATTTATGAGTATCCACATTAGCATGAACAAAAATGACTCATAGTTCTTATATTTTCAAAAGTTATATTCACTAGTAAGCCTGTCTTTCACACAGCTTTCTCCCTTCCTTTAACAAAGGTAAGTTTTGCAGTGCTTAAGGGTTAGTGATCACTTGGTTCTGCATATGTTTTAAATACATTGCAAAAATGAACTTGTACTTCTCTGTTTCTACAGCTAACATAATGAATGATAAAATACATACCATTGAGTCTTCTAATGTCCAAAGGCACTGCCTTTCTATCCTTATGGAGCCATAAAATTCAATTTCAGTTTCAAATGAGAAGCTTTTTGTGTTCAAAATAGTAATTTGTTCATAAGAGTGTCAATCATTCACATGTATGTTGCATCTGGATGCAAAACATTGTCAAGAAGCCTTTATACTTGACTATTGAATTACATTCAGTAAACACACACATACCAATTATTGTATGCATATGACCCACAGGCTACTACCACAGATTTTTCATTAAGTCTGAAAGTAAAAATCAGTGGCCGGGCACCACCATTACAGGATACCAAAAGTATATATAATATTTTGTTCTGATTTGTGATTTCATTGATATAGGGAATTCCCAGTGAGGAAATATCCTAAATTTAATTGTACAGAATTGTGTGGGATACTGAAATGTGAAATGAAAACTACCAAACTTTCCTTAATTTGAGTTTTTTAAGTTGTGGTATAAATTTATGGTCAGAACAAAGTATGTAAACACAAAATACATAAGAATCTGTGACTTAAATATTCTTTGAAATTTTCCCTTATAGTATAGTCAATTTAATTATGATGGCAAACATTGTAATTTTTATAGTATAATTTTACTTGAAGTATAGCTTACTTTGAAAGGAGTCATAGCTTCATACATGTAGGACCTGGAGAGATCTCAGAGGTCATCTAGCTTTCTCATTTTATTGATGAAGGAACTGAGGCAAGGAATGGAGGATAAATTTTTGTCATCCTTTTGCATAGCAAAACTTTCATATAAGGAAACTTTAAGTTAAAAGGAAAGGCCTGGGATCTGAAAGAATCAATGGCAAAGCAGATGGTGAAGCAAATGTGTCTGAGAATCAATATTCTATTCTCCCTGGCACTTCTTTCCTAAACATCAAATGGTCAATTTATTTTCTGAGCATCTAGTTTTCCTGCTTACAGGTAACCTAGGGAAAATGTAAAAATAAAATACTTGTAGAAACTTTAAAATGCTCATGATGTTCCAAGTCTGTCTTAACTTATATTTACTTATTAATCATCTACTAAATCTTACTCAAATACTTCATTGTGATGTGGAGGTGACCATGGATGCCTGAAGTGTGTGTAAACAGAGCCCAGACTTTGGTTCTCTACTGAGCTGGGGATGCTTTGAGTAATTACAGTTCCGGCAAGGGGTTGTATATATGCCATGTGAGGACTAGTCTACGTATGTTCATCACTAGAGAACTGACCATAGGGTCAACATATATGGAAATGCTATGAATTAAGTGGTTCAAGGCTTTAACTATGTTTATCTATAATAACTCCAAACTTGCTCAAGTTTCCTCTGAACCAGGCCTGCACCCTTGGTCATGTGACAGCCACCCCAAATCCTTTGGCAAGCTGCTCTAAAACTAAAGATGTGGCCTCATACTTCATTAAAACAGTTGAGGTCATTCACTAAAGATCTTCTTTTTCTCCCCCACTCATCTCATATCCCTTAGACAGCTTACCCCACTGTCTCCTTCTACACTCCTGTCTCAGAGAAAAGGTGACCCTTCTTTTTGCCCATGCAAAATCTTCTATGTTCCCCTTCAATCCCATTCCCTCTCATGCTGTCTGCCAAATTGCGCCCACTATCATACCCCCACCCCCATTTTCAATGTCTTCCTGTCTACTAGCTCCTTTCCTGCTGCTTAGAAATATACCTGTCTGGGGGCAGCTAGATGGCGCAGTGGATAGAGCACTGGCCCTGAAGTCAGGAGGACCTGAGTTCAAATCCGGCCTCAGACCAAACACTTGACACGTACTAGCTGTGTGACCCTGGGCAAGTCACTTAACCCCAATTGCCTAAAAAAAAAAAGAAAAGAAAGAAATATACCTGTCTGCTCCAACCACAAACAAAGAAACAAATCCTCATTTTATCTGATCATCCCCCTGTTGGCTATTGTTTCTTAGGTCTTTTCCCTTTCTGGTCCAAGTTCCTTCAAAAAGCTATCTACACTAGGTACCTTAACTTCCCTTTTCACTCTCTCTAACCTCTCTGCAATCTGACTTCTGACTTCATCATTTAAATGAAATTTCCTTATCCAAAATTGCAATGATTTTTAAATTTCAAAATCTCATATTGTTTGCTTACTCCTCATCCTTTTTTTTGTATCCCTCTGCAAATTTTAACACTGTTGATCTCCTCCTGAAGCCCTCTCCTCTTTAGGATTTCCTGACACCATTGTTCTCCTTGTTCTCCGAGAGTCTGACCATTTTTGAGTCACTGTTGTTCCATCTGCATCCATGTCACATCCATTAATGACTGGGTATCTCCAAACGCTCTCTCCTAGCCTCAACCCCTCTTTTCTTCTTCTTTTTCTTCTTCTTCTTCTTCTTCTTCTTCTTCTTCTTCTTCTTCTTCTTCTTCTTCTTCTTCTTCTTCTTCTTCTTCTTCTTCTTCTTCTTCTT
>NW_020955033.1:38445586-38467267 GCF_900497805.2 Vombatus ursinus | reverse complement strand
TTCTTCTTCTTCTTCTTCTTCTTCTTCTTCTTCTTCTTCTTCTTCTTTTCTCTCTCTCTCTCTCTCTCTTTCTCTTCTCACTTAATAATCTCATCAACTCTCCTGAATTTTATAATCACCTCTATGTAAATGATCCACAGAACAATATATCCAGCCTTAGACTCTCTCCTGAACTCCGGTCTTGTATCACCAACTACCATTTGGACATCTTGAATGTCTCATTGACATCTCAGACTCAACATGTCCAAAAAAGAACTCATTTATTTTCTCCTCCCTGCTCTTCCCAATCGTCCTATTACTGTCAAGTGTACCACTATCCTCCAGTTACCCAGGCTTCCAACCTCAGTGTCATCCTCAACTTTTCAACTCACACTCCCCCCACACATCCAGTCTACTACCAACTCTTATCCTTTCTGCCTTCATAACAAAACTCATATACTTTCCCTCCTTTTTACTCACATAGCTACCACCTTGGTACAATCTTTCATTACCTCTTACTTGGACTAATACAATGGCCTCCTAATTGGTCTCCTTGCCTCAGGTTTGTCCCTACTCTATTCCATATTCTCTCAACTGCCAAAGTGATTTTTTTTAAAGCTAGATTTGATGTTTCCACCACCACCACCTCTATAAACTCCAATGGCTCCCTGTTATCTATAGGAATAAATATGAAGTCCTCTGATAGACATTTGAAATCCTTCACAACATGGTCTCATCCTTCTTTTTCAGCCTTCTTACATTTTCATCCCCTCCAAATACTTTATGCTCAAGATATCTTGCAGTTCCTTGCAATTAACCCTCTGTCTTCTGAATCTGTGCCTTTATACTGGCTGTTCTCCATGTCCAGTCCTGAAATACTCTCTCTGGAATCCAGGGACTATGCGCTTACCTCTCTTTGTATACTTAGAACTTAATACAGTGTCAAGTTCATAGTAAATGCTTAATAAACACTTGTTCACTGAAACACTGACAACTTACCAGTCCAAGTTGGTTAAAAATAATTTCCCAGACCACTCTCTTAGAACAACCAAAAAAATCTCATAGATGTAATATCTTCTGATTGTTTGTCATATGCAAGGAATAATTTGCAACATTTCTAAAATACCATGTCTAGTAAGATCTCATTAAAGTATATGGGGGCCATGTTCAGTCATCCTGATCTAAATCTTGCCACTAGACTCAGATGGGCTCTGAAGGAGAAAGTGAGGCTGGTAACTTTGCAAAGCCCTCCCTTATTCAAATCAATTTATACTTGCAAGTCATGGCATCACCTTCCTGATGGCATGGTCCTCTTTGAGAACAAAGGACAAACAACAACAGTAACATTAAAGTATATAAACACATGAGAATGAAAATATCAATCCATGCTTCAAGTTATAAGAGTTACAAGCTTCAGCACAACCCTCGCAGCTACAACCAGTGACAACTCCTGTGAAGAAAACTCCAGGCCTCCCAATCAAATGTTAACCAATCGCTACTCACAGGGCAGGCAAAGCCAGTTTAGCTATAGTAGCAAGGCACCATGAGGGAGAGACAGGACATTCATGTGCCCAGCAAGTCAAATGACTTACTACCACTTTGACTGCTATCTCCTCTTAGACCCAGATGGACAGTCCATGCCCCTAAACCTAAGGGCTTGAGGATAGTGATTCTTTTGGCACAATTCCAGTAAATAGAAACGCATACTAGCACTTGCAGATGTTTCAGTAATAGTTACTGAAGACTCAGAAGAAAAAAAATTTTGCCATAAAGTCATTGGCGCTATCAAATTGTTGATTTAACATTAGAACTTGGTAAGATTTTGTCAGTGGAAATAGTATTAAAGAAGAGACATTAACTATTTGCCTTGCTATTTCTCTTTAAAATCTTGAGACCTTTCCATCTGACTTGTAACTAAAACCTTCCATTTGTGTTGTCTTCCCCCTTAGAATGTGAACTCTTTTAGAAGGAATATCATGCTTTAATATTTGTATCACTTGCACTTAGCACAGTTCTTTGTACATAGTAAGTACTTAATAAATGCTTCCCCCCCCCATTCTTCATTCATTCATAAGAGCACAACTGGACCATTCAACTCCTATTTCTAAAACTCAGAGTGATGTCAACACTTAGAAGTCAGTCAACTTATCTGAACTCACTTTCCTCTTAGGTTTAATAATACTTGGATTACTCCTCTCAAAGAATCATTGTGTAGGAAATATTTTTCAAACTTAAAGGGTTACATGAATGTGAATTGTTTATCATCATCTGAGCATTTCCTTTAGAATATCTCAGTCATTTTAAAATTGAGTACTACAATTATATAACTTTTTTTTCTCTGAGTTGGATATAGACTACCTCTGTGTGCATATGTGTACTTGTGTGTATGTATGTGTTTTGTTTCTTTTTTCACAAATCTTTCCTCACCTAAGAGACTGAGGGTATACATGATGACAAAAGGCTCTAAGCATTAAAACTTCAGGTTACATCTTAACTATAGGCACTGTCAAGTCAGAGACAGATAATTATTCTGAGTTGAGATGGGTTTGAAAGAAACCTTCAACACAATAAGGACTTCTGCTAGCATAGAAATGAAGTCTTGGGTCTTATGCTAATGTCCGTTGGCTGATGTGGGTTGTCTCTCTCCTAATCCAAGTAGAGAATTCTAAGGGGATTCCTTCTAGTTCAAAGGGAAAGAGCTGACCCTAGTTTTTCTTTTTGTTTGTTTGTTTGTTTGTTTTTTCTGAGCTGGGCTGCCTGCAAAAACAAAGCCAAATTTCTAATGTCCGGAAATGAGTTACTTCTCTAGCCTTTGGTTAGAGCACTTTATGATTATTACCAAAGATGGTGTCCAAACTAAAATTTATTGTTGTTGTTGGGTTTTGTTTTGTTTTGTTTTGTTTTTTGTGGTTGAGAATGGAAGGAGATGGGCTGATTGACTTCATATTTTAGTTCTTGCCGTAACTGTATCCAGGCCAGAATGAAGAAAAGCCTATATGATAATGCCCCAGGTTTGAGATGACATATCTTTCCTAAGATTTGGGATTTTACTATACCCAGGAATGATTAAAAGAAAATCTATTCCTATAATTCTTTGGAAAAAATGATCAGCTTCCCACCATTATTTCAGACATAGGATAGTAGAACTGATTATCATCTTATTTGCAGATGAGGAAATGGAGGACCCAGAAAAAGTGCCTTGCCCAAAAGCACACAGTATTAAGTGGGAGAGCTAAAAAGTGAACTAGGTCTTCTGGTTTCCAATCCAGTTATGTCTTCAAGTAAAGACCTTAAGAAAATTTGTTGAACATGTAGAAGGAATTTTGTTTTTCAGTTGCTAGTTAGACTTGGTGGCCTCTGAAATCCCTTCCAAGCTGGAGTCCGTGATTTGGGGTATGTATACAGAATATTAACATTGAGCTAAAAATAAGGAGTTTCATATGATGAGGAATAATAATAATAATAAAAATAAAAGTGATAATAACATTTATATAGAACTTTAGGGTTTGCAAAGTACTTCATATATATTATCTCATTTCATCCTCACAACAACTCTATTAGGTCAGTGATGTTATTATCACTATTTGAAGGATGAGGAAACTGAGGCTGAGAGAAGTTTGGTGACTCAGCCAGGGTCACACAGCTAATAAGTGTATCAGGCAGAATTAGAAATTAGGTCTTCCTGAGTCCAAGTCCAGTATTCTGTTCATTACTCTACCTAATTGCCTCAATCACTAGTATATGCTCATAACAGTTAATACAAGCTAAATTTTTTAAAAAGAATCATTGTGCTTAGCTTACTACCATTCATGTAAGAAATATCTATAAAATTCAAAGGGAAGTGATGTGTTGCTGGATATCCTGTGAACTTCTGTGAGGAATTCTTTTTTTTTCAGGCTTTACTATTTTTAATTTTTTTCACATTTTTATTTAAAATTTTGAGTTCCAAATTCTATTACTCCCCCTCTCTCTCTCTCTCCCCTCCCCTCCCCCCTGCCAGAGATGGTAGGCAATCAGATATAGGTTATACATGTGCAATTATGTGAAACATTTCCATATTAGTCATTTTGTATAAAAAGACTCAAATAGAAAAATGAAAGGAAGTGAAAAATAGCATGCTTTAGTATGTATTCATTGAATATCAGTTCTTTATCTGGAGGCGGTTAGTACGCTTCATCATTAGTCCTTTGGGATTGTCTTGCATCATTGTATTACTGAGAATAGTGAAGTCATTCTCTGTGAGGAATTCTTTAGGCAGGGGAATTGAGTGTGTTAAGTTCCAAGTCTTATCTGACAAAATATTTTGGAAATTGTCAGTCAGGATTAGAACTGTCTTGAAGGTTATTACTAGCTATTGATGCTGAGGATATAGTACTATTATGCTAGCATTTTAAACACAAAATCATCTAAGAAAAACAGGAAGTCTTGCAAAAAGCGGGTGTAAGTGGGTATTTAGTTTGAGTTACAACTACTTTTCTGTTTTCATTTCCATATCAAGTTCCTTTAATTTACATAAAGCATTTATAATGCTGGCCTTTGCCCAATTGTCTAATGCATTTCAGGCAGCTAACTTACCTTTATTCTAACTTTTCTACTCTTTACATGGCATAGGTTCCATGTTCAAATGTGAAGGGAAAAAAGGGAGAAAATGAACAATTTTATAGATTCTTTATGCAAGTTAGCAGTGCAAACCCTCAAGTTCGTGTCTTCCTCCAATGTTACAAAATGTATGCTTTTCAAATATAAAGGACAGTACAGATGCTGTCATTTTATATTGGGAGTTTTATCCCTTCTTTACTAATGCACTTGGTTGAAAAGAAGAATGTCTTTGCTTCATTCATTCATTCAGATACTGGAGTCAAAGAAACCTTAGTTCATATCCAACCTCAGACACTTACTAGTTGTGTGACAATGGGCAAGTTACTTACCCTTTGCCTGCCTTACTTTCCTCATCTGTAAAATGAGGGTTATAAGAGCATCTACCTCCCAGGGTTTATGTGAGGATAAAATGAGATAATATTTGTAAGTCACATTGAAAACCTTGATGTGCTATCTATATAAATGCTATTTTATGCATTCATCAAATATTGATTATGCCATGAGATACATTCTGCCTGTAAAGCTCTGAACAGGAAATTTTTGGTCAATGAATTAATCAACAATTATTTATTACTCTATGTGAGGCACTAGGGAACGCACAGAGTCCCATACCTACATCAGGAAAATCACTGGAAATGCCCAGTGGTTGATTGTTCCCTAGTTTGTGGTTTTCTTGTTTTTTCTGTGCCAGACTGAACCAAGTCTGCAGTGTGGTGAATCTAGATTACTACTTCAGGGCTCTTTAGGGGGTCCCCAGTTTCTGAGCTATTGCTTCGACATACAAGTGGTTGCCAGAGACGAAGAACATGTTTTTGGCAGCTGATATAAGGCTGGTGGGTTTAGTTGGCTTGTAAACATCTCCACTATCTCTTTGACCTTTCAGATATATCCTAAGCTTTGTGTTGCTCATTGGTGACATCATTTTCCTCCATTTCCATATTCTCCTTAATATCCATTTTAAACTCAATTACTTTTATAAAAATGTTGAGGTTGAGGAATGGCTCTTGGTATGATTCACCCTGGTCCCTATAGCCACCAAACGAGACCTTTTACCCTTGCATACACATGTTTCTTAAAATACACATGACTTAAGTAGCCATGTGAAGGCCTACATGGATTTGGGGCCATTATATTTTATAGACAGGTTTCTTCTATTGCTTCCTAGGTGAGAGTTGGTTAGATACAGATAGAGGCCACCTAGAAGTTCAGTGCTCCAAAAGTTCATTAGTAAGTTAGGTTCTCAAAGTCAGAATGAATTTTCCCCTAGAAACATTGTTATAAACAGGAGGTTCCAGGATAATTGTAAAAACCAGAAGCAGCATATTGCAGTAGAAAGAAGGCAGGATTTTGAAGCAAAGAGCTTCATTTCAAATCCCACCTCTACAAAGTACTACCCATATGACTTCGGATAAGACATTTAGTCTCTCTGAAATTCAGTTTCCTATCAGTAAAATGATGGGTTGGATTAAATTACCTTGGAATCTTACTCTGTAATCCTATTATTGACGAGACCCATAAAAGGCTTGGGGAGACATATGGTGATCAAGGTAAGAACAAAGGATGAGATGCCATGCAGGCTCTTGTCCTGTAAACTAATGATATAGTACTGAGAGGGTTGGCTCAAGCTCTAGAAGCAGAGGGCAGGCTATGCAGTGCAAGAAGTAGGAGGAAGGGGTCATGCAGTTACAGGTAACACTCTGCAGTCCAAAATCACTCTTTAATAGAGCGGGAGACTGAGACCCAGAGAAATGAAATCATTTGCCCAAAATAACACAGAAATTTAGTAGTAGGGCTCTTGAACCAAGTACTCTTTTCATTAAACGAGGCTGAGTCCTGACAGTAAATATTTTCCTCTGTCAGCAAGGTTATATTCACCTGGGTCCTCCAGGTCCTGAATGTTAAACCCCTGGGTGAGCAGTAAGAACAGAAATGTAGAGGGGAGGTGTCAAATAGATAGCCTGTAACATTCCTGAGTATTTGACAAAATAAATAAAAATACAATAGAAAAATTTATGGTTTCCTAAGAGGCATGCAAGGATCCTTATGTATGGCTTAGTGCTCTCAATTTTATTTTCACATTACTGACTTAGACAACTAAGTCTGTGGGCATGAAGACATTTTATGAGTTGATAATTCTTGGACCCTGATTGAGCCAGCAGTTTGTACCTCTTCTTTTTGCACACACAAAGTTCTTCTCACCCTTGAGTTCTAAAACTGCTCTACAGTGATCTTTTGTGTTGCAAAATTGTTTACCTAGAAACACACACACACACACACACACACACACACGTGCTAAATCAATCAGAAACACAGAAAAATGATACAGGAATACTTCCCTTCTTTCCTTGTCATTAAATAATGGGTGTCATGAAATAAAAGAGGTGGTAGAAGGCATACAAAGGAGACTAAGAGTGCTTGAGAGGGGATTTTAATTCCTTTAGGCTTTCTTGGAAATAGCTCACTGTCCCTATGGGTTGACTCACTCTCAGGCTCATCCTTTGGAAGCCCATTTTTTCTCAGGTGTTTGGGACTTTCAGTGAAATTCATCAAAAAGATCAGGATCTCTGTAAAGATATATTTACTGCTTTATTACTTTCCTATAGGTATACTTCTCCTGAAAGTTGCAGCTTCCACTTATTCCTCTTCTTTTATGATTATGGTATATGTAACATTGCCCACCCTAGCTCCCACTGCCTAAAAAGCAGATATGCTACTCTTCTCTCCTTCACTGTTCTTCTCCACCCTTAACAGAACTCAGGTGTGTCTAGGTTTTCTGCCTTTGGCTCCAGGCCCAAGTAATGGTGTTCCCTCAATTATAGGGGGTGTCTCCTACACTCCAGTTCAATTTAGCCACTAAGAATCAGATTAGTTTTTACAAAGGAATTTTTTGTTGAAATGTGTATTAACAAATAGACAAAATTCCTGCAATACATGAGGCATAATTCCATTCCCCTCATCCCTTTACCACCTCAGTCTCTGAAAAAATGGTAGGGAAACCACTCCCATACTTTCACAGTTTAGCTCAGTTTCTATAGAGCACAGTCCGAACTTCTAATTACAAGACCTCTCCTTAGGCTCAGGCATCCTTGCTTTGCCTGGCTTCCCTGACAAAGTGGCTAGATACAACATCATACCTAGAATCTTGGCTCCAAGGTCTCCATGACTGAAACTCCTGGGTCCAGTGGACATTTCTGTCTGCTTCTGAGACTGAGGAGGACAAAGGAATCAGAATAAACAGAGACCTTGGGCCCACTTCTTAAACTTATAGAATATAAAGAGAGATTGGAGGAAGGTACCACCCCTTCCCAGTTCAGTTCATGGCAACTTTTCTGTAGGTCAGTTTTGTAATGATCACCCTCTGGAAGTAGTAGGAAAGAGGACACAGGAAAGAGAGTGGTACTACCCCATTCTGCCTGTTGTAAAAACTCAGTCTGTTCCAGCTACACAGTCGGTAGTAGGAGAATGGAGGATGGGAGGGAACCCACTCCCAGATGCAAGGTGCCTCTGAATTGCTAATTACCTTATCAATTATGAAATGGAGCAGGCATGCCTGGTTCTTTGGATACTTGCAAGGAAAGACCATGATGGCAGTGGGAAATGAGACTGCAGTCACACAGAGGATGTAAGAGTACAAGGCACAGAAAGTATAGAGAGTTAAAGGGGTGAGATGGCGTATAAAAGTAGATGGTGTGGAGACAGGGATGAGGTGGTGAAGGAAGACAGGTAGGGTGGGAAGAGAATGGGGAGAGAGTATTACCCATGTAACCATGGATTAGAATCAGGAGCACTAGGCAGTATGGACACAATGGATATGGAAGTATCCTGGGGGAGGGGAGTGGACAGGAGTTTGAGTCTCATTTATAGGGTTTTTGTAGGTGACAGATGAACTCTTATCCATGTCATCTTGGGGTTAGTTCATTAACATATCCAGATCATGTCAAAGTTATCAGTAAAACTTTAAAGTTAACATATTTATATCATCTCAAAGTTATCAGTAACATTTGGTATTCTGCTGATTTTACTCCTATAACTTTTCTGAGATGTATGGGTCATAGGATCAAAATGCCCAGACAGAAAGGTCTACATGGCTTCCCCTGACTTATCATGTATTACAGGATATGACTTCTTTGGTTAATATGTGATACAGTTTACAAATTATGTTTCTTTTATCTTTAGGACAGTCTATACATGACTTCTAGATTGCTCTTTGTAATCTTACTTTCTGTGGTTGTTACTGTATACTAGCTACTTATATACATACTATACTAGAAGAGGAAAGGAGCTGGTCAGTGGGACCAGAACAAGATAACAATTTTAACATCACCTCCACTTTAGAAGATGTGGGCACACACAAAGCAAGTTCCCATTACACACACACACACACACACACACACACACACACTTTCCCCAAAATGCTAACTCTCATGATAAGTGTAAGAAAATATATACTAAGTAATAATAACGTAATTTGGGGGAGGATGGCACTAGCAGCTGTAGAATCAGGAAAGACTTCTTGTAGAAGGTGGAGTTTCAGCTGAGTTTAAAGATAACTAGGGAATGTAAAAGAGTAGCTGTGTATCTATGAGTAAGCCACTGAAGCTCTCTTAGCTTTAATCAATAGTACTTGCATTACCTACCTCACAGGATTGATGTGAGAAAATTATTTTTTGAACTTTAAAAGCATTCTATAAATGCCAATTATAATAATGTGCAAAGAGGTACAATTGCCAATGTCAAAAGATCTTAAATTTATAACAAATTTAGAACTTCATAAGCAAAACACATCATCCCTGACAGAAGCTATGTCATGGTAACACTTGGGCTGGGACCAAGTAGAATACAGTGGTCAACCCTCTTCCCTCACCCTAATTCCCACCAACTATTGTGTGGACTCTTGAAATAGTTTTATTCTAAGACTACTGTAGAGGCCGTCATTACAATGGCTACATGCTTGTGGTTCAGAGAACATAAGTACTACTAATCTAACTCTTGATTAAATCAACTTAAAAATGTTTTGTTTTGTTGTGTTGTGTTTTTTCTCTGCCACGTGATTTTGATTTCTGCTGAATTCATTTTGGTGCTGGCTACACTAGGGCCACAGAGGAAGGTGCTAATATAAGAGTTGAGGGTGATAATTAGTGAGTCTTGACCAGTTGGAGAAGAAAGGGGGTATCTGGACCAGGAAGGCAATGCTCACATGACAAAGGTTAGAACCTGAGAGAAAAAATGAGCATGCATCTTTTTGATATTCATCCTCAACCAAACAAATCTGCAAATACTCTAAACCAATGATGTCAGACTCAAGTAGAAATAGATCTCTGAGAGGTACATATTAGCTTAGAGGGCCAAAAATTAAAATTAGCTATGTTTTATTGTATTTTTGTGTGTCCTAACTGCTGTATTCATGTTGCTGCTGTCATAATTAGAAAGTAAGCTCCTTGAGGGCAAGAGCATTTTTAAAAAATCATTCTTGTCTTTGTAATCACAGTGCATAGAAAGTTCCTGACAATTATAGTATGTTTTCAATAAGTGTTTCTTGATTGATATTCTCTCTCTCTCTCTCTCATACACACACATACACACACACACACACACATACACACACATATTTGGGTGACTTTGGGAGCTCTGAGGAAATTTTTCAGGTTGTATAATAGAGATATTTTAATTAATTTGTTAACCAGATTGCTCATAGATCTTCACACTGTTTAGTCCAACTTTTTCCTTTTACAGATGAGGAAACTTAACCAGGGAGGTTGTGACTTGCCTGAAGTTCCAAGGAAGTATCAGAGAGGCAGGATCTGAACCCAGGACTTTAGGCTCCAAAACCAATATTCTCTCCACTGTACCACTCTGCCTCTTTGTTGCATATCACCTTGGCTTTGATAGGGTCCTAAAAAAATAAGGTCCAGTTAGTATTACTACTACCAGATACCTGCTAACCAACATTCCCAGGCATTGCTGTAACACCTGTCTTCCGAATTTGGGTATTGAAAAGTCTTTATGTCACTCTTCAATAATTGCAAAAATTTTAAATAAGTTTGTAAAGAATGGAAGAAGAATCATTTGTAGTTTATGACTAAACTTTCACAATGCTTCTCAAACAGCTTCTAAAAAAATTTGGGTGGGAAGGAAAATCTAAGACTGGGACAAAACTTTGAGTGGCTTTTGATTTCATTGCCTAAATATATAATTAACTCCTAATAAATCAGTTCCAATGCCCAGAAAAAAAAAGTACAAATTAAAATTATTCCTACAACTCTTTGGCTGTAGGAAAAATAATTATACTATTATGAGAACTCTAAACAAAGACCCTTACTTCATTGGGCTGAAGGTAAACCCTTTTTTCTTCAGACATAGAAGTTTGTTTCACACCATGATTTTCAAATTTCATCTCTCTTCAGATTTCCATATTATATGTAGAGTGATATTGTCAAATGCAAAGGCCTCTGTATCCAGCAAAACTACTGAGTGCTACCTAAAATCAGATTAAAATATAATTGGGAAATGTTTATCAAACTTAATTTTTTAAAATTATAAATAAATAAATAATCAATAAAACATAGCTAATTTTAAATTGTGTTCTTTTAAGTCAATATGTACCTCCCTGTGAGGTACATTTTTTTTTATTTTTATTTTGAGTTTGGAACCATTGGTGTAAAGTATTGGGAAATTTGTTTGGCTGAAGATGAAAAAGAATGGGAGGGATACTTCTTTTCTCAGGTTCTAACCTTTGCCATGTGAGCATTACCTTCCTGATCCCAACACCCCCTTTCTTCTCCAACTGGTCAAGATTTTCTCCTCCAACTGAACAAAGTCACCCTCAACTCTAACAGCAAAGAAAGATTTCTCTGTGCATATGTAGGAGGAGAGGAGATACAATGGAGAAGTTAGTGTGACCACTCCTAAAAAACAACAATGTTGAATGATGAATTGCTTTTGCCTAAAGGAAAAACATAGGACCAAGCTTTACCTGCTTTGTGACATTTAATTAAAATTGTTAAGTTAATATCACTTTTCTCATATCATTTCTGAGGCTTAAATCTCAAGATTTACCAATAATTCACCTTTGCCTGTTTACTGAAGTCGATAACTATCCCTCTCTTTTGCAAGTCCTTTTCAGGAAAACTTCAACCCAAACTTTGAAAAAGTTATGATCAATCACATTTTATCTAGAGTCAGCTACTATGAATTAAATCAGGAACTATGAACAAACTTAAAGAAAAGAAGAACTTTGGATAAAAATCCTCCCCCTTTGATAAATAGGGAATGAGAGGAAAGCAGCACTTCAACATGTTTAAGAACTCTAGGTCACCACCTATTAGATGCTGCTCTTGCTCTGGCCTCAGCTGTTTAATCTAGCCTCAGTGGACAAGGTCAGCAATGGTGACTATAGAGCCGAATTGTGCTCAATGCCAGCCACAGCCAGGTTTCTTTCCTTTCTCCTCTAGTGGTCATCTCCTCTACTTGGCTCTTGTTTAGACTTCAGTCCAATCATGCTCAATCTCTTTTCCCCAAAACCATTATGTCCTCCACATATGGTCTCAATCTGTCCCAGGTCAGGAGGAAACAAAACTATTGGTATTATCCTTCCCAGAAATTAAGTTGGGCATTGGAAACCTTCTTTCCTCCTACAGAGGAATCATTCTCTCAAAATCTTGTTGTATGTGCACATGATCTAATTTCTTAAGAAACTTTATATCTTTTTCAGTTGAGGCTTAACTTAGAAGATATATATGTAGACACAACTGAATCTGATTGGAGTACAAGAAAGGCATGTTTGGCAGCATTTTGGTGGCATATCTCATGGGGAGAAAGTATTGAAAACATTGATGTAGGGGATATGTCATTTCTCATGATATGGCTTTGCCTGACTCAGAAACTCATTCCATCAATTTTAATGGAAGTCTCCTGGGCCACAGCAAAAGAACTTAGCCTGCAATTAATTTTAAACAACACCCATCTGTTTGTACTGGGGTTGGGGCCATTCCATAAAATGTCACGCTGAGGGCACATCAGTAATCTAACCACAAAAAATTCCCCACACATGTATTTGCTGATGCCAAGTTTATATATGAGTAATAAAGCCATGCTGTGATAAGAAACAAAGAGTGTAATGGTTAGAGAGCTGTCATCAGAGCCAGGGAGACCCCAGGTTTGAGTACCAACTTTTAATGTATACTGGATGTATACTCTCAGTGCTCTAGGCAGTGAAGTGCAAAGTGCTAAATTGTATCAGTAGAAGGAATTTCCTTCTCTGACAGTTCTTCATACCAGTGAAATCACAATTCCAGTATCTGTTGCTATAGTATTTTCTTAAGCCAGAGATTCTAACATGGTATGTATGTGTGTGCGCACATGTGTACACACATGAGTACATGATGGATTCCATCTGTAGTCTGGTGAAGCCCATGAACTCCTCAGGGGAGAGGAGTTTTCAAATAATTTCAAATTTTAATTAGAAGTTAGTGACAGCAAAGATGTCATTTTTTTTTCCCAGGCAAGTTCAGTGACCACTTGAAATCTATTGATGGACTTCAGGCTATGATCCCCTATCTAAAAGTCCTATTCTGGTGCCTTGTTGAAAAGTGAAGACAATCCTTGATTCAGGAAGACTCTAGCAATGGAACAAAGCTCTGACAGGCCCTCACTGAGCTAGCAGAGCTTGGAATAGAACTTTAGATAGGGATAGATTGTTTAAGTGCTATATTGAATGTGAGCTCCTATTCTAACATCTTCTAAGAGTGAGGCTTCGTAAAGCAGGAGAAGCTTCTCACTATTCTAGTCAATTTCTTTTTTAGGCAATTGGGGTTAAGTGACTTGCCCAGAGTCACACAGCTAGTAAGTGTCAAGTGTTTGGTCTAAGGCCAGATTTGAACTCAGGTCCTCCTGACTTCAGGGCCAGTGCTCTATGCACTGCACCACCTAGCTGCCCCTGAAGCTTCTCACTATTGCCAGGTGATGATGATTCTTCCTGGCCACAGTAGCTTAGGAAGATCATGCTACCAAAATGTGGAGGGATTGGGATTTCAGATGGTAGTGGGACTATCTAGCTATCTATCTACATACATACACACATATGTATGCATATATGTACACACACATATCTATATATCTATGTATGTATACACATATATACATTCATATGTACATATACACATATATACACATATGTGTGTATGTATTGTTGCTGAGTACTTAGAAAACATTTTCTTTAAAAATCGATAAAGGAAAAATAGCTTTCGGCACTTACTATACCTGCAAATAATTCAATGTGTCTTTTATATACTAAGCCAGATTTTTTTCCCATTACAGTTTCTCTAATTATAAAAAGTTTGATTGATGCATTTATTTTTACATCATCTTTTAAATAGCTCTCTAGCTGGCTTGAGATTGAACCCTCCCTTATAACAAAGAAAATCAATTAAGAAAAAAATCCAATACATTGACAACATCTTAAAATATATATAAAACATTCTTTCTTAGCAGTCCCTTGCCTTGCTGATTTTAAAAAGGAAAGTATGTTTCAGTATTGGTATTCTAAGTCACTATTTTTTCAGTTAGTAAAAGTTGACTGACTTTTAATGATCTTTTCATTTACATTTTAACATTTCCCTAAATTGATGAAATCACAAGTCAGGGCCTGCTTCTCTTCTCAAATGCTGTTATTGTCATATTGGTATGAATTAGAGCACACTTGCCCCCAAAATCTTATTTTATGTTAATGAATGAAATGAATAAATAAAAAAAAGCTTTTATTAAACAATTACTGTGTGCCAAGAACTATACTAAGCACTGAGAGTAAAATGTGAGACAAACCCTGCACTCAAAGAACATACATTCCAATGAAGGAGCCAATACATATGTGGAATAATGACTAGGCGGGGTGTTTAGATTTAGAAATTTACGGAAGTGATGATTGTAACCATAGGGGGGTAACTTGACTCTCACACATTTAATTATGGGGGGGGTGGGAGTTGGGGAGTAGAGGCGAGCTTATTGCCTGGATTGGTATGCTCACAGTGTCAGATATGAAGATGACTTGTTTAAAATGTGAAGCATGATTAGGATTGACTAGATGCAGTGGACCATGTGAGGCGTTCTTCAATCTAGAAAATGAAGGTTTTTATCAGTGTTATTTTTCGGATAACTATATATCATTTACCTTTGGAAGAAATCATGTTTTAGGGGTATGATCTATATGTGGAAGTGGTCTATATTGTCACCAAGATGGTTTTGTCATCATCATTATCATTGTTGTTGTTATTATTATTATTATTATCACCATTAATCACATCAGAAATTAATCTTATTTTATAAACACATTCAAGCTTTGTTTATTCATTGGAGAAATTTGGTTTTAATAGAAGACTCTTCAGAGTGTATAATGCATGCTTTGTACATGCTTTGTCCAGCATAAACAGAGATTTCAAGTGTTGTAGTTGACTTTGTACTTTTGGAGACACCTGTACTTTTCTGTATATGATAGATAACAAAGTCTTCCTACAGAGCTCTCCTCCGGTGCCTTACTATAGAGTAGTGATAATCGACTCTTACAGACTATTGCTAACCTCTGTCAGGCCCTATAAAACTGGAAAGGCTTCAAGTAAGGGAATGGTGAGAGCCCGTCAACTGAGTCCAGTCTAGTGGTAGTAGAGGAGATTGTCAAGAATAGATTGACAAGTAGATGATGAATTTATGGCTATAGCAATTCATGGAATCACTTAATAAAATGTAAAAAAAAAATTGTCAGTGCAAATAGCACTATCCAGTGCAAATTCCTGTCCATGGAATCATAGATCTGAAATATTCAGAGATGTTATTATTCTCGATGTAGCACCCTTATTCCTCAAATCTGACTCATAAAAAATAAGTATAGACTTTTTAAATTAACAATATTTGGTATATAGCTATCACATACACATATATAAATATACTATATACACACGTGCACATGTGCATATACAGACATGCAAACACACAAAACCATAATTTTTGGGGAAAGTACGTAAGCAATTAAAATACATATACAGGATGTCCAAAAATGTTTTGGGACACTATGCATACTAGCAAAATATTATTCATTTGAAAGATATGAATTTAAAAAGACTATGAAGAAAGTTCATATTGACTAAAATTTTCACTAAAGAAAGAGCATTGTAGGTGACTTGGAATTAGCACTTGTTTGAATAGCACTCTTATCAATGATTTTTAACAAAACTGATATTGCATTAATAGTATTTTGTCCCCACTTAGATGTTATGATAATAGCATGCAGATGAGAGGGGTGCAATTTTGAGCCAAGTATTTGAGGCCTGATTACAAAAATGAATACAAGTGAAAAATAAGATTAGATTGGAAGTCATAAGTAATGAATTTTTGCTTAAAATATTGTCCCCTAAAACTTGTGTGTGTGTGAGAGACAGACACAGTGAACCAACAAGCATTGATTACATGTCTACTATATGCCAGACATTGACTTAAGTGCTGGGGATAGAAAGACGTAAATGAGAAAATATCACTCTGATCAGTTTTGACTAATGTAACCACAGTTATTTCAATTTAGAACCAATAAAAAATCAAACTTATAAAGGAAATTAAGCATGAAAACATCATTTCTTATAAATTTAGCTCTTTCTAAATTGATTATTATGAGCATACCTCCTTGTTGATAACTTTTACCAAGAATGGAATCTTTCTTGACTAAAGTATATGGGCAAATCAGTGTCTTTTTTGTTGGTTACATTACTAATTTATAGTATAATCAATTCTATTACTAAATTGAAGGTTTTTAATTTAAGTTAGAATAATTCTGTATCTCCTTAAAATTTTATAAAATATTTTATTCATAGCAACACTGTGGGGGCAGATAAAGTAACAGAAAAAAATCAGAAATGAAGATAAATACAACTAGCTTTATTGTATTCTAAATGTTCTCATAGTTTGCATGTTTTTTGTTTTCCAGGACATACGGGACGCTTGTTAAAGTCCCTGTGTTTCACCAGTCTATCATTCCTGTTGCTGCATATTATCTTTCACATTACATTAGCTAGCCTGGAGGCTCAACATCGGATCGCACCTAATTATAACTGTGAGTATGGGGGTTGTGTTAATTGCATGTATATGGTGGTCATATCGCTGCTAATGAAAGTCTCTACTTGTTATGTTCAGGAGTAATTCAATGGCCCTTTATTCACAAAATGCTGGGTAAATATATTCTCTAAAATTGTACCTTCTTGCTCATAATAGATACCAAAGTATTTAATTGTTTTCAACAATGTGTGAATTGTTTTCATATGTGCAAAGTAACAAACAAATCCCCGAAAGCTTAGTGATTAAATTCCCACAATGTATAAGACATAGTCTCAGATGCACAGAAGTAGGGCCTTGAAGGTAGTGGTGACATGTAGGATGTCATAGAGCAGGGAGAGAGAAGAAGCAGAGAGAACAGTTAGAGGACTGTTGCAATGTTTGTTGCTGTCGAGACCTGAGCTAGGAAGATACTAGCAGATGAACATATCCAAATTTCACTTTATTTTAATGAATACAACTAAATAAAACTTAAATGAGGCAGAAGGAAAAACTGAAGAGTCTATATAAAACTGCCTTTATTGAGTAACTCCTTGCAGAGGGGTGGGGGGGGGGTGGACCTCCCAACTTTGCTGTACTGTTAAAGATATGAAGATTAAAATAAACCATGAAATATCTGACATTTTTTCTGACTAACAACTGAGTTTTACTTAGCAATACCTTCTGGTTATTTGTGAATTTGTGTTAATACCACACATTTTAAAGCATTTAAAGCCTTATTCTTGATCTGTTACATCAAAGTCAAAACTCTAAGGTAAGTAAATCTCTATTATACTGATGCTTGAAGGGCTACTGGTCATAATATATAGGAAACAGCTTTCACCACAGGTCATAATTTTATCTCCAACCCAGACTTTATGTTTCTAATTGGTCCATTCTGACTATAATTTTCTAATCATTTTTAGTCAGTGAAACAACAAGCATTTATTAAATGTGTTCTATGGCCTAGACCCTGTGTTAAACTCTGGGGTTACAAAGAAATGTAAAAATATAGGCTTTTCGGAGCAGCTAGGTGGCGCAGTGGATGGAGCACCGGCCCTGAAGGCAGGAGGACCTCAGTTCAAATCCGGCCTCAGACCAAACACTTGACACTTACTAGCTGTGTGACCCTGGGCGAGTCACTTAACCCCAATTGCCTAAAAAAAATAGCCTTTTCCCTCAAGCAGCATATATTCTAATGAGAGAGATAATATGTAAATAACTGTACATGCAAGATAAATACAGAGTAGAAAAAATTAACCTGAAAGCTGTGAGTGGGTGGTTAAGGAAAGGGACAAGGAAGGCCTCTATTAGCTCAAATTTGAGCTATTTTTGAAGTTTAGAAGTCAGAATGAGGAAGAGGAGGATTTCAGGTACGCCAGTGTGGCTGGATTGTAGATTGTGGAGGGGGAATAAAGCATGAAAAGAAGAGACCACATTTAGAAGGGTGTTAAATTCCAAGCAGAGAATCTTATATTTGATCCTGAAGCTGATAGGGAGTAACTGGAGTTTATTGAATAATGGGGTAACATGGTCAGACTTGTCCTTTACAAAGATCACTGGCAGGTGAGCAGTAGATGGGCTGGAGTAGCGTAAAACTTGAAGGATGGAGACTAACCAAAAACCTTTGCAACAGTCCAGGGATAACATGGTAGGGGCCTACACTATAGATGCATCTGTGTGACTGAAAAGAAGGGGGCACATCTGAGATATGTGATTAAGGCAAAAAAAATGACAAAATTTGAAAAAAAAAATTAGATATATGACCTAGGTCCAAGTGAAGATTCAAGAATTACATCAAGGTTGGGAGCCTGGATAACTCAATGGATGGAGGTACCCCCCACAAAAATAGGAAAATTAAGATGAAGGGAAGATTTGGGGCAGAGATAATGTGTTCCATTGTGTACATGTTGGATTGGAGGTTGGTATGAATGAAAAGAGATTGATAATGTGAGATTGAAGCCTAGGAGAGAGGTTAGGGCTGAATATAGATCTGGGTATCAGCATACAGATGAAAATTGAACCATGGGAGTTGATAAGATCACCAAGCAAAATAATATAAAGCAGTGCTTCTCAAACCTGGGTCCATGGACATATTTCAGGAGTCCCATAGCTTGGATGGGAAAAAAAAAAATCTGTATTTCAATATAATTGGTTTTCTCTGTAATCCTTTTTTATTTTTGCACTTAAAAACTAAGAAGGGATTGTTGGGTTTCACCAGACTGCCAAAGGGGTCCATAACACAAAAACAGTTAAGAACCTGGTATAGAGAGAGAAGATAAGAGGACAGAAGACAGGACCTTGAGGGAGCCCCTACACATAGTGGGTATGTGGATGTGACAAGGATAAAGAACCAGCAAAGGAGATTTAGTAGTCAGATAAATAAGAGACTAAACAGGAGAGATGCGTCATGAAAAGCTGGAGAGGAAAATGTATTCAGAAAAGTTAATTCAGTGGTGTCAAGGGCTGCCAAAAGTCAGTCCATGAGCATTTATTAGTCTTCTATTATATTCCAGATGTTTTGCTGAGCACTGGGGACACAAAAATGGCAAAATACTGTCCCCGCTTTCATGGGCATGAAATGCATACCAATCTAGACCTTAAATGTAAAAAAGCACATTTATTCCCAGCTTGTGACCAATTGACCAAAGGTTTATTGCCTTTTTGATACTATTGTAACCTTTCAGTCAATTCAAATATATGTTTGAATATAAATAACAAAAGTGGCAAACAGTTCCATATTTTAAAAAAAATGAAGTACTTTTAAACATGCAATTATTGGGAGTTACTTAATGACTAAGAATATTACAGATATAGGCTTGTCAGGCACCAGTCTTATGGATTTAGAAGTAATTGTAGTGCCATAGTAGTTTTTTTGAATTTAATAGAAAATCCTTTCTGTATTTTGATTTATTTTCATAAAAGAAAATAATTTTCATCTTCATAGATTAAGAACAAGTTAGAATTAGTAACCAGAAAATTAAAAGCTAAAGAGACCAAAGTGCCCCTTCAGCTGAGTCACCTGCCCACCTACTTACAAACCTTTTTTAGTCTCATGCAATCTTCAGTTTTCCTTCTCTGAAGGCCTCACAACCTACCCTCATCCAAACCAAATAAAAGTATATGACTTTCCTTTGGCTTGCCAAATATCTAATTCCCTAGGGCCAAAATTATCTCTGACCTGAAGGTGTGATTAGCCTAATGTCTTAGCAGATAAAAGTCTCTTTGAAGTGTAAATATTGCTCCGTAGGGGCTAGGCAGTTATTCCAGTTGTAACAACTATTCCTTGGATAACAGTATAAAAGAAACTAAGTTGTTCCCTTCAAGTGCTTTTTTGTAGACATTTTCTTATATCCTCAACCTCCTCTCCAATGGAGTTAGAGCCTCTTATTCCCACCCTATCAGTTACATGTGTGTGTATATATATATATATATATATATATATATATATATAATATATATATATATTATATATATAAATATATATTATATATATATATATAGGTTCCTAGATAATAGTTTCTAGCAACCATATGAAAGGCCTTTATTAATTGACTTGATTATTTATTTGTGAAAGTCTTAAAAAAAACTGAAGGGTGATGGAAACTTTACTGGTTTTCTGAACTGAAATTCCCTCTCACTTTCCTCCATAAAGGACCAAATTTAGTTGAGTTCCCCTAGGAATTTATATGGGTTTAAAAGAAGAGATAGATAGTTTCAGTTTAGTAATGATCTCCAGGGTGACATCTGAATACTTCAAGCATCCCTGATTTTGTTGGTGTGGTATTCTCTCCACAAATGCATGGCTTAGTAGATGGGTTTTGAGAGTGTCTATAAGGAAAATGAACACCACGTTGTGGTCAACCTAATGGTGTGTCTCTCCAAAACTTAGCTAGATTGGCCCATGAATGGCAGATACATGATCTGCCAGAGGAATCGTACCTAAAGTCTTTCCCTTCTGTTAGCATAGCCCTCAAGAGCTGTCATCTCTGTGTATCTTGATTAGGCATCAGAGAGTAATTATTGTGAAGGAGATAGCAATAACAATACTCAATCAGTCTACAAGGCACTTTATAGTCTCATTTGATTGTCACAAGAACCCTGTATTTAGTATAAATATCATTACCTCTATTTTATGGTGTCAGGAAGAATAAATGATATAGACAGTTTCATACAGCTAATAATTGGCAGAGCCGAAGCTTCAAATCAAGTGATGTTTCCACTGTACAAAGTTGTCTGATGTGAAAAAGAGAGGTTTATGTTAGTAGTTTATATTTTGGTAGGGTTTTTTTTTTTTGGTAGAAATTATAAAAAAAAATTGAACTGATCACTTTTAGTTCATTGAAAGCTTGTATGGGAGTATCCAAAATTCATTAATGCATTCTGAGTAAGCCAGTACCGTGTGTAATAGGCTTGGCTCATTGGTTTTAAGAGTTTTTTTGGTGTTGTGTGTAGCATTTAAAACTAATACATATTTGAATCAGGATAAAAGAGAAGCACAAACCAGACTTTAAAAACTCATTTGGTGCAAGAGTGACACAGACCAGGTTTTCAGCCTACAGCATTTTTTTTTTTTTTGGTGATCATGTTATATAAACCCTTGAAAATCATACTGGGGTGGGTAATGGAAACCCTGACTATTGGAATTACAGAGTTGCTGACGGCACCTCACTAATATTATTGTTTCTTGTACATTTGGAGTTGAGATTACACTGCTATAGCAGTAAACCCAAACTCAGTTCTTTAATCCTCCAAGTATTGAAGGTTAGACTTTTTTGGCATCTGCAGAAATAAAGTAGCAAATCTTAAACTGAAAAGCAAAAACTGTCTAGACAGGCAAGGCTGTGCATTCTGAACCTTTTTTGCCCTATCCAAGACATGGGTAAATCAAAATGAAATAAACCAGACAGGTCAGGTTTTGCAATCATAGATTCTATTCCAACCCAAGACCACCAAGTATTGGTTTATATAGGATTTAATTTTGTTTTTTCTAACTGCTACTCTCCCGCTTTTAAAACTCATGTACCTTTAGCC
>NW_020955033.1:38401351-38445576 GCF_900497805.2 Vombatus ursinus | reverse complement strand
GAAATTGAACACCAGCCCAACCCCCCTTCCTGTCCACATTTTTTTTTCTTTCTGAAATGGTGCTCATCTAGGTAAGTGAGGAAATAGATGTAGCAGGGGCGAGCTCTGCAAATTCCCTTCCAACATATGTGGCGTTGCCTACTAAAATATTTGTATTCCATCAAAAATATGCTTTTCAGGTGAATGTAACCCAGATTTCAATTATGTCATTACAAATAACACAGAAGCAGTCCATTTGACCCCATGGTAGGTGTATGGGAAAAATAGGGAAACTTCAGGGTCCATTAGTTCATTTATTCTGCCTCCTTTCAGTTTATTTTTTCACAGAAATTTTGCAATTAAGACCTATTTTAAAAATTATGTTAACTCATCCCATCTCATCTCCAGATATGGAATTAATTCTTTCATTAAAGCAGTTTTTTTCCCAATGAATTAGGGGGAAAATATTTATTATTAGAATTTCTGAACCAAGTTTGGGTCAATGACATCGCTTCTGCCACCTACCACTGCTTCTTCCCCTGGTCTAAGCATGGTACCTGGATCCCATTTTCACTGGGCCATTGCCCCTCACTGCTCTTCCCACTCTCCCTTTTACTTTAGGAAAGTGCCCAGGGAAACATTTTGGACCATATGATGGCCAAAAACTCACTCATCAACTCCTGGTGTTTTAATGAGGAATATTAGTGCTAGTCTAGCCTAGAGCGATGAATCAGTACCATTGCAGATGATTTGGGTTGTATAATTTCCTGGCAACCTAGTCTATGGCTTCCTATTGTTTAATCATTGGTCTTGGTAATAGCTTTAAAATCCCTTTGATTTACTGAATTGCATTCTTCACATTTGAATTAATTTCTCCCAAAATATAGCACTATTCAGAACAACTATTCTCTCCTTTTAGGCATATGCAGGCAATTTAATATTCTGTTCCTGACAATAATTCCACATCCATATGAGGTCTATTGGAATAGAGTTGTCTTTATCCAAAAGGTTCATCATAGGTGGAAACCACAGCCTCAGACTCTATTTCTACCTTCATGCTATCAGATGTTACTCTGTTCTCCCAGCTCAGTTGCTGACTAGCTGAGCGACCTTAGACTACTTAACCTCAATTTCCTCCTTTTTAAAACAAGAGTAATAATATTTGAAACACTTATTACAGGCTTACTGTGAAAGTCAAGTGTTTTGTAAATAAGAAAGTGTTATATAATTTCAGTTTTTTTATTCTGCTAATATCATAGTCAGTGTGTCACACTAGATTGAGACCTGACTTTGAAACCAGGAGTAATAATACTAACCCTGAGAGCAATAGTAATAGTATCTAGCATTTATATAGTGCTTTAAGGTTTGCAAAGCAGTTTACACGCTAGCCTTGTGCTATACATCAGCTCTGTTTTTTTAGAATCTAAGATTATAAATTGTAGGCAATGTGCTGCTCTGCTTGGCTAGAGAGAGTTTTCTCACTCCTCTGTAGCTCTTCTTAATAATGAAATCACAGGTTTAGTCCCTCTCCCTATTCTATTTTCATTATCGGTGAGGAGGGCAAATTAATTTGATTGTCCAGATGCACAAGAGGGAGTAACATTAGCAAGCAGGCAAAAGCTCCATTTCCTGGCTGAGCACCTCATTAAAACATCTACTTGGTTGCAAGGTGGAGCATTATCTTTTGTGCCTAAAGAGACCATTAATAACTGCTTCTGCTGGATTTGTAACACAAAAAAACTGGGTTTCCATTCTGCACATGGAAGAATAAATCCTGTTGTTCACATTTGTTCACCAAGCAGATGAAAGAGCGCCATGTGCATAGCATCCCCTGAGGGATACTTTGTTACCTGGTTGACACTGCTTAATGAGAAAAGACCAGAACCTTAAAAAGAAATAATCTAGTTTCCACTTTTTGGCAACAACACCATGAGAGAATATCTCTTGAAGGTGTCCAAAAAAAAATAGTCATAAAGAAGACTAAAACCACATTTCTTTTTCGTTGTTGAGTATGGCTGTGAAAAATAACAATAATCACAATTTTTACAATCTGTACTATAAGTGTAGTTGTTCAAGGGATTAACAGCTCAAGGATCTTGATCTTCTAATGATGGCTCTTACCCCACTTAGGAACCAAGACCATGGCACTCAGAAAGTGTTGGAAGCTGTGAAAAAAATACATATCTAATGAAAGCTAGACTTAATGAAATCCACAAAATAAGCCATTCTCTAGGTATACATAGGAAGGATGCCCTTTCCTGCTTTCGCTCTTTACTGAGGGACTTCTCAAGGCAATTAGTTTGTATCTTCCTGCTTACAAACAAGTAGAAAATTGAAATAATTAGCCATGTGATTTTAAATCATAATTAATTTTTTTTAAAAAAATCTACAAGCAAATATTATGTGCAAGCCACTTTTCTAGGTACTGGAGATACAGAAAAAAATGAAATATTCCCACCTCCAAAGAATCTCTAGTCTCCTGGGGAATATAGTAGTGTGTACATAAACACATAAGTAAATTCAAAATAATACAAAATATAATTTTAAGAGAGTGATAGTGCCATGACTGAGGGAGCTTTTCAGCAGTTAAATTTATAAAAAAAAAAAACTCATAGTATTGAATAAAGAAATAAATATAAAAATGATCACAGCAAGAATTTAAACCTCTATACTTTTAAATTGTGATCAGTCTAAGGAAAGTCAGTAAGAAAAATAATAATAAATTCAATTTGATAGACATGTCAAAAGCAAAATGTATAAAGTAAGAGATATACTTTTCTCAAGTGGACATGGAAGATTCAGAAAAAAAAATGTTTTACTCTTTGTCATAGTAAAATCCTAGGTAAATTATAAAAGTTGGAAAATCATGTAATATTCATAACAACTAGTATTTGTATAATGTTTTGAGGTATTCAAAGGATTTTCCTTATCTCATTTCATCCTAACAATATCCTTGTGAAGTACATGCTGCTATTATCCCCATTTTACAGATGAGGAAACTAAAACTGAAAAATGATAGATGACTTACCTGTACAGATGTCCCCGTCTTTACCTCTTACACTATCTAAAAACATAGATCAAAATGTAATAAAACTACACATAAATTATAGGATGAGATGCACATGTAAATAACAAAATTATTTTTAAGCAATGCCTGGGTAAAATAAACAGAAATAAAGCCATTAATAGATTATCTCTAAATACTATGTATCAAACTAGATAGTGTACACGCAAAGCAGACATAGATTTCTAGTCCTAAAAGCCCATAAAAAAGTAGAATCTGCATTTGAAGAAATGAAAGGAACAAATTAATATAACAAAGGAAAGTATAAATGAGGAATCATTAAGATCAGGACAGGAATTAATAAAACGAAAAGCAAAAGAACAAGTTAAATAATAAAAAGGCTTATTTGGACAGAAATAGTGTATTAAAAGACTGGCGGTATATTTCTTCTTCATTTATAAGATGACTTCAAATTTTTTTTAAAAATGTAATTATGCCCTAAATTGATATTTAACTTCACTGCAAAAGCACTAAAAATAACCCAATGGGTTACTTTAAAAAATTAAATTAAAACAATTAAAAAACTAACATGAAAAACAGGTAAAAGTATCAAATGGAATTATAAAAAAAACAAAAAATAAAATGTTACTTAATAGGTAATTCATCTTGTGCCACATTTCAAAATATACTCTGAATTAGTCATTATTTAAAATATCTGCTACAGTATAAAAGAGATAAAAATAAGGATTGGTGAATAAGAATAGAAAATCCAGAAATGCACACACACACATACACACACACAGGAGACAATATTATTTTATGCAGAGATTATAAAATATTGCACAAAAATCACTATTTTTGAAAGTACAGAAAATTAGACAACACTATGCCCAAGAAAAGGGGAGGGGGGAGATGACTAAATCTACATCTCATACCAACATTATAATAAATTTTAATCTGATAAATTAGGTATGAAAAGCAATTTTTACAAAATTATAAGTATAAATCTTATATTTATTTCAGTTGAAGAAAGGAATACAATTTCTATAATATAGAAAAAATGCATTAAATTGCTAGAAAAAAATAAGTGCATCTGATATAAAGGATATGGAGATATCTTTAAAATGAGATAAATTATAAATAAATAAAGGATAAAAAGATATTTTCAGTGTTTACACAGTACTGGCATATATAGTAGGTGCTATGTAAATATTAGTTATATTTTATTATTGTTATTATTATTATATAAGCATTCAAAATGTTTTCAAACTTTTAATAATTAGACAAACAACTAATCTACCATCTTGTACCCAAGTAAATTGGCAAAAGTAGTTTAAAATGACATAATTCAATGGGAAAACAACTTGCTGTTTGTTTTTTTGTTTGTTTGCATAGGGCTCTCTGCCAATTCACAATAATCATTACAAAACTGATCATAGGCTTCAGCTCAGTGATCTCACTTGCTCCACTATACCCTAAGGATGTTATGAAAAGGAAAAATATTATCTGTAGTAAAATAGGCTAATTTGTTTGTAATAGTGAAAAACTCAAACTATCCAGTCCAATAATTTAAGAATGCCTTAGAATAATTATGTATAATTGATATAGAATATTGTAATATACCATTAAAATGATAAATATAAAAGACATGAAGAGTGAAAGATAAAAAAAATAAAGAGGGAAGAATTTGAAAGTGATACCAATGAATATGACTGCATTAAAAAATAAGACTTTTATAAATTTAGGGACATAGAACATTGGAAGAGACCCAAATAAGTTGTTATTGTTATCATTTACTAAAACATATATTCTTTCCCTTTTAAAAATATAAATAATCCTGAAGATATGCTTTATTACACATTTTGTTTTTTGTTTGTGTTTTTTGCTATTGTTAATTGTATTATATATGATATACACACATATATGTGTGTCTGTCTATAGATATCGATGTACACACACACACATATATTATTAATTTTTAAGAGCACTAGACTAAGAGTCAAGATCCATGTTATTATTCTCTGCTATTTACTGGCTGTGTGAGTTGGGCAAGTCACTTAAGTTTTGTGTGCCTCAGTTGTTTTATCTTTAAAATTACAATGTTAGCTATCCTGCCTCTTTTGCAGGATTGTTGTGAAGATTGGATGAGATTGTATGTGTATGTTATACTTTAACAATAAAGTTCTATAGACATGTAAAACATCAATGAAAATATTTAATAGAATCATAGAAAGATATTTGTATTTTGATTGTACAGTCATCTAATGTTAGCAGTGAGAGATTTCTGCTTAGAGATAATCTGACCCAATCACTGAATTTAACAAAGGAAGTTATAACAAATGCCTGAATAGAGTAAGAGGGTTCAAAACTAATAATTGCAGAGAATATATTTTGTTAACCTCTGGCTTGACAAATAAATGATAGCTATGAAACTTTGCTTAACATTAGAATTATCTATTATAAAAATACTATTAGTACTTCTAGCATGTGTGCTTGTGTGTGTGTGTGTGTACGTGTAAATTTCTCTGCTCAAAAATAAATATACACTGATATCCCAAAAAAGGGATCCAAGTATATAGCCTGAGATGGAAAAATATTGTCATATAGTCAGGATCAGCATTTACCTATACTAGCATAATTTAGTGGTATTAGTATTTCCTACTAATAAATATCTCTTTAACTGGCTCGCAATATCAAAAATGGCACATTAGATATTTCTTCATTTGGATTAAGATTTCATACCTCCAAGAGTCCCCCATTAAAATTAAAATACCTCAAAGATAATAATACATTAAACCATTATCACACATTAATACTTCAGCATTATTCACTGATCAAATTAGGCAACTATCTAGCAAAGAGAAAGGGCCACAAAGCAGGCAAATTTCCATTAGAAGAAAAAAGGAAATCCTATTAAGATGGCATCACTAAGAATGACTAAGCCCAGGTTATGTCACAAACAAGCTAGCATTAGAGCACTGGGCATTTAAAAGTGAGGACATTGGTTGGTAAGATATTTACTTGAACAGTTTCCCCTCTTCCTTGCTGATGGCTTTGGGCTCATATCTGGGAGAAGAAATGATAGGTGAGGAGAAAAAAAAAACAAACCTGAAAAAATATAGGTAATGGAATTAAAAACCATCAAAGGAAGAATCATTGAGCCATTCCCTTTTGCTTTTCCCCACTCAAACACTGAATGTAAAATATATAGGAGTACAGGAAGCTTAAAATGCTTTTGGATCAATTTTATTTGCTTAAATACCATTTTCTATAACCTCAGTTTCATGATGCAGCAATTCTCATGTAAATTATTTACAATAAAAGCCTTGAGACCAGACCATGTGGTATGGAAGTAAACTCCCATCTAGAAATTATGGATGTCCCTCCTAACAAGGGATAGAATAAAGCTTGGAGTGTGTGTTCTCAAGTCCATAGTATAATGGAAGGATGTACAAGGAAGCACTATTTGTGGTTAGATGTAATTATGGCATTTCTGAAAATATTAATTGTACAGTACTGATCATACAGTTTCACGTAAAATATGAGTATATTTTTCACATCTTGGATAATAGCAGTTTCACTTACGTTTGCCTATGAGCAAAAATTAAGTATGTTTTGAATTAAGAAGGAATTCTCTTTGATACTGTTTAATCATTAAAAACATCTTTTGATGTCAGAAAATTTATTACTAAGTCACTAAAACTGCTGTTAAACCCATGCTAGAAACATTTTTTTAATTTCCTGCTTATTTTCTCAAGGAGGAAATTTCAGAAGGTGAGTGTACATGGAATCATGGGATTGAAGAAACATCAATTTCAGTTTTAAAGGTATTATTTAACTTCAAGTTTTAGGGAAAGAAATATATTATTTTGTCTGATCTTGTATTACATCCCTGTCTTCTGTGATTTCAAATATGTTGCTTTTGTAAAAGTTTTACATTTGGAAAAAAAAAATGCCTGTGGTTATTTTATTGTTGTTCAGTTGTTTTTCAGTCATGTCCAATTCTTTGTGACCCCATGTGGGGTTTTCTTAGCAAAGATACTGAAGTGGTTTGCCATTTCCTTCTCTCATTCATTTTATATATGAGGAAACTGAGGAAACAACAGGGTGAAGTGATTTGCCCAGGGTCACATGGCTAGTAAGTGTCTGAGGCCAGATTTGAACTCATAAAGATGAGTCTTCCTGACTCCAGGCTGAGCACTTTATCCACTGCTGCCACACAAGTTTTTAAGAGGAAGTGTCTTTGGTAAAGAGTACAAACTCATATAATTAAGTGGCTGCTATTCAACAGATATTTTGAATTGAAGGTTGATTGGATTTGAAGTTTGAAGCCTAATGTTCTGTTCTAATATCCATAGAAATAAAGTGAAGAACATTCTTATAGGGTCATGCAGTTGAACTAAAATTAGAAGAGACATCAAAGCCTATCTAATAGAAAATGAGGCCCTAGGAAATTCATTGATTTGATTGATGTCATAGAAGTAGAAAAATCAAAGACTAAATTTGAACCCAGGTCCTACAACTCTAAAGACAGAACCATTTTAACAGTACCATACTGTTACAACTATTTTTCTCTTTAAAATTATGCATTAGCTAAGGTTATCTATTATTCATTTTCTTATCTTTCAATATGGGGATGTTACAGTTAGTTTCTCTAAAAACGATATGGGGATTTTAATGGACTGCAAGCTCAATCTGAGTCAGTTGTATGATTTTGTAGCCAAGAAAAATAATCAATGCATTAAGAGAAACACAGCTTACAAGAATGTGGAAGTAATAGTCCCTTTGTACTCTGCTCTCATCAGATCATATCCTGAGTACTATGTTTCATTCTGATTGCCACAGTTTTATAATAAGGGCATTGACAAGCTCCATAGCAGCAGGAAAGCAACCAGCATGGTGAAGAAGCTGATGCCTGTGTCATGGGAGGATCATGAAAGCAGTGGGGATGATTAACTGAGGAAGGAAAGACTAAAGTGGAACATGATTGATGTCTTCAAATATTTGAAGGGTCATAATATGGAAGGGGACTTAGATGTGGTCTGTTTGGCCTCAGGAGGCAAGACCAGGAACAATGGGTAGAAATTTTAAAGACAAATGTAGGCTTGATTCCTTTTAATAATTTAATCCTACCAAAATTGGAATGGACAACTACAGGAGATATGGGTTCCCTTCAGTGTGAGTCTTCACACAGAGGCTGACTGACCATTTTTGATCTATGGAATAGTAGGGATTTCCTTTGGGTATGGGTAGGACTAGATGTTACTGAGATGTCCCTTCCAACTCCGAAATTTTGTAATTGTCTGAGGCCAATACTTTGAGGGATCTATGATATCATGAATGTATCTACTCTCTCAACCTGAACCTAACCCATACTCATCCTGTGTAATTCTTATCCATGTCCCTTCATAAATCTTCTGTAGAATATTCACCAAACGTGCTGGTGGCTTTGCTAGAGGTTTTTGCTATTTATACATACATGCAAACCAGTGCAACACTCTTACACCTATCCCTTTCCCTATACAACTGACCTCCTTCTGTTTTCCATCATTCATGTTCTTACTGGGGTCTTTTATGCCACATCAAGCATGCAAATTATCATTGGTAATATGTTCCAGCTTACTTACAGTTGCCATACATTTCTTACTTAATGAAAACAATGAAATAGTTTTTCAATGCAAAGAGTGATGGATTATGTTTAAAGGATTCGTATCCTAGGTTCAGCACTGCTTGAAACAGCTCCAGCTACCTCAGTTATCAAAATAAGCAATTTAAAACCCAAACATAAAAGGAGTCAGGTCTTAACCTTCCTTGGCTCCCCCATTTGCTGATTCAGCCATATTGTTAACCCATCCAAATCTTCTTTCACTTAGATCCTAACCAAAGTAGATTTGGAACAACAAAATTGCTAGGACTATCAGCTCTTTCTAGATTCTACTTACCAGTCTTATCCCTAAATATGGGGCCTCTGATTAAGGAAGATACTTCCCTACCAAAGATTCCATCCAGAGGAACACAGGCCATTTCACACATATGTTATAAGAGTTTTTTTTTTTCATCCTTCCTGAGGGTCTTGATGGCTCTGGCTCCTGGAAAAGCCTGTCTTAACCATGTTTGTTCTTGTTTCTCTTCCTTAGCTTGTTTCAAATTCACACCTACATATTATGGCTAGTCCAGTTCTTTAGGTAGAGCTCAATTTTTCAAATCTTCTTCAAGGCTGGCATCTATATATCAGTTGCCCAGATCCAAATCTTTCACGTCAAAGACTATCTCTCTTTTTTATATGTGTATCTCCAGTTATCCAGTTTCTTCCTTCTGATATTACCTTCCCATTTACCCTGTATATATCTTCTATTTATTTGGTTACTTGTTGTCCTTCATTCTTGAAGAAGACCAAAGTGTTAAGTCAAGTTACAATGCATCTGACTATGGTTGATCAGAACAACATGAGCTCGGAATGCTCTACCACAACTCAGGCACAAATAATTTATGTGAACATTTGGGGCGGATTCTCTAAATTTATGCATCTCATGTTTCTTTTGAGCTATTTCAATTCTGCTTTGCTTATAGAGCACAGCACCTTCTCTGATGAGGGCACACCATGCTGGGTGGTCCTTTGCCAGCGTCTTCCATATCAAACAATCAATTCCAAAGTTCTTAAGAGACACCTTGAGAGTATCCTTGTATTGCATCTTCTGTGAGTGCTTGCCCTATGTGAATTCTCCATAAAATAGTCTTTTAGGCAAGCATGCATTTGGCATTCAAATGATGGGGCCAGCCCATTGTAGTTGTGCTTTCTGTAGTAAAGTTTGAATGCTTAGCAGTTTAATTCCAGAAAGGACCTCGGTCTGCCAGGTCATCTTCAGAATCTTCCTAGGACAATTCAAATGGAAGTGATTCAATTTCCTGGCATGGTGCTGGTATACTGTCCACGTTTCACAGGCATATAACAATGAGGTCAGCACAAAGGCTCTGTAGACCTTCAATTTGGTAGTCAGTCTAATACCTCTTCTCTCCCATACTTTCCTCTGGAGCCTCCGAAACACTGAGCTACCTCTGGCAATGTGTGCATCAACCTCATTGTCAATGAGTACATCTCTAGAAAGTTTACTGCCAAGGTAAGTGAACTTATCCACAGCATTCAAAACTTATCTATTTGCTGCAACCAATGGTTCCATGTATGGATGGTGTGGTGCTGACTGGTGGAATACCTGTGTTTTCTTGGTGTTAATTGTTAGGCCAAAATTAGTACAAGCAGCAGAAAAGCAATCCATACTTTAATTGTTTACAGGTTGTTCACCAACACCATTAGACTGTAAGCTCTTTGGAAGTAAGGACCATGTTTCTGCCTTTCTTTGTATCCCCAGTGCTTAGCATAATGCCTAGAATATTGTAAATATTTAATAAATGCTTGTTGACTGATTGGAACAGTAAGCTCTTAATAAATGTTGGTTCATTCATTCATTCATTATTTCATTCATTGATTCAGGCCTAGTTTCCTACACAGGTAGCCTACATGGAAGATACCGTATTGTCTTAAACTTGTCTCTCCATCATGGCTATTCTTTCTGGGGCTAGAATGCCTTTTCTTCCTGTTTGAAAGCCTCATGATCCTACTAAACCTAAGGTCCCCTGCCCTGTGTAAGAATTGCTACTATCTCCAAGCTCCTTGGTATACTTGTGCAGACAGAGAAGTCATGATCTTAATAAGTCTTCCCATCTTTCCTGGTATGGGATAACTTCTCTATTTCTATAAGTTTTTGTGGATAATATTTACTAGGTAATAGGTCAGAAGATCTGTTCCTCTACTTAATATAAGAGTGACAGCCTCTCTACCCCTTAATTTCCTCAATAAGATTGAAAGATAGATAGATACATAATTTAGATACATACATACACACATATACATATACATACATGCAGATCGCGTAACACTTTTTATGTTTTTGGTGTGTTAATATGCCATTATATATTTTGTTCATTTGTCTTTGTGTACTTTTTGCATGTAGGGCAGCTAGGTGGTACAATGGATAGAGTACCAGGCCCGAAGCCAGGCTTGGGTCACATACAAAGGATCTGAGGCTCAATACTTTCACCTTTTGATGAACACCTCATTTACCACTTAATACTCATATGTTTCTTGAAGCTGGTGATGACCTCAGTTTTATCAACATGATCCAGAACTTGTGAATGCCCCATCATTTTATTTTCATTTTCTTGCTGTTTCTCTTTATCTCAAAATCTATTTGGAGTAGTTTCTGAGTGAGACTGATAAATCAAGACCCTAGCTGTGAACGATGGAAGTTTTTCAGGAGTACAGAGACACAAACAAGTCTACTGGCACCTAAGATTGCACCCAATCCTCTGAACTTGACAAGGAGATGTTTTAGACTCCAACAAAATGCAGTGCACAACAGAGATGGAAGCTACCTTAAAGAACAATTAAAACACCTTTTTTTTCAATTTGTAGTAGAAGAAACCTAAATATAGGGAATTGAGGTAACTTACCCAAGGTAGTGTACCTAGATAGTGGCTGATCTAGGAATAAAACTTTGGTGTCTTGATTCTCAAACAAGTCATAAAATTAATATATAATTTTAATGAAAGGTAACTATACAATGGATTTTACAACTCATTTTTACTGATGCCATCATAAGTTATCTGTTGGTGAACATTTAAAACACACACTGTCTCTCTCTCTCTCTCTCCATCTTCTTGTCTCATTTATTAACCAATAACATAAAAACACACTGCCATCTGTGTGGCTAGAATAAGATGAAATGAAAAGTTGTTTTCTTATTGGTATTTAGTACAATACAATTGACATGGAAAGTCATCTTTGACTTCTTCCAGATGTTATGGACCTGGGTCAACATTTTGTCACTTTCAGCTTATATATGTCTTTTCTGAACTTCCTCATTTAGACATTTTACAGAGATTAAAGGAATTTTTCTTCTAGCTTTGTAAGTATACTCTAGTGAATTGAACATTCCAAGGTTATGTCAAAGGTTGATTCCTTCTAAGGATACTATTATATTACTATATATGGGGAAAAGTCTGTGAGTATGTTTTTAACAACACAACAATTTCTTGCCTTGGGGTTCAGAAGTTGATCTGATGCTTATGCATTTATAACAAAATTTGGCCATTGAGAAACTAAAAGCAATTAGGTTTGATTTTCTAATTCATTTGATGACTAATAAAAGGACCTTAGAGGTCATTTAGTTTAACTCCCTTCTTCTTTGGATGAAGAAACTAAGGCCCAGAGAGTAGAGATGATTTGTTGTTGTTGTTCAGTTTTTCAATCTTGTACAACTCTCTGTGACCCCATTTGGGTTTTCTTGCCTAAGATACTGGAATGGTTTGACATTTCTTTCTCTAGCTCATTTTACAGATGAGGAAACTGAGGCTAACAGGATTAAGTGACTTGCCCAGAGTCACACAGGTAGTAAGTATCTGAGGCCAGATTTGAACTCAGGATGAGTTCCAAACCCAGCACTCTATGCACTGTGCCACCTAGTAGTCATATAGTTCTGATTGTCAGTTTGTTTTTCCTATCATTGGAATCAGAATCTCTCTTCAGTTTCTATTTGTTGATCTTAGTTCTGCCATCTGAGGCCACCTACAACATAATGAACACCTCTTTCACATAATTGCCCTCTAAATATATGAAGACTGCTCTCAATCCCCACATTTTCTCTTTCTCATGCTTAATATTGCCAGTGCCTCATCTGGAATATTTGCTAGCCTATGTTCACATGCTCCAATATGCCCGCAAGCATAAGCAAACATGAACATAAACATATACACACACATTCACCGATCTTACATTGAAAACAAAGAGGTAGTTCAAGTATTATGATTAGAAAGCAATGTTAGTAATATTAAAAAAAAGTTTCTGCTGTATCTCTCCTTTTCTTTTAAAAGTAAATAACTAGGAGTACAATACATTGCAAATGCAGTCAGATCGTCTTGCTGCGGCTGTTATTTTGCGTAACTACATTTCTTTCTTATGAGGGGAGGCTTATGGGATGTAGGGGAAGGGGATAATACTGAAATGATTGATGCAAAAATAAAGCAGCAATAAGAAGTTATTTTTTCAAAGACTCTTAAGTTTTCTTCTGTTGTGATCTTTTATCTATAGGCCAGAATAGTCATCCCTAGTCCTAGTGAAATGCTTAGTGGAAACAGGAGTGCTGCATCTTGAGTCAAGGTGCTAAGTTGTTCATGAAAGTACAACAAAAATGTTGTAGCTAGCACTGTCACACTTTAAAAAAAAAGTGAGATCTTGGAAATTGGTCCTATCGCTTCCTGGCAAATACAGCGAGAAGAAATGGAAGCAATATCACATTTTATATTCTTGGGCTCAAAAATCACTGCAGACAGCACTGTAGCCATGAAATTAAAAGACGTTTACTCCATGGAAGGAAAACTATGGCAAAGCTGGACACAATACTAAAAAACAGATATCAATTTGCCAGCAAAAGTCTATCTATTCAAAGCTTTGATTTTTGCAATAGCAATGTATTGCTGTGAAAGTTAGAATATTAGGAAAGCTAAACACCACAGAAACAACGCTTTTCAGTTGTAACATTAGAGCAGAATTTTGAGAGTCCCTTGGACAGCAAGGATATCAAATCAGTCAATACATTAAAAAATAGAAATTTACATGACAACTTTATTATATATTTAAAAGGAATAGCAAGTTGTACATAATAGATTTGTAGTTTCATATGCAATCATTTTTTATTATGCCATGTCATAGAAATGCTTGTTTTATTCCATAAATTAAAAATTAAATTAAACATTTAAAAAAAAATTAATTCAGACTGTTCACTGGAAGGTCAAATACTGAAGCTTAAGCTTAAATACTTTGGTCCCATAATGAGAAGAAGACAGGGCTCATTGGAAAAGCCCCTGATATTGGGAAAGCTTGAAGGCAAGATGAAAAGGGGATGGCAGAGGATGAGATGGATAGATAGTGTCATGGAAGCAATGAATATGAGCTTAGACAGATTTTGGGAGATAGTGGAGAATAGAAAGCTTGGTGTATTATGGTCCATGAAGTCACAAAGAGCTAGACAAAACTGAATGACTGAACAACAACAATAAAGTACTATTATTATTCTCATAGAGACAGGAGCAGGATTGAGACTATTGTTGCATGTTACCATGCAATAATGATAGTATATATATATATTGCTTTAAGGTTTGCAAAGTGCTTTCTTTAATACATCCCCATGAGGTTATAGTGCCTTTTATGAATGAGGAAACTGAGACTGTGAGTTTGTTACTTGCTCAAGACTATAATATTATTGAGTCAGAACCAAGACTTTTACCCAGATATTATAACATTTAGTCTACATCCTTTTCATTACATTGCCAAGAATGTCTGTTGGTTCCTAGAGACTCTTCCATAGCAAGAAATCTCAAATAGAATCGGAAGTTGGGTGAGTGAGAAAGAAAGGAGATAACTATTTGGAAGTGAGATCAAACTAAAAATTGTCAAAGGTGAACTTAACTAGCTAAAAAAATTTCCCAATTCATTGGATCTTCCAACAGGATAGACAGACATTTCTAAATCTCACTCTCTCTCTCTCTCTCTCTCTCTCTCTCTCTCTCTCTCTGTCTCTCTCTCTCCCACACACACACACACACACACACACACCCATCTCTCTCATATCTCTCTCCTGCTGGAAGACCAAGTGGATTTGGAAGTTTGGAGATAACCAAGCACATCTGTCCAGACAGCACTACTTTCTCTCTTAGATCATATGAACCTTAAAGGCCCAGTCTAACCCTTTCATTTTATAAACAAAGAAAGTAAGACCTAGAGAGACTGAGACAAAATCATAGAGGAAGACAGTGTCCAAGTTAGGATTTTTACCAAGCTCCTTTGAGGCCAAAGCCAGTTCTCTTTCTAGAGTAACACTAAATTTTATGTGAAGATGAGGTGTTATTTAAAGGTTGTAGTAAAAGCCCAACTATCCAAAATTATCTTGCCCTACTCTCCTGCAGGATACATGAATTTCAGAAATCAATTTCATTGAGTTAATGCATGATTTCCTCAGGACTGACTTCTATATTCCCTAATGAATAACATTAAGCTCATTAACAATCATTAATGGGGGGAGGGGCAGAGTAAAAGCAGTGACTTACTTGAGCTCTCCCCCAAACCCCTCCAAATACCTGTAAAAAATGGCTCTAAACAAATTCTAAAACATCAGAACCCACAAAAAGATAGAGTGAAACAAATTTATAGCCCAAGACAACCTAGATGATTGATCTGGAAGGAATATCATGTCAGGATGGTAGAGGAACACAGTTTGGCATGAGTGCACAGGCTGCAAGGAACCTGGAGCAGGCCTCAGAGAACTGAATTGCTGGTAGCTGTGGTGGTTTCCTGACTTCTCAAACCATGAATGCTAAAGACAACTTAGAAGGTCAGTAGGAAAAGTCTGTGTCTGCGGTGAGAGAGAAGCACAGGGTCCCAGCCCCATTCTTTGAGTGTGGCCCTGGGGTGGCGGCTGCCTCCTGAGCTTCCAGACCACAAACTGAGGGGGAATCCAGTGGCTGATCAGAGGGGGATTGCAGGAATCTCTCTGCTGGTGCAGGATTCTCTTGCTTTGCCTGTACTTGGATCTGGGTCACAGTTCTGGGTGGCAGTCCTGGGGCAAGGAGGAGTGCTGGTGCAGTGGAGCTTGTAGTGGCTGTGGAGAGGAAATCTTCCTCAAAGTTCCAAGATAGAAAAGAGTGCTTGTGGTCACTCATAGATCAGAGCCCAGGCCAGGAAAGGAGTAAACACCTCACTCTTGATCATACCACCTTGGAAAAATGAACATTTTCAGGTCTCTAGAAGTATTTCTGAAAACAGCTGCACAAAATCCATGAAGTTGGGGATAGTACATTGTCCACATTGGAAGCAGACTCCTACCTTAACAAAGAGTTTATAACTCAAGTTATAAACTTGAGATCATGAGTAAGCAAAGCAAAAAGAATCAGACCATAGAATCTTTCTTTGGTAACAAAAAAGATCAAAACATACAACCAGAAGAAGACAACACAGACAAAGCTACATTCAAAGCGTCCAAGAAAAATACAAATTGGTCCCAGGCCACGAAAGAGCTCAAAAAAGATTTTGGGAAGCAAGTAAGAGAAGTAGAGGAAAAACTGAGCGTAATGCAAGAAATTCATGAAAAACAAGTCAAAAGTTTGCTAAAGGAGACCCCAAAAAATACTGAAGAAAATAACACCTTAAAAAATAGCCTAACCCAAATGGCAAAAGAGGTCCAAAAAGTCAATGAGGAGAAGAATGCTTTAAAAAGCAAAATTGGTCAAATGGAAAAGGAAGTCCAAAAGGAAGAAAATACTTCCTTAAAAAATAGAATGGAACAATTGGAAGCTAGTGACTTTATGAGAAATCAAGACACTGTCAGACAAATCCAAAAGAATGAAAAATTAGAAAACAATGTGAAATATCTTATTGGAAAAACAACTGACCTGGAAAATAGATCCAGGAGAGAGAATTTTAAAATTATTGGACTATTTGAAAGCCATGATCAAAAAAAGAGCCTAGACATCATCTTTCAAGAAATTATCCAGGAAAACTGCTCTGACATTTTAGAACCAGAGGGCAAAACAGAAATTGAAAGAATCCACCGATCACCTCCTGAAAGAGATCCCCAGAGGAAAACTCCTAGGAATATTGTAGCCAAATTCCAGAGTTCCCAGGTCAAGAAGAAAATATTGCAAGCAGCCAGAAAGAAACAATTCAAGTATTGTGGAAACACAATCAGGATAACACAAGATTTAGCAGCTTCTGCATTAAGGGACTGCAGGACATAGAATATAATATTCCAGAGGGCAAAGGATATAGGGTTACAACCAAGAATCACCTATCCAGCAAAAGTGAGCATAATCCTTCAGGGGAAAAAATGGATATTCAGTGAAATAGAGGACTTTCAAGCATTCTTGATGAAAAGACCAGAGCTGAACAGAAAATTTGACTTTCAGATACAAAACTCAAGAGAAACATGGAAGAGGTAAACAGGAAAGAGAAGTCATACGTGACTTAGTAAGGTTGAACTGCTTACATTCTGCATGGAAAGATGATATTTGTAACTCATGAGTCCTTTGTCAGAATTAGAGTAATTGGAGGGAAAAAATTATATGTATGTATAGATAGATAGGTAGATAGACAGGTAAATAGAGGGCACAGGGTGAGTTGAAGATGAAGGGGTGACATCTGGAGAATAAAATTAAGGGGTGAGAGAGGATTATACTGTGAGGAAAAAGGGAGAGGTAAAATGGGGTAAATTATCTCACATAAAACACACAATAAATGGCTTTTACAGTGGAGGGGAAACAGGAGTGGGGAAGGTGAGAGGGAATGAGTGAATCTTATTCTCATTGGATTTGGCTTCAGGAGAGAATAATATACACACTCAATTGGGTATGGAAATCTATCTTACTGTACAGGAAAATGGAGGGGGAAGGGGACAAGAGAGTATGGGGTAATCAGAAGCAAATATTTCTAGAGAGGGACAGGGTCAAAAGAGAGAATAGAATAAATGGGGGGCGGGATAGGATGAAGGGAAATATACTTAGTTTTTCACAACATGACTACTGTGGAGGTGTTTTGCATGACTACACATGTATAACCTGAAAAAAAAAACAGTTATTAGCACCTCAAGACTAAATTTATAAAGTTTCTTTCACACATGACCCCTGAGTGAAAGTCAATGGAATATGGGTTGTGTATGCCACCCTTTTTAGACTACCATCCGTTACTCTCTATGTTGATTCTATCAGAATAGGTACAAAAGTACAGTCTGTGCAGACTTCTAGCTGAAACAGGAAACAAATGTCAATTGATATTGAGCACCTCACAAGATTTCTTTTATCCTTTATGCTGACTAGCTTTCAAACTCTTCTGTAGTCAGAGCATCAGAGAGTTAGAAGGTACCTTCAAAATTATCCAGTCCAACCCTCTCCACATCATCTTGTAAGTGAGGAATCTGAGGCCAAAAGAGATGCAGGAAATGTTCTAATATTACTTATGTAATTAATGATGGAGCCAGAGCCAGACCTCAAGCCTCCTGACTTCCTGGCCCAATGCTTTTTTGTACTACAAAGTCAAGCACCTCTACAACAAGTTTTTTTCTCTTCTAGAGAAAAGATAGGGAACCTTTTTAAAAATCTTTCCTATTAGGGTGTATTTTCTCAAAAAATGAAAAAAAATCAATTATATTTCTTAAATAAATCAAAAGTAACAATCAAGGGCCAACCATAAGATTCGAAAGTTGATGTTACATTGCCACATTAGTGCAAATGTTATACCATTTATTCTATCTTCAATACACATTGTCACCAAAAACAATGATGACAGATTACATACGTTAAAGATGCTACTTTTAAATAACAGAAGTACTACTATTTATAATATTTTAATACTTACTGTAGATTGAATAAAATTTAAGGAGGGTTGAGAACAGTGAGCCTGAGGTTTTATGATCCCTCTAGGGAATAGTTCCATGAATTACCCTGGAAAACTATTAGAAGCATTACTTGAACAGAGCAAATTGACAATGATGAAAAGTTGGAAGTCAGTGTTGGAGGAACTGTCCTAAGCCTGGCACACTAATATGCTGTTTGTAGAGCTGTGAAATGGGATAACCCTTCTGAAAAGTAATTTGAAGGGGGTAGCTAGGTGGCGCAGTGGATAGAGCACAGGCCCTGAAGTCAGGAGGACCTGAGTTCAAATCCAGCCTCAGGCCAAACACTTGTCACTTACTAGCTGTGTGACCCTGGGCAAGTCACTTAACCCCAATTGACTAAAAAATAAAAATAGAAACAAAAGCAATTTGAAGCTAGGGTAAGAAAGGGATGAAAATATATTTTTTAAAAGTGATAAATATATCCTTAGTCTCTAGCATAGAGATTCCACTGTTATGTCACTATCCCAAGGACATCAGTTAAGAAATGAATACTTATGAGATATTTATATTTATAAGGATGTAATGACTATGAATATCCATATTTATAGAAGTACTTTCTGTAATAATAAATATCTGGAAACAAAGAGATGTTCATCTGTTGGAGAATGGCTAAACAAATTGAGGTAGCAAATGGGATATAATGGGGTTTTCTTATATCATAACAAACAATGAATATGAACAATATAGGTAAATTGAGGATGTATGACATTTTACAAAGTGAAGAGACAAAATCAGGAAAAACTCTATACAATGTAAATGGAAAGAAAATAATGAAACAAATGAAACTCAATGCAGTAAAATTATAATAACTAAGTCTGCATCAAAAGGAAAAATAAGACTATATCTCACAACCTTCTTTGTGGAGGTGGGGAACACTTCTTACAATATCAGATTTGGTTGATGTCTTAGTTTTGGTGAACTATTTTTTATCTTAATTTTAATTCTGTGTTTTACATATGACTCTCTGGGAAGGGGGGAAAAGCAGGATATATTGGAATACATAGGTCATGTTAAAACAATACATAATGATCATTTTAAAAGCTTTTCCCCCAAAAAAGTAGCTTTAATGCTTTATGTCAAACTAAAAAAAATATTTGTAAGATGTTCAAGGGTTCAGCTACTCAAAACTGTCTAAAAGAGCAGGCAATAGAAGGACAAAAATTGTAGAACAATACCAGAATTGAAGTGTCCTCATTTTAATAGTTACAGTTTGCTATCTCTCACATTTGCAGTGAACTTTTCTAGTTCCTAACCATTTCAGAAAGTTTTAAATTCCCTCCATAAAATAAAATGAGTAAATTCCTATCATATGTGGCCAGGGGATAGAGTTTCCAGTGACTGTAGGTTACTACTGCCTCTTTCCTCTCCCTCCAGACTTAATTCTGCCCAACCCACTTCTTTTACCAAGACCCAAGGTAGTGAATGCAGACCTCAAACTGAATTTAATTTGGGCTAGACTTGTACATAACCCTTTTCTTTTTAAACTCAAATGTTTCTCCTCTTCCTCATTGTATGCCGATAATTATCTCTTAATCCCTTTCCTAGACACTGGAAAAGTCACAAAAATTCTAGCAAACATACAAGTTACTCTCACGTAGTTTGCAATCTGCAGAGACATAATAAATATAGAAAAACTTAAATTGATCCCCATGATGAGAAGAAGGACTAAAACAAGAAGAGAAAGAGGGGATAAATATAAAGTGCTTTATGGAATAAAATTGTGGGCTCTCTAACAATGTTTTGTAACTTTTTCTTGATTGTGTGTGTGTGTGTGTGTGTGTGTGTGTGTGTTTCTTGGTGTCATAGAATGGCATTTCAAGGAATTGTTTAAGTTCATAGTTTTATACCTATACATTTTTCAATTGGATTTTATCAATCTTCATTCTTCCTGACTGCTCTGAAGCCTTTGATACTATTGATCATTTTCTCCTCCTTGATACTCTCTTCTTTTTAGGTTTTTTGGAACACCAATCTCTTCTGATTTTCCTCCCTAGCTATAAGACCTTCTCAGTCTCCTTTGCTGTTTCCTCATCCGTATTATACCCTCTAATGATAATGATAGGTGTCCTTCCAGGTTCTTTCCTGGGCCCTCTTCTCCCTCTATACTCCTCACATAGTGATATCATCAGTCCCTATGGATTTAATTATCATCTTTGTGCTGATGATTATCAAATCTACCTATCATGCCTTAACCTTTCTGCTGATATCCAGTCTCATATTTTCAACTTCCTTTCAGACATCTCAAACTGGATGTCCAGTAGAAATCTTAAACCTAACATGTCTAAATCCATGCTCATTATCTTTCCCCCTAAAACCTCCCTTGCTCTTACCTTCCCTATTACTGTAAAGGACATCACCATTCTCCCAGTCCCTCAGACTCATAAACTAGAAGTCATCCTGAACTCTTCACTCTCATATTGAGTTTGCTGCCAAGGCCTATCAATTCCACCTTTGTAGCAACAACCTCTCTCAAATGCATCCCCTTCTCTCCTCTGACACTGCCACCATTCTAGTGGCGGTCCTCATCATTTCACACCTGGACTACTGCAACAGTCTGCTAATTTGTCTGCCTACCTCTAGCTTGTACCTGCTCAATCCATCCTTCATTTTGGTCTGACCATGTCACTTCCCTACTCAGTAAACTCCAGTGGATTCCTATCACCTCCTAGATCAAATATGCAATCTCCTGTTTGGCCTTGAAAGCCTTTCATAACTCAGATCCCTACTACTTTTCCAGTTTTCTTATGCCTTATTCCCTGACAGGGATTCTCTGATCCAATGACACTGGCCTTCTGATTGGTCCATGATTAAGACATTTCATCTCTTTCTGGGCATTCTCTTTGGCTGTCTGTCACTCATGCCTGGAATGTTTCCTTTTCTCATCTCTGCCTCTTGACTTCCCTGGCTTCCTTCAAATTCCAATTACATGAAGCCTTTGTCAAACTCTCTTAATTCCAATACCTTCTTTCTCTTAATTATTTCCTATTTTTCCTGTGTATAGCTTGTCCATACATATTTGTTTGCTTGTCTCCCCCATTAGATTGTGAGCTCCTTGAGGGCAGGAATTGTTTTTCCCCTCTTTTTGTATCCCTAGCACTTAGCAAAGTGATTGGCATGTATAGCTACTTAATAAATGTATTTGACTGCCTGACTGACATGTTATTCTAGGACTTAATCTATATATCATGACATGCAAAATGTCTATATTCCTCTGCTTCTACAAGCAGAGTACTTTCCCAGAGACTTTTATATAACCTTAATTTTAGGCAATTTTAAAAAGTTTATGCTTTTTTCTTTCTAGGTCCTTAAGTGCAGCCTTTTGACTGAATCAGAAATTCACAGAAATTGAGGTTGAGGACCTAGAGGACCACCTTGAGGCTACAGGTTACTCAGACCTTGGCAGTCAAGTATTACCATTGTTATAAAGTGATTTTTAAAGTTTTAGACTTTGAGTTATTGGCAGATTTCTTTGAGAACAAAATGAGAGAACAGCATTTAATTCATTTAACAAGTATTTAATTGCTGATTGTGTGCCAAGCACCATTTTTTGTCGTTGATATTGTATAGTTGTTTCCAGTTGTGTCCGACTCTTCATGACCCCATTTTTTGGTTTTCTTGGCAAAGACACTGGAGTAGTTTGTCTTTCCCTTTCCAGCTCATTTTACAGATGAGGAAACTGAGGCAAACATGGCTAAGTAACTTACCCAGGGTCACACAGCTAGTAAGTGTCTGAGGCCAGATTTTAATTCAGGAAGGTGAGTTTTCCTGATTCCAGGCCCACCACTCTATCTATCCACTGTGCCACCTAGCTGTACCTGTTATCTATGCTAACCATAGATAATACCAACTTATCACAATGATCTTCTACTGTTATTTTGGCATTGCTGTAAGGAAAGAATTGCAGAAATGAAGATACTTTGTCAAAAATGCTTAAAAGAAAAATACTACAAAGGCTTATCTTAAAACTTGAAGTTATAATTTCTGTGTAAAGGATAGTCTTCTACTCTGGGTCTCAGTCCAAGTATGAATAAATGGCTTATACCTATGTCTTAATTGTTTGGGTTACCAGTGCAGTTGAATGCAAATTTGAAAAAACTATTTAGGGAGGCATTCCTATGGTGCAATCTAGTATAGAGTAAACCCTACCTCAAGGCTATATGGCATTATACAGTTCTAACTGCTTAAAGTATAAGGGGTACCTTTTCCATGAAGAGATTTCACTAAAATGCAATTTCCTGGAAGCAGGGACTGTTTTATGCCTTTCTTTGCTTCCCCCGAGCTTTGTACAGTCTGGTCATAGAAAGAGTTTAATAACAACTTGCTGATTCTGACACTCAGTTGGAACATTTTTCTGTCCATAAGAAATGCTTTCTTCATTTCACTTTTTGGGGCTACTTTATAGTCCTCTACTTCAATCATTTCTCTTACTGGTTTCCACAGCCTGGCAAAGCTGAATAGCTCCATTCACATAAGCAAGATTTTGGTTGACAACAGATTTATATTAGTCACTGAGGTCCTTGGCTAGAGAAGGTCATGTTGCTTTCATACTGTGCTTCCTCTCCTAGCCACATTTTATTACCATCTAAGATCATGAGCTTTATCTCTGCCTCTGTAGGTACTTTCTGTTGAACTTCCTTCAGCATTACTGTGTGTGGCAGTGCCAAAACCTTCAAAAGTGGCATTCGTAAACTGTGCTTGTTCATACTAACCATGGAATGGAGAAAGAAACAGCACTTCACCATTATTTAGTGTTTACTCTTATCAAAATATATGGCGGGAAGCAGATTTTTTTAGGAAATCGAGTTCAACCTCCGGTTACTATTTCAAGGAATAATACATTTGATTCCCCTTCTTTTCATAGTGCTTAATAAAAATACAATTGTTGCTAACCCATTTATTGAGCATATTTTTCATGAATATTTTTAAAATTTGTTGCTACCCTTAAATAATACTATTGAAAAGTTTTCTGGGGGCAGTTAGGTGGCGCAGTGGATAGAGCATGGGCCCTGGATTCATGAGGACCTGAGTTCAAGTCACTTAACCCATTCCCCCCCTGCAAAAGTACTCTGCTCCATTGCAAATTGTAATGCTATATATGCATATTGATTCATGTATTCAGCATTGTAATTTAATTCGTAGTCACTATGGGAATAGAGACTATTGTGAATCCTCCTAAAGCAATTAAAAATAAAATAATTATCTTAATTTTTTTCTCTTTGAGCTTTGGTATATATGATAATGCATCCTTGGCAAAGAAAATGCCCTCCTTAACCTTCTCAGATTTACTGGTTTAGCTGGTTTTGGATATGGTTTGAATGCTGACTTGAGGAGACCTTACAGATCATTTTGTCCAGTTGCCATATTTTTCAGGTGAGAAAACTAAATCCCTAAAAGGCAAACTCCAAGATCATGTACATAGTGATCAGCAGATTTAGAATTCCATTTTCTCTTCTGACTCCAAATCCAGCAATCTCTCTATGCTGCTAAGTGACAATACTTTTAATGAATGTTAAAGGATCAGAGAAGAAAACATAGGTATAGGGATCAACTCTCTGTGATCTGGACAAGGGTAGGGAATGCATGCCTATCAGCTCCCTTTCTTGACTGCTGGTCCAGTCCAAGTCCAGAGATAACTGAAATCTAAGGGGGTGGTTGTTCGTCCTTCATTTTTGAAGAGGATCAATGACGTCATGGGTGATGTTGACTTATGTGAATCTATTTTCTAGCTCATGGTTGGAAAAATTAGACTCAAAGAAGTAAGAGAGAAAGTAAATGGGGGAAAAGGAATATTTTAGTTCTTTATAGCTCATATCTTATAGTACTTTAAAAATAAAAGTGCCCATGGATCATTCTACTCAGTATCAAAGTAAGTATTTCCTTCCCCCCTCCTCTCATGGTAATTTTGGATCTTAGCATCAGGATGACAGATGTACTGCATTGTTTATATGAAGGGCAAATGCACAGTAGCCTCACATCTCATATCCTGCATTAGTATTGATTCAAACTCTTGCATCTGGCAGGAACTGAAAGAAATTGTTTCTTATTTCTCATTTTTTTTCTCATTCAAAAGCCAAAATTTTTGTAAACTATGTAATCACTTCCTGGAAGTAATAAGGCTTGAGGTCTCAACTCTACTAACAATAAATGAAGTCTTGAAAGATAAAATCTTGCCCTCTGAAAGGTAACCCTTCAGTGCTTTGAGCCTGCTAACATCCTTTTTAAAAAATTAATTTCTAAGCTATCAAGGAGATTATGTGTGCTTATATACATATCTGCTTATCAGCAAACAAATGGAGAGTTATACTGATACACACACACACACACACACACACACACAGAGTTTCTCAAGTGTATTCATGCATAGAAAGAATTTAATTTGTGTGGCCCCTTTTCATTATAAAGCAGCTTTTCCCAAAGTATGTTCAAAAGAAATTTGCATGACATGATTCAAATTTTTGTGAGAAAATTCCGATGCTAGTGACATTTTCCACTCTAAAATTTGAGATATAAAAGTATTTCAAAATAATTATTTAGATGTGGCAACTTGGACAGAGGATAAAAATGAACTTTGTTTTCTCTATTTGGCTTCCAAATTTCTTTGGAGGGCAGAGGTTGGTATTTCATATCACTATGTCCTGCAATCCTGCATTTATAACTTTGGCATGTATTTCAAGTCCCCAGTGTATTCCAGGCCCAAATTAATTTGGTAAAAACTGAGATAGCTTAATAGACAGGTAAATAAGTATGTACACATACACACACATAGTATATTATGGTCTCAATAAAATAAAAATTTAAAGAGAGAACACAACCTCTGTGAATTCCTACAAATAAAGCCACCTTGGTACTAGGGTGGTTTAGACATCCATTCAGTATGCTCTCCAGATGATTCCATTCATTTGCTAGATATAAAAATCTCCACAGAACAATTTTACACTTAATTTTTTCTTAATTTCAGATCCATCTTTCACCCATTTGCCCCTTTCCCCTCCTTACTCTATGTAACCTCTAAAACATCAAAATGCCACCAAAGTTAATTAAAAATATATATATATATTATATATACCAAATTATATTAATAATATTCAGCATAACATGAAAATGCTTAAACTACAAAAGACATCTTCATTGGACTAATAAATGAACATTTGTCATGCTGATACCTTGTTCAGAAGGGCCTACCAGGGGTGGGGAACCTGTGGCCTTAAGGCCACATGTGAACCTCTAGGTCCTCAAATAGTGTAGCCCTTTGATTGACTCCAAACTTTGTAGAACAAATCCTCTTAATAGGAGGCCACAGGTTCACCACCCCTGGAGCTGTTATCTAGAACAATGAAGCTGCTTTATTGTATAGAATTAGGCTATCTTACATCATATGGAAAATAGGATTCTTCCTGAGTAGATAGGTGAATTTCAATTTGTTAGATTTTAAATGTAGTAAATTACTGGATGGAAGCATCCATGGAGTGAAATGAGTAGTTTTCAGAATGACCCCAACACCAGCTTTGTAGGAATTCACCAAAGCAGTGTTATCTCTGCATTTGGAAGGCAAGAATTAGCAAAATCTAAAACTGTTTAATTTTTATAGACATGGTATATGTGGGTATGGAAATAAACATGCTTTTTACATCTTCAGTTTTAGTCATTCTGTTGTTGCTATTGGAAGGAGCTGTATTATCAATCAATACCTAGGTATGCCTACACTAAGTGATAGATATGGTCATAGAGCAGCATTTACATATGTGTGTACATATATATGTATGTACATGTATGTATGTGTAGCTACACACACACACACACACACATACACACACACACACACACACACACACACACACACACACACCCTTGAGGAGTAGCTCCGAGAGGCTGGGGTACTAAGTCATTTTCTGTTCTGTACCTAGGTTTGGATTTTGGATCAAGGTTAATCCTGTGAGGAGCCTGGCCTCTAAGAAAGGGCTAGTCTCCCTTTTCTCACACCTTTTTACTTATTGAATCCCAGAGTTGGAAGGAATCTCACTAGTCTTTCATCTAGTCCAACCTATACCAGGAAAGAAATTCCCCAACAGTTGGTCATTTTTCATCTGTTTGAAGCTTTCTAAGAGAGGCAAGGAATTGACACTACTTCCTGAGGCACCCTATTGCAGTTTGGGACAGCTCTAATTGTTAGAAAGTTGTTGGTATTTTCCCTCATGACATCAGGCATAAATTTGTCTCTTTGCAGTTTCCACCCCTTATCTCTTGATTCTGTTGTCTGGAGACAGACATAACAAATCAAATACCTCTTCTATATGGCAGCAATTACATAATTGAAAATGGCTTTTATGTTCCCCCAGAGTTTTCTTTTCTCCAAACTAAATACCCCTAGTCCCTTCAATAGATCTTCACATTAAATGGACCTAAGTCCTTTCCCCATCCTGGTTACCCTTCTCTGGTCACACCCCAGTGTATCAACACCATTCCTAACCCATTTAACCCAGACTGAACAGAATACACCAAATATCATCTCTTCATGGCAGAATACAAAAGAGTATGAAAGTGCTTCTCCAGGTAGAACCATTATCTCCTTCTCCAGCACTTAATGCACCACAATATCATATTAACTTCTTTTGAATTTCACCATCGTGCTCTTTGCTTCCTACTGAACTTGCAGTAAGTGCATTGGTATCCCCAGATCTTTTTCAGACAAACTGCTCTCCAACCATGGCACTCCTATTTTGCATTTACAAAGTTAGTTTTTGATCTCCAATATAAGAGTTTACATTTATCCCTATCACATGTCATATTAGATTCAGGTCAGTTCTCTAGTCCATCAAGATCCTTTTGGATCCTGACTTTGTTACCCAGTACATTAGCCAGCCAGCTAAACTTTTTGTCATCTGCAAATCTGATAACTGTGCTATCTCTACTTCCAGCCCAGTCACTGGTGAAAATATTAAGCAGAGGGCCAAGCTCAAATCCCTTTTAGACACTATGTTGGAGACCTCCTTTAAAGCTATTTTTGAATCAGTAACTACTTATCTTTGAGTCTAGCTAATTATTCAGTTCTGAATCAATCCAACTGCATTGGTTATCTAGCCCATATCACTCTATCCATTCTTCCACCAGAAGAGGAAGAGGTTTTTTGTTTGTTTACCCAACTTTGGGTTTTACTGCAGTAGGATACTACAATAAAAGGAACTTCCTGTATCAATGGAAATCATCATAATCCCTGCAGTTTACAGACTTCAAGAGTTACTTGGGGCATTGAAAAGTTGAGTGACCTGTCCAAGGTTAGATAGCCTGTACTTGTCAAAAGGAGGACTTGAATTGAGATCTTCAGGTATCTCAAGCCAGCCTGCTGCCTCCAGCAATTATTTCTATGCTTTAGTGAGATTCAGATCAATAGTAGAACTCTGGTTATTTTTTTCACCTTTTGAAGGATGAAATTATCAATAAAGCAAACGGAAGTTATTGGCTGTTCTGTTCCTCTTACCCACTTCTCCTCAATACTCTTTTGTCTCTAGGTTTTCCTGACACTTCTCTCTCCTGGTTCTCTTCCTACCTATCTGACCATACTTCAGTCTCCTTTGCTGTCATAGCCCCTAATAATGGGGCTCCCATGGAGCTCTAGCCTGAGCCTTCGTCTTTTCTTCCTCTATACCATTTCACTAGGTGATTATCATCACTAGTCTGATGCTTCTCAAATCTTAGCTTTTCTCTTGATCTCCAAACTGGAATCTTTAACTGCTTATTGAGAATTTTAAAGTGGATATTCCATTGGTTATTGTTCAGTCATCTTCAGTCGTGTCCAATTTTTCATGACCCCATTTGGGATTTTCTTGGCAAAGATACTAGAGTGATTTACCATTTCCTTCTCCAGCTCATTTCACAAATGAGGAAACTGAGGCAAATAGGAATAAGTGACTTGCCCAGGGTCACAGAACTAATATTGTCTGAGGCCACATTTGAACTCAGAATGAGTCTTCCTGTTTCCAGGCCTAGCACTCTACCCACTGTACCACCTAGCTTCCCCATAGGTTTAATAGACATCTTAAAATCAACTTGTCATAAATCAAGTTCATGATCTTTTCCCTAAAACCCTATTTTTGTTGAGCTTACCATAATCCTCCCAATCACCTATGCTTGCATCTTAGGGGTCATTCTTGACTCCTCACACTGTCTCACACACCCCCATCCCAGTATCTAATATGTTGCTAAGGCCTATCAATTTTACCTTTTTGACATCTCTTATATATTTCTTCCTCTTCTCTGACACTAGCACAACCTTGGTTCAGGCCCTCATCACTTCAGTCCAGGACTATTGCAACATGGCTGGATGGTTGGTCTCCTTGCCACAAGTCTTTCTCCTCTCCAATATACCCTCTTCTCAGTTGCCAAAGGGATCTTTCTAAAGCATAGGTCTGACCAGGTCACCCTCTTACTCAGCAAATCCTAGTGGTTCCCCATCAACTCTGGAATCAAATATGAAATCTTCTGCTCTGCATTCAAAGTCCTTCACAACCTTTCCCCGGGCCCTGCTCTTTCAGTCTTCTTCAACCTTATATCCCTACCCCACATGTTCTTTGATTTAGTGACATCGGCCACCTTGATATTTGTTAAACAAGACACTTCATCTCTCATCTCATGGCATTTTCACTGGTTGCTCCCCACCCCTGGAATACTCTCCTTCATCTCTGCCTTCTGGTTTCCTTGGCTTCCTTCCAATCTCAGCTAAAATTCTCCTTTTTATACAAAGCCTTTCCTACTTGTTCCCCCTAAATTCTATTTACTTCCCTGTGTCATTGTTGAGTTGTTCCAGTCATGTCTGACTCTCTGTGACCCCCATTTGATATTTTCTTGGCAAAGAAACTGGAGTTGTTTGTCATTTCCTTCTCCAGCTCATTTTACAAATGAGGAAACTGAGGCAAACAGGGTTAAGTGACTGGCCCAGGGTCACACAGCTAGTAAATATTTGAGGCTGGATTTGAACTCAGGTCCTCCTCACTCCAGGGCAGGCACTGTATCCACTGCATCACCTAGCTGCTGATTATCTCCAATTTTTCCTGTATGTAGATTGCTTGCACATAGTTTTTTGCATGTTGTCACTGACTCTAGACTGTGAGATACTTGACTGTCTTTTACCTTTCTTTGTATTTCCAGCTCTTAGTGCAAGGCCTGGAACTGTTTCCAGGAATTTGACTTTGTTTTATTTGTTTGTTTAGCATCATGTATACAGTGAACCTTTTAATTGATTCCTTTCTTCCTCTTCTGCATGACAGTCTTCTATCTCCAACCTACTGACAGATGTATCATTTCCAACTTGTTTCTTCATATCTTTGTTTTCCCCATTGTAGTCCACCCACTTTGTTTAGGGACATTTAATTGTCTTTTATAACTGTGGATGTGGAGACATGTTCCTCAGTCTTCTGGACCTTTTTCTTCCCAGGAAGGTTTTTGGAACATAAGAAAGGCAGTTGCTTAACTGTGGCATAAATGCAAACTCTGCAAACTCAGTGCAAGACACAACAGAATTCATCTCTTCTCCAGTGACTAAAAATCTCAACACTGTTTTTTCAACTAGTTCCTAATGTTTACACAATATCTAAATATTTCATTAAGACTTTTACCATGCCTCTAAACTACTTGACTTCTACACTCAACTTCTTTTCTCTCCACAACTTTAGAGCCACACCCTAGTTTCTTTCATTTTTTTCTCTTTTTGTTATTTTGATGCATTGATTTACCTTACCAATGTGTTACTTGCCTATTTATGGAATATTTTCTTCCTTTCCTTGTCAGCTACCTTCTCCTTTTCCCTCTTATTAAGTCATCCTCTTCAGGAGCTCTTACTGTTCCCTCATGTTCACCCTTCAGTTTGAGTCCTCCTTCAGATAGAGCCCTTCTCTTCTTTCATCTCAAGTTTTTCTTCTTCAGTTATTCTTTAGGGAATTCCTCAAAATCTCTTGCACACAAACCGAAAGAAGAATTTGGAGGTATGTGAATTTTCTTTTGCTCAATTTTTCCTAAATTACTACAAATCTATCTTCCCCAAATTCTATTTCTAACATTGCTTGACAAGTCAATACCCTTCCAAAGTACCTTACCAACCTCCTTGTTATTATTCAACTCAAGTCCTCTCTTCTCTCAATCATTTTCTCACAACCTTCTTTCCTTAAGTCAAAATTATGGCTATTTCTACTTGCTTGCTTATAAGAACCAGGCTAATCTCTATTTCACAATAGTCCTCAAAATGCATGGTAAAAGATATCAGTTTTTCTCTTATTTAAGCTCAACAATTCCATTTCCCTGCTAATCTTCATAGGTATAATCTTGGGCCATTCACCACATTGTCACCCTCCAATGTGGCACTCAGAAATGAATAAACACTCCATATGTGATCTGACCTTATGACCAATTTATGTATATTGAAAGGTAGTAAATCTCTTGTCCCTAAAGTTTTTCATGGGATTCCTGAATGAGCATTTTGGAAGAATGTTATAGAGTGGTTTCATGTTTCAGGTAGTGGTTGGACTTACTGATTTCTTATAGGACCAATGATTGGTTCCCCATCCCCATTGCCCTCCATCAATTGTCCATTTTTCTTTTCCTTATGAAGAAACCAAGCTAGTCTTACAAAAGCTAGCAAAACAAATGGTCCCTATCACATTGGTAAGAATTAAATTATCAAATCTTATAAAAGATAAACAAGATTTCAGGCATATACCTCGTACCTCAATTGTGTATACCATTGTGAAATTGCCCTATCAGAAAGTAATTTGTTTAGAGTTGCAACAAAATTTGTCGAAAAGATTGCTAACCCAGGAGAAACATGGGTTTGAATCTCACTTCTGATGTTTACTAGCTGTTTGACTCTTTGAACCTCAATTTCATTATCTATAAAATGGGTATAATGATATACCTGCAGTGCTTCATAAGGCCATTGGAAAAAAAAATCTAAGGAGATAGCATAAATAAATTGCCTTTTCAACTCTAAAATGTCATCATTATTATCTCTGATATTGTTATTATGCAGATACTTGATCATGGATCTAGGCTAGTTTAATACATGTGGCCTACTCCTTATCCCCTTCTAGCCGGATCATTTTAGAAGCTGGAAGCAGGAAGAGGAAAACATTTAAGCTAAAAGGGACTTTGGATAAAGTTCATCTTGTCTAGTCTCATCATTACACAGATGGAGAAACTAAAGTCTTCAGAGGACTGACTCAAGGTCACAAAACCAGGAAATGTTGATCTTTTGATTCTAATTTAAGTACTCTTTCCATGATGTCTTCTCAAGAAAAGAGAATTTTAAAAATCTAGTCTGTCTCATCTTCGACAGCTAAAAAGCCTATACTTTGGTATAAACTTAGGTATATTCTGTTTGTCTGACCAGAAGCGATGACATCTGTCCCTTTCCTTTCTCCATCCAGGGATCCTCTAGGCTCAGGGAAATACTAGCTGTAAGTTTGAGACCCAACAAAACTGAAAATTTGATTTCCAATCTCCCTATTTCCTTTGGCAAATAGTCACCAAATAATCAGCACTCAAACTGAAGAGACTATCCCTTAAGTGAATGATTATGTGAGAGATAAGTGATTTCACCTTAGAGCAGAGAAAGGTTTTGTTTTGTTTTCTTTTCTTTTATGTCAGGATTAATTCAGGTAAGGGCTCAAATGTACTTGAGGCTCACCAGGGTACTCTGGCTTGTTATGAAGGCTGCCTTCTATGATTTCCTAAGACTTTTTCTCCATTAAAAAAAAGACTATGTTAATAAAGCCATCCCAGTGGGTACAGGATAGAGGAGACTTTCCAAAGCAAGCTCCCCTTTATAAATTCAGGGAAGGTTTATGAGCTGTAAAGTTTGCATTATAAAAAAAAAAGAACTGAAGCTTTTACAAATTCAAATCCCTGTTGCCAAAGACATTCAGACATAAAGAAAGTAAATCAAACTTGTTAGGAACCCTCAGGGCTCCTGGGAGGAGAGCTTCCTTACTTCCAGATACTGATCAATAGAGATGTCTGAGATAGGTAGACCTGAAAGTTGTAATAAGTAACTTTGATTCACCCAATTTATAAAATAAATGGAATTTTTATTTCTGTACCAAGTGCTCAACTTCTTTTCAAAGGTATCTAGAGATGTCAATCTATGGAGAAAGAATTTTTATTTTTATAATGTCTGGTTTTCTCTGAAAACACATTGACAAGTGCTCTCACACAGATGATAGATTCATAAGTACTGAATGAGGAACCTCCCTCCAAATAAGTCTGAGTTGGAAGGTCTCAAAGATTTCAGGAAGAAAAATAATTCCAAAGGCTTTGTTACATGAGCATTGGTGATCATGGTATTCAAGGCAGAAGTCCCACTGAACAAAGAAGTAGGGCTTACCATGGTTAGAAGTAAAGTGTCTTGGTACTTGAAAGGGAACCCAAGCACCAATTATGGAGTCAATTCTATTTAATTAGAACCTAGATTAGTTCTAATTATGGAAAATTATAGTATTGACTAAGCACTTATTATGTGCCAAGTACTATACTAGGTGCTGGGAATATAAATACAAAAACAGAAAAATCCTTCCCCTCTGCAAGCTTACACCCTATTTTCTATGTAAAAACAGTCCCATTCCTAGAATCCTAGATCTTGAAGGAACCTTAGAGGCTATTTTGTCCAATCTCTCATGCAATACAGGCATTCCTTCTGCAGTCATGGAAGTTAGTCATCAACTCTCTTGTTTAAATAACTCCAAACTGACCTCCTCTATGTTCCTCCCACTTTTCACTCCAACCCCCATCTCCATGTTTTTACACTGACTGTTCCCAGTGCCTGGAATGCATTCCTCACTCACCTAAACCTTATCCAATCTTTCACTTCCTTCAAAACTGAATTTAAGCAACAATTTCTTAAAGCCTTTCCCTATTGCCACTACCCCTTCCTTCAAGTACTGGTTTTCTTTTCCCTTAACTTTTGTTTTTGAATTGTTTCAGTTGAGTCTAACTCTTCTTGACCCCATTTTGGAGCTTTCTTGACAAAAATACTGGAGTGGTTTGCCATTTCCTTCTCCAGCTCATTTTATAGATGAGGAAACTGAGGCAAACAAGATTAAGTGCCTTGCCCAGGGTCACACAGTTAAGTGTCTGAGGTCAGATTTGAACTCAGGAAAACCAGTCTTCCTGACTCCTGGCCCTTTATTCTATCCACTGAGCCACCTAGCTGACCTTATTCTTTAACTACCTGCTATTTATGATCTTGTATTTATCTTGTTGGGGCAGGTAGGAGGTACAGGGGCTAGAGTATCAAGTCAAGAGACAGGAAGACTTATCTTCTCTGAGTTCAAATCTGACCTCAAGTACTTACTAAGTGTGTGATCCTGGGCAAGTCACTTAATCCTTTTTGCCTTAGTTTCCTCATTTGTAAAATGAGTGGGAGAAGGAAATGGCAAACCACTCCAGTACCTTTGCCAGGAAAACCCCCAAATGGGAATCACAGAGAGACTGAAAATGACTGAACAAGAAAAATATACCTTGTATTTATTCTAAATATTTCCAAATGTGCATATGTTACTTCCCTATAGAGTAGTTAATAAATGTTCCTTGATTAAATTAATTAATCCCGTTGACGGGCAGCTCACCATTTAAAGAGCAGTTTGTATGTTTGCCTTTCCTCTGACCCCCAGATTATCCCACTAAGCCTTAACAAATGCTTGTTAAATGAAGGGGGGGAAAGTCCATTCTATTGTTGGATAACTCTGATGACTACATTTTATTTCTTACATTCAACCCAAATTGGTATCCCTACAATTTCCACTTATTGTTCCTCACCTAAGCCTCTGGGGATAACGCAAAATCTGCTCTCTCTTTTACATGGTAGCTCTTCATTTATTGGGAGATAGATATCATATTTCTTAGTCTTCTCTTCTCCAAAGTGTTTCTCCACTTCAATCTGGGCCAGACTCTGTTCTAGGCAATGGAGATAAAAACATAGTTCCTGCATTCAAAGAAATTATATCCAATAGGGGAGGCACATGGAAGCATACCCATGCAAATATAAGATAGTTTGGAGTGGACATTAGCAGTCAGGTGGGGAATTAGGAAAGGCTTTATGTATGAAGTGGCTTTGATGTGACCTTTGAAGGAAACTAGAAATTCTAAGAGACAGGGGGGAAGAGGGAGGGTCTGTCAGATTTATGGAACAGCCTGTGTTAAAGCATGAAAGCAGGAGATGGGGTGTCATGTGTGAGGAAAAGGAAGGAGGCTAGATTGGTGAAAATGGTAAATGAGTGAGGGCAAATAATGTACAATATGGCTTTAAAGGTAGATTGGATTCATGTAGGCATTGATAACAATTAGGAGAATATTTCAGTAATCCAGGCAAGAAGTGAGGAGGGCTTAAGGTAGTGAGGTAGCCATGTGAATGTGAAAATGGAGATGGATATGAGAGAGAAAAATGAAATTAGAATGGACAGGACTTGGCAGATGATTGGATGTTAGAGGGGTGAGAGAGTGAGGAGTTGAGGATGATCCTTAGTTTGCAAACCTTGATGACTTTTAACAAGTGTGATATCCTTGACAGAAATAGGGACATTCAGAAGATGGATAGATGAAAGGGTAAAGATCGTTAGTTCTGCTTTGGACATGTTGAGTTTGAGATGTTCTTGGAACATCTAGTGGGGTATATGTGACTGGAGCTCAGAAGAAAGGGAGAGAGAGAGAGAGAGAGAGAGAGAGAGAGAGAGAGAGGGAGGGAGAGAGAGAGAGAGATCTGGCAGTAGCCTGCACAGAGATAAGAATTGGGAAAGAATAAAAAATGTAGAAGAAAAAAAAGGATCCAAGATGGAGCCATGGGGTATATCCATAAATGGGAGTCATATATAGATAATGATCTAGTAATAGGATCATAAGATCATAGATCTAGACCTGAAATGAACCTTACAGATTTTTGAGTCAATCCCCAGCTCCTCACTTTACAAATAAGGAAACAGGCAAAGAAACAATGTCTTGCCCTCAGTGACACAGCTAGTAAGTGTCTTTATTGTTCTAAATCTAAAAAAGGAGCTGTCACACAGGTGTGAAAAACACCAAGAGAGAGGTCAATGTCACTGAAACCCAGAGTGTCAAGAAGAGAATCAGTGGTGTCAAATGCTGCCAAAGAATTCAGGAAGGATGAAGATTGAGAAAGGACCATCTAATTTGGCAATTAAGAGATCACTGGTAACTTTGAAAAGAGCTGTTCTAATTGAGGGATGAACTCAGAAGCCACATTGGGAGTGATTGGGAAGCCAGTGAGATGAAAGAAGTGGGAGTAATGAGTCTAGGTAGCTTTTTTTTTCTGGGAATTGAGATATGAAATAGATGAGAAGCATAGAATAGCAGCTTAATTTTAGGACCAAGTGAGGGTTTTTTTTTTCTTCTGAGGATGGAAGAGTCTTAGTTGTCTTGGCAAATAGCAGAGAATGAATTTATAGAAAGGGAGTGAAGATTAAAGGGAGGGGGAAGTGTGGGAACAATCTTCCAAAATAAAAGAAATGGGATGGGATCAAGGATGTTTTTAAAGGGATTAACCCTTGTGAGAAAAAGAGCTACCTTTTCATCAGAGACAGGAGAAAAGGCTGAGAAAATTGGAAATGATGGTAAGGAATTTTGAAGTATAGAATAGGGAAGAAGAGGGAGCTCACAAGGAATTATCTATATTTCCTCAGTAAAGTAGGAGGTGACTTTCTCTTCTGAGAGGATTAGGGGAGGATTGGTGTAGGAGTGTTGAGAGCTCCTTCAAAATCAAAACAATTGTTTTGAAATCTTCAGAGTGTCTTTTCAAGCCTAAAAGAAACTCCAACAAAAGATAAGATAAGAAAAGATAAGAATTTGCAAAAAACATTACTAACCTAAACTGATCAATACTTGGCATCAACTTAATAGAAATCTCTTGAGGGCACCTACAGTGAGTTGTTAGGATAGTACTTCCCAGTAATACTGTTTTTCACTAAGAAAGCCAAGAATTGTATGCAGTGATACATTATTGACTTATGTCTTACAAGTGGCTAAGAAAGAACAGGAAGTCATAAAGAAAATTAGAACAATTCCATTCATTCACTCATTGATTCTGCACAAGTGATAGGTTTACTGGAAAGAAGGGAATGTGTCACATCCTGTCATTCTTCTAGACCAGGAAGAAGTTGGGTGCAATCAGTGAAGTCTTGGGCTCTTTCTGCTCCTGGAGCTATTTAGTATTCCAAGTGTGCCTAATGTCGAATTTTACTTCTTGGCTTCTTAATCAGATGAGAACTGTATATTCTCCCAAAGTTATGTAGTCTGGAAGAGAGACATAGGTTGTGACAACTCTCTAATTCCCAACTATATACAAAATTTTTCACCCACTGAAATGGGTTAGCCTGTCCCTTGGCAAGTATATCTGTCAACTTTCTCTGAAATTTAAAGGTACTTTTTTTTTCTTCTTAAATTATGATTTGCTGTCCTTAAAAGGAAAAGCAAAACAAAACAAAAACAAAAGCCCCTTTGTAAATTACTTTACTGAAAAATATTTGTCATGTGGGCCAAGTGAAGCTAGAACATGGGCCTGGGAGTCAGCCATGTTTGAACCTAATTGACCTTACTTAAGTCTACCTCCCTTAATGGCCTCCTTCCAGAATGATTTACCTATATCTCTCCATTCCTTTCCTTGTTCACCTTTCCTCACTCTTGTTCTGAGGAAATTACAGTAGTTATTTTTTCTAAAGTACTTAGATCATGACAACTTTTATATGAGCACTCAATATTTTTATCTTACAAAAAATACTTTACTGGAATCTTTTTGGTGGTGTTTACTATGAAGGTTAATGAGATCATGAATTACTTTAATAAGCTGAACTTATTTAAAATTTTAATAAATAGTTCACATTATACAATAAACCAACATTATTTCAGACAACTTAACCAGAACCAGTATAAGATTCCTTACACACATAGCTATATAGCAAACAGTAGAGTTAAAAAAAAATATGCACTTTCTGTATTCCACTCCTGGAATAGCTTACTTCCACTAATATAGAAAAAAAAAGTCATTTCTTCTATTTCAGTGATGAAGTCAAAAATAATATCTTTAACAGCTGGATGCCATTTCAGATAGAGAGAAATCCACCTTATCAGTGAAAGAAAAATTTTGTTGACTTGCTTTACTAACAATTGTTATGAGTGAATAATTCTATAATCATTTCTGTTGAAGATAGAAGAAGAAAATTTGAAGACTTTGTGGGGTAGAAAGTGAATCATCACACATTTATTTGTTTGGTTATTCTTTACTTTAAAATTGTTTATGTCCAATTGCTTTAAAAAGATATTAAAAACACAAATGCAAAAGAGAGAGAGACAGAAAGAGACAGACAGAAAAAGAGAGGGGGGGTGACTTGATACACATAGTTCTATATACCTACATCTTCTTGGAACATCTAGTTGGGGATATGTGACTGGAGCAAATCCTTAAAAACTTCCTTTTTTTTAACCTCATAAATGTTATTTATTACATATGGAGACTCTTAGCATGGAAATACTCTTCCCCTTCCCACTCCATGAAAATTAGCAACTCATTTGCATGTGTGTATACATACTAAAGTGATGTTACTGTAATAAGCTAAGAATATGCTAATACACACTAATAATTATACCTTACTCTACCACACCACACCACACCACTCCATACTACATTATACTATACAAAACTATACTATACAATATGATAATATACTATGCTAACACTTAAATAAAACTATACTATAAAATACTAAATATTTTTACTATATATGACTAGACTAGACTAGACTAACATACTATACTAATGTAATACTAATAGTTATACTGTGCTATCCCATCCTACCCCATCCCATTCCATACCATACTATAAATGTTTGTATCTACACTATACTTATATTACATTTTACTTTACCGGCCTTTAGAGGATATTAATATGTATATATATTTTATTTGAAGTGATGAAAATAAACAAAGAAATTCTGGTAGTGGTCAAAGCAACTCAGAAAGTTTTTAGATTTTTAATAGAATGCCTAGAACTTTCTTGATTACTTAAAACAAGTTCTCCTTTTTGCTATGTCCGTAATTGGGATATAGACTATCTTAAGCATATGGAAATAAAACTTTATAATAATCAAGTTCATATTTCAAATATTATGCATTTCTGGGAACCATCTATTCTAGCCCAGATATCATGAGAATAACTGGCATCCTTGGTGTTATGTTCAACTGAGGTGCAAGGATCAAGTTGGCTATAGAGATTCAACTTTAATTTTTCAGGGATTAAGGATACATAAATGTTTGTATATGAATACTCATGTAGCTACATAGCTAAACTCTCACTTGACAGTGGGCATTTTAGTACTCTCATGAGTATTAGTATTGGAAAATATTAAAAGTATTAGAAAAAAAGTAGTAAAACTCAAACTTAATAATGCAGTAAGTTCTAGGTAGCCTATTAAATACCTACAATATTCTGAGTCACTTTGACATCTCTTAGAATTTCTTTGATGATTCTCATCCCTATAATTTTCCAATGTCATGCCACACTTTTTAATACTATTTCTTGCATTCAATTCTGAATGCCCAAGAGGGCAGTTAGGTGAGATGTTCAAGCACACCACATAAACAAGAGTATTTTCTGTGGACCAGATTTATACTGCAGCTGTGGTTAATATTAGGAGTGTTTACATAAAGGCTGATGCATGGACAGGTTCTCAACAACAGCTGGAGAGACTGCAGTCAGCCAAAACCTCAGTGAAGTGCTGTAAATCTTTTTAGTCAGGGCTGAAACAAACTAAGAACCTTTTTCTCCCATTAGTGCATCCGAATTAAACCATTAAACAGGGGTGAAGGTGAAGTACTGTAAAATTTCAGCACAAAAGGAAAGAGAACGTTTTAATTTTTGAGAAATTTGCCGAGCCTCACACACACACACACACACACACACACACACTGCAGTTTTCATTGCAATGTGTTTTATAGGCTATTTACAAAAATGAAACCTCTGCTTTGACTTAGAGTGAGAAGAGAGACATTTCAGCCAGGAAAATGGAAGAAATAAATGCCCTGAGGAAGATTTCCACATATTTCTAAAGTTCTCTGACAAAGAGAAACTCTATTTCCCTCTTTGAAAGCAGAATGTTTGTTAAGTATATTTGTTTTTGAAACAGGGTGGAATGATTATGGTGCAGGGAATTGATGTACTCAAAATACAATGCATCAATTTCATTTTCTCCTTTTTTCCCAAAAAAATAATGAATAATTTTTATTTTTAAGATATTTAGGACCTGATAAAATTCCTAATGATATTAAAAGATACAATTAGGTTGTCATCACACTTAGCATTTATGAAGTTTGAAAAATACACTACCAAGATGGTATTTGACTTTTGGTGAAGATTACAAAGACTGTAATACATTGTGAATTATTTTTTATTCTTTGAATATATTGAACCACTGTATTGTTTTAAAATGACTATTTCTGTCCCAAAAGCAAAATATATCTATAATACTATTGTATGATAAGCACTGATTTATTTTTTAGTTGCTTTAAAATGGTATACTATACTAATTATGATTTATCTCAGGAAAATACATCTATAAACACTCTTATTACTAGTAGACTGATTTAGAACTAGTACACTGGCCAGCGTTCGAGAGAAGATATAAAACTACTACTGCTTAAATTATTTACATTTTAAAGAAATAATCTGGTTCTGTATTATGGGGTCAACACTGGCATATCAGGCCCTGCTTAATAGCCATTGATTTCCTTTGTAGGGCTGTCCACCTAGGTGTTAAATATTTGTAGAACAGAATTCTTGAATGGTCAAGTTATATTTCTTCCTTTGAGTCCAAGTCAGAATCAGAAATAAATATACTGGAAATGTCCCTTTTTCTCACTTTTTGTTAAAGGGAATTAGGAAACTTTTTTTGTTTGTTTTTATCACATGACATTGTGTAATCAAAAGATCACTGGACTAGAATTTAGGTACCTTATCATAGCTTTGCAATCTGCTTGATGTCAGGAAAGTCACTTTACCTTTATGGGCCTCCATTTTAGAGTTATTATGAAGATAAAATGAGATAATTCTTTCAATGCACTTTGCAAACTTTTAAGTGTTATATAAATGATAATTATTGTTATTGTTATTATTAAACTAGATGATTGCTTTTAGCTTCAAAATCATATTTTTAAAAGGGATTTTACTGAAATCTTTGGACAAAAATTTTACTAGTTGGTAACTAGTTAGCTTTATACTTAACTAATACAAAGTTAAGATGTATCCAAACCCACTTTGTGTCTATAGAGTACTGATGAATGGAATTTTCAATTTACACCTGTCATATACTTTCACTGAGCTAAGGATGGACTCAGAAGAGGAAAGTGGGTTGGAATAAATTTGGGAAGATATGTTGCTTCCTACCATCACAACCAATCTTTTTAACGTCAATATTTTCCTGGTGATGCACAATGACTGTGAATCATGAAATACTAATACCTCAAAGAAATTGTATATGAACAAAAGTGAATTAGAAAGATGTATCATAGGGAGAGATTGAAAACATAGTACCAGCAGAGAATTAGATGTAACAATGATGCTGAGTGCATCAAGGGCATATGTGACAGGAAAAGAAGGTCTGAGGATACATATGTAGTGAGAATAAGGAATATACACAGATAGCCTGACTGTAGAAAGCTCCCAAGGTGTTGGATGAATGCTCTATAGAAAACAGAGAAAAGAATTGTCTTCTCCAGATCCATTTCACTTTTAAGGGAGGAATTTCATCTAGATAATGATTAGGCCAAATAGAAGATGAATTAAAGAGTGTCTTTCCTGAAGTTTAAGTCAGCAGAAAAGTTTGTGGGAAGTAATCAGCATCAGTCTAGATTCTTTGGTGTGGCAAACTGCAAAGATAAGGACTTTTATGGACTGAATAAGAAAATTTTATTGTAATTTTCTCTCTCTCTCTCTCTCTCTGTGTGTGTGTGTGTGTGTGTGTGTGTGTGTGTGTGTGTGTGTGTGAGGACGGTGGTAGCATTTATGTAAAATTCACAATTTAAGATCTACCTACTTTTTTTCCTTTAAAGAGAGTTGAAATTGCCATGCATTGTTAAAATATGTATTGAATACATTCCAAATAATAATATTTGAAAATTTCAGTCTGCCAAGAAGTTGGTCAGACATTCTTTTCTGTGCATGTAATGCTAATAATGGGTGTATATATTATATATCAGTAAAGATCATAATTATAAAGAAAAAAGTTTGGCTGTGACAACAACTGCTTTACATCAAATTCTCTCAAATAGGCTTTATGGAACCTTTAGGATATCATCTCCTTTCCACTCTGATCTCCTGTGATACCTGTTATGCTTTAAACAGACAAGGACAACTCTTCATATGAATCTCTGCTTCTATCCAATTTCAATTCTCTGCCAATAAATCAGAATCCCTAAGGATGCTTTTGTTCAGGGACATGAACTCAGTTCAAACTTTGTAAAAAATCTCCATTATAAAAAAAAATTACTCATCCCTCATTTTGACTCCTAGAGTTGAAAGGCTAACCAGATAACAGAGCTTTGGAAATAAAGCTGTTGTTAGTCACTAGTCCATGGGGAAAATAGATGATGCAAAAGGAAAGACATTCCGGAAGTGTGTTGTTTGCCTTCTTCTACCATGTTTGACCCAGGTGCCCTGAAAGAATATCTTTCCATTAATCCTCATGGCACATAAATGAAAATGAATGAGAGACATTAGTGGATGAAAAATACATTTGACTCACATAAAGACAGATTGCATAATTTTTTTCATTTTAATACTGCATAATAGCCTATTTATTTATATTAAAACTTGATGACATAGAGTACTTTGCAGCAAAGTAACCAAGTGAATAAAATTTCTGATTAACTGAGAGTTAGGAAGAAAAGGTTTCTATCACTGCTTGTTGGAAATATTTATAAATTATATTATACTGGCATTTTCTTGCCTCAGTCAATCAAATGTACTGAATATAATAGAATCTTTGTTCATTTAGAAACTTTTAATGTCTCAGAGTAATGACATCAAATGTCAATTATCATAGTATAGAATTGTAGTTGTAAAAGCTACAATGCAGAAGGGGCCAAGGCTGGCTAGAAATTCTAATAAAAACTAAAGGGATCTTATTAGTTATGTTGGAGAAAGGAAGAAAATTGTATAATGATAGGACAACTGTTCATGGGGAATGGGAAGATAGTGGGGTCTAACTATAATCTAGCTGCTTACTTCTAATTCCCAGCAAAATTCTAATACAGATTACTAAAAAGAATAATTGGTGCCCCTTCAGAAAAATCAGCAGTTGTTGCAAAGTTTAGCATAGCAGATAGGGAGCTGGCCTTAAAATCATGAAGAAATATGTTTAAGTTTGACTCCTACACCTTCTTGGGAAAGTCACTTCACTTCTTGATACTGAAAGCTGTCTTCACAGATAATAACCTGACGGGCAGTTGACAGCAGCAGTGGAAACACAACAGGAATTGTCTTTAGTGGTTCTCAACATTTGGTCCATGGATCCCCAAGACATTTTAGGGGATCTGAGAGTTCAAAATTATTTTCATAACAATACTAAGATATTTTAATTTCTAATATGGCAAATAATCATAGCTGTAACCCACATAAATGAAAACTCTTTGAAGGATCCTAAATAATTTTTAAGAGTGAAAAGGAGTTTTTAGACCATGAGAAAATTGATTCATTGAGGACTCCTACTCTATTCCAATCAGTATCAATCAATTTGAAATGATAGGGGTAGTGATTATAAGTTCTATATATTTGGCCCCAGAGCTGGGAGCTACAGATGATAAGATCACTTGCATAATCATAAGAAGCCAGTTAGAGGCCCTCTCCTCTTGTTTTTCCTTGTCATGATGACCAAGCCCAGTGTGGCAAAGGTGACTCAACTACATGGAAAGTCCCCTGAATTTATTTTTGTTCCTCCAGACAATTCTCTCTTGTCCAACATGAGCGGGTGTCCATCTTATGACCACCCTATGACCACCTAGTAAGTAAAGATATTCCTTGTTTCACCCAACTTGTAACCCTGCTGACAGATCATTTTTGCTTATGCATCATATGTCAACCAGTGGAATTATCCTATATTTGATATAGTTCTTCTTGAATGTCTCAATATCTAACCCTATAAAAATAGGGTACTGGAAGGAGGAGGCATCTCAGATTGTGAGGAAGATCTGAGGTCCACTTCATTAGAGGGGACCATGGACCCCTCTAATGGACTAAAATACCATTGGCTCACAGCTCTGCCTCAGTCCTTCTTATTGTAGGTTGAATAATTTTTATCACCACAGCCAAAGCTTTGAGAACTACTATTTTACATCAGTTAAATCACAGCAACAATAAAAAAGACATTCTGGAGAAGGTGTCTAGCAGATAGTTGGTGACAGGGACTGAATGCATAAATTTGGGAGCCATCTTTATGGAATTGGGTAGGATGCATGGCATCTGATGAAATGACTGAGAGAGAAAGTAAAGAAAGAAGAAAAGAGAGCCCAGGACATAGCCCTGAGATAGATGGGCATCATGTAGTTTGCAATGTTTGCAAGGGAGTTTTTCTGCAGTTCTTTCCAGTTCTGAGATTCTATGATTTGGTGAAACATGCAGTGTGTCCCAAAAGTCTTAGTGGAGTATTAAGCTTTAAAAAAAGCTTAATACTCCACTAAGACTTTTGGAGACCTGGTATATTAATTAT
>NW_020955033.1:38356133-38396351 GCF_900497805.2 Vombatus ursinus | reverse complement strand
TCTATATCACTTTTGTATCCCTCCCATTAGAAAAGCTTGTGGGGACCCTTTCTATTCTTTGATGCTATAATACATGAAGACAGCTGGAGGTATAGTGGATATATTATTGAATTGGGACTCAGGAAGATCTGAATTCTAATTCTACCTCATATTTCCAAACTGTGTGACCATGGCAAGTCACTTAACCTCTCTTGTTCTTAGTTTCCTTATCCATAAAGTAGGGATAATAATAGTCCTCATAGGACTATTTTGAGGATCAAATAGGATGCCATATATATATAATATATATATATATACACACATATATATACACATATATGTGTGTGTGTGTGTGTACATATATACATAGTATATATATATATATACATATATATAAAACTTTGCAATACTTAAAGCACTAAATAAATGCCAGCTTTTATTATTACATTGAAAAATGAAAAGTTGACTATTCCTCAACATAAAGTTTATGGTTTATTATGGGGAACAAAGATAGAGGTGATTATATATATATGTGTGTGTGTGTGTGTGTACACACACACACACACACACACAAATTTAGTATAGAAGTAATCTCTTTATTCCTAACTTCTGATGAATGTATATTTTTAATAAAATTTTTCAAAAGGTGTTGGAAGAACCGTATACATACAGTTTCCCACTTGAATTTTGAGCTATTCAGTCCATTATTTGTTCTCACTTTGGAATTTGCTTATGCAGTAAAAATGAGAAAGCCCAACAATAAATTAAATATGCTGAATTAGCTTTTGTCTTGAAATACAGGTCCTGTAATTTATATAAGAAAACCTCTGGGGATGAGGGAAGGGGTAAAGTTAAATAATTTTCGTTTCTCATTTGTTCCCTGATTCAGTTTTTCTGAAAGCACTGACACTATTTCCTTGGAGGCTCCTTTTGATAGAAAGGTAAAAGGAAAAGAACGAAAAGAAAATTGTCTAAGGCAGTATAATAAAAGCATTCATTCCTACTGAAAACAAATCAAAGTCATTTAAAACAATGCATTTTATTACAATAAAACTCTGCTGAAGGTAACACTTTGAGCCTGGAAAGAAGTCAATTAAATATATTGGGGAATTGAGCCTTTATTTAAGACTAAAATATGATGAGTTGTATAAAAATATGCTATTTCTATTTGTGAAATTAACCAAAGAATCATCATATTTAATTGCTACATGGGGGCAAGATGAAATTATCAAGACTCTTTCGACAGGAAGTCTATGCTTTCACACAAACAAATAAAAATGTCTTCTGATATATGTCTATTACCATGTCAGGGAAAATAGGACCAAGGTGGGAATGAAGTCTCACCTACAAGTCTAATGCTTTTGGTTCTCTCCTCTGCCATGGCATTCCTTATCCATTATGTTGCTTACTATTATTTTGGGGTTTTATTTCTACAAAATGAAAATGACAATTGAATTCAGCACTTCTGGAAATTCATTTTTATTTCCTAATTGTTTATTTAATAACTAACATTATTAAGGGAAAAACTACTTTGAACTAAAAGTCACCAGTGGATGAATTATTCCATCCACTTGATCCTTTCTAGGAGAGGTACTGGGCCCCCACGTAGTCTGTGGTGCAGTGGAAAGAACTCTGTCAGTTGCTGAGGTCAAAGGGCATGGTTTCAACTTTTACTTCTGATGTTCACAATCTTTATGATTTTGGCCAAGTCACTTGACCCCCCAGTCTTCAATTTCCTCATTTGCAAAAATGGCAAGGTTGATTTAGGTGGCCTCTGAGTTCTATTCCGCCTCTTCCTACTTCTATTCTTTGATTCTTGAATGTTGAAAAGTCACAAATAAAAGCTGTTTTCCTTGCATATACAAAATGCCACCCCTCTGAAAAATGCGTCTTCCACTGCCTTGCTGGCTGGCATTGCATATGAGCAAAATGGAATGTGCACCACTTTCCCCAAATAGTAAGAGAAAATAAATGATGTCTTGGTTGGCAAAAGGAGAAGTACCTAGAAACAGTTCATTAGATAACTTTAGGATGGCATAATTATAACCTTCCCACTTACTTTAAACCACCAATTTAAACCAGCCATGCTTTTTATTTCTTTTGGTCTAATTCTGTTCTGTAGACATGCACCCTTTGGGACCTGGAAGAACTGAACAGTAGCTTTGCTCTCTTGGCACAATTAGAGATGACATGATTTCCTGATATTCTATTCAAGTTAATATCTGCCAGGTTTTTTTTTTGTTTTTGCCTTTTTTTAGGGTTAAAATCATAACAATCTGAATGTTAGTAATAATATTTGGCAAGTTCTTCACACAGGATTCAAAATAAAAAAAATGAAAATACTCCCAAGTTTAGTCTTAATGTACATTCTCTTTCTTAAAAGAACATTAGATGAATTTTGGTTAAAAAAAATTAAAAGGAAAAGAATTACTTCATGTAAAGTGGGTGTGGCCAAAACAAATCAGATAACAAAAGAAATAGTGTGTTCTTGCCCCCAAAGACTGGATCTTTGGGTTTATCAAACACTAAATTACTATGGTCATTTACTATTGTGTTTTGTGTACCTAATCTATCCCACTGATCTAACACTCTATTTCTTAGCCAGTACCCCTATTGTTTTGATGATTATCACCTTGGAATATAGTTTGAAACCTGGTACTGCTAGGTCACCTTCCTCCACTTTTTTGTCATTTATTCCCTTGATATTCTTGGCCTTTTATTCTTCCAGATTAATTTTGTTATTTTTTATAGCTCCATAAAATAATTTGTTGGCAGTTTGATTGGTATGGCAATGAATAAGTAAATTAAATTTAGGTAGAATTTACTACAAAAGAAAAGCCAACCCTTATCACTACAGATTTTTTGTGGCATTGTCCAACTCTCTGTCTCACTCTCTTTTTCTCTCTTCTTTCTCTGTCTCTATCTCTTTTTCCTTCTTTCATTCTCTTTCTCTCTGTTCCTCTTCCTCCTCTTCCTTCTCCTCCTCCTCCTTCATTTTCTTCTTCTTCTTCTTCTTCTTCTTCTCCTCCTCCTCCTCCTCCTCCTTCTTCTCTCTCTTTCTCTCTCCATCTCTCTCATTCTGTCTCATTTATTCCTTTGTTTCTTGTCATCCCATAGCATGTAATGAAGGAACAACCTGTAACTCTTATTCAATAAACATATTAGTCAGAACCCATAAAGAATATAAGGACTTCCTCTCCTGATTTTGAGGATAAGCCTTGTTAAAAGAAAACTAAGACCCTGAACGGACATTTTTAAATGTGGAATCCTATGTAAGTACAACAAAAGGTTGTTGTGTTATTGTTGTTGTGTTTGTCCTTCATTCTTGAAGAGGATCATGACATCAAGGAGGTGATGACATGACTTACAATTGACTTTGATTGGAGTGAGGGAGGGTTGTGCAAGGTCACCAGCCTCATTTTCTCCTCCAAAGCCATCTGAGTCCAGTGGCAAGATATTCATCAGGATGACTGGAGATGGTACAGGATGCAATGAGAGACCCTAGCCTTCTTAAGCTAAGGTCTTTTCATGTTCTCACTTTGTGTGAGGTGTCAATGAATGGGCCTCTTTAAGAAGTGAGTAAAGGGATGACCCATTTAATAAAAAAAAATCAAACTGGGAGAGGAAGACCCTCAGGGTTGCTGGCCAAAAGAGAAACAGTTACTATTTAAATTCACTCTGAGGCTTGGGCAGGGACCTATTGTCCAATCTTTGAGCTCCAGAATGAATTGGGTTTAAGGCTTGGTCTTTGAGAAAGAAATCTAGCCTGTAAACCCCAGAGAGAAGAAAGAGAGGGAGAGGAAGAAGGAGAAGACTAATTGTAGGAAGTGGATCTTCTATATGACATGTGTAAAACAAGAGACAAGTTTGGAAGTTGAAGCTGTGAATTAGACAAGGAAGTATTCATACCAGAGAAGAATTCTGCAGGGCTTCTGATGATTCATTGAGAATAGCCTCCAACTGAAGTCCCTTGCTAAATTCCAAGTCTTTGTTTATTCTGGCTTCGCAATATTTAATATCTGTCCCCATAGATGATCATAACAACCCTATTTTGGGCTCATGTCACCTCTTACCTGGACTATTACAGTAGTTTCCTAGAAATTCACTAAGACTTTTGGAACATCTTTTTCTTATACTGACTGAACTGACAAATGTTTATTTTATTCATCTATTTATATTGCTTTAAATCTTCCAAAGAAAAAATTGGTACTTTTGCTACCACAATACCAGTGTTGTTGTAGTACCAATAAAATTCATAATAGCCAGCTTCATTTTTCTTCATGTTTGTTTGAAGGAGGGCACAGGACTTTCTGAAGAGTTGCATAAGGTCCTATGATAACAAATTGACCTGCCCTGTTCTAGTAATTCACTTCTGAAGTGACAGTGGTTAGTTTAAGCACCTATTCTTGGTTAAATTGCTCACTTCTAAAATGAAGGCAATGATGGTTTCCTGTACTCTGCTTTTGACAACACCTGTGCATTGTCTTTTTAAACATTAACAATTTGAATTGTGTCCGGAGAACCGTGACTAGGATGGTCAGAAGGCTAAAGACCATGTGATATAATGATAGCTAACAAGAATGAGGGAATGTTAGCCTGAAGAAGAGAAATTTGGTGGGAGGGAAGAGGAGAGGTATCAAATATTTGAAGGATTGTCATGTGAAGAGAGATTAAATATGTTCTCAGTGGGCGCAAGAGGAGAGAACTAGGAGCAGTGCACAGAAGTGCCAAAGAAGCAGATTTCAGTTCAATAGGAGGAAAAAGCTTCCTCAGATCAACAAATTAGAGCTGGCTGAAAGTGGAAGAGCTATTTACAAAGGTAAGAAATTCCACATCACTGGCACTCCTAAAGCAGAGGATGACTAGCCATCTGTCAGGAATGTTATAGAAGGGATTCTGAGCAGGCTTGTGTGTAACTGAGTAACTGCTGATTCTCTTTTCAATTCTAAAATTCTGTGAATCTGAAAAACTCAAAAGCACCTTAGTTTTTCCAAGAATGCTTCCCCTCACTCCTTTACTAGTGGAGGGAGTAGGAGTGGGGTCTCTGAGTATGGAACAGTGCATATATTATTATGTTATTTTGCTGTTTTAATTGGTTTGCTGATTTTTTTCTTCTAGTTTAAACAAATTTCTTTGTAATAAAGACTGATATTTTGAGAGAAGAGACAGAGGAATGTAAGGGGAACTATAGGTGATATAAAAAGATAGCAATAAAAACCAAACAACACTTTAGAGAGGCAAGAGAGAAAAAGAAACCATTGCTCTTCCCTAATAAAATCTGACTCTCCTATTCATATGACAGAGCAGTTCAACATGTGGTAAAAATGTAGCTCCTTTGATTGGTTGTACAAATATTTTTCCTTCAATAATAAAAAAATAATAAAAAGATGTTAATACAACTTCTGGCAGAACAGATGTAGGTCCTGAGAAATTTCCAGATGTTTTCAATGAAGACTGTTTAGTGACCAGTGTCATGTGCCAGTCAGCATGTTTAACCACCTGGCAACCCCTGGCAGTCAACGAAAAATCTTTTATTTTTATAGTGGTAAGCTGGCCATCATCCAACAGTTCTAGAAGGTGTTATTCATTAGCATTTGTTCTGAGTTTTAGAAAAGCAGAGAAGCAGTATAGCAAGACATTGAATGAACCCACGTTCTGATGGATCTCAATGATGAAGAGATGATTATAAAACCTGATTATTCAGCTGAAAATTGGTGTTTGATTAATATGTTGCCTAAATTAACAGTAATTTTAACCAATTATTAGACTCTTGTCTTCTCTTGGTGCCTCATTTTGTCGAAGCGGTGACCTTGGCTTTTCAAAGACTGTGTCAGCAGAGCACAAGATTCGGCAAGTTCTATACATTTGGAAAGGTTTCAAGTATGAGTCAAGAAACAGACTGTGCCTGCTGTCTAAGGACCAGCCTAGCAAAGCATTGTAGTATGGTCATGAGCTGATTAAATCTTTGACCATGGTCATCTTTTAGAGACAGAAAAATGTAAACTGGCCCTCAGTCTTGCACTGGCCCCAATCTAAGGACCTATATGCCATATTCTTCTTCAAGAGGCTTTTGCTGATGCCCTCAGATGTTCTTGCCCTCTGCCAGTGATGTTTATTTTACATATTGCTCTCTCTTAGTTTTCTTATAATCTGCCTGACTGTGCCTTCCCAGTATTCTTTCCAGGACTATCATACATTTCTTGCCAATGTATATACATGTGTATATAGGAACTAGGACTCTCCTTGGACTTCTCCATTTTAAGCCTGGGGAATAGCTTGTACAACTGCACAAAGGTGGGAGATTGAGACTAGACAAGTCCCATTTGCCTGGGAAGTTAGGAAGCCACTGAAAATTTTTGAACAGGAGAGAATGATGTGGTGACAGCTGTGCCATAGGAAGATAACATTTGCAATCATATTAGAGGAGAGAAAAAATGGGATAAGGCAACCAATTAAGACTATTATGATAATCTAGGTCACTAATAATAAAAACCTCAACTAGTGTGGTATCAATGTGAGTGGAGAGGAGGGAAGATGTAAGATCATAAGGTCACAGATTTTGAGTCTGAAGGGGCCTCTGTCATCCAACCCCCTTACTGGAGAAATGAAGTCCCAGAGAGAGTCTTGCACAAAGTTAGGCAGGTAGTCTGTAAAAACAAAAAGTCAGAATTTCTCCTCACTTAGTAGTAAAAGCTTTTTTCACTATGTTGTGCTAACTTTGTAATGCCAATAAATGCAACTGAATTTGAGGGAATGTGTCAATGTATATTGAGGTTACCAGGCTGGATGACTATCAGGGTGGAGGTTTACTTAAAAAAAAATAAGCAATGTTGGTGCCAGAAGACTGAGAGGCAAAGAACTCACTCTTTTATTAATACTATGCATTTTTTTCAGTATGCAAGCTTGTCAGTTGAAATATGCTTTAACTTGGTAAAAATATGTCATGAAAATATTTAATTCCTAGCCAAAGTATGAATATCCAGACATTCTTATTGTTTAGTGGAGGAAGAAACAGCATCCATATTCTCATAGAAATATAATAAATACCACCTGGGCAAAAGAAGTAGAACATATAAATGAAAAGATGGGAAATATTTCATAAGCCTTGTACAGGAGCATGATATACTAATTATGAGACTCTAATTATCCCAGTATTTGCTGGAACTCTGTCTATTAACCCAAAGCAATAGCAGATACTTTCTTAACTCATCCTACTGATAATTTCATCCTCCAAAAAATTGAAGAAACCATCAAAGGGAACTGTTATTCTGGATCTTATTTTTATGAATAAAAAAGAATAGGTTTTTTTAAATCCAAATAATATGGACCCTTTAGAGGGTGAGTGTCCATATCTCTTAAAATTTGTGATAAAGGAGAAAAAAGCCAAACACAATTCGATTTGCACCCTAGATTTTTGAAGAGCAGATTTAAAAGGATTTAGAAAATGAATAGATACATGTGGCATTCCATAAACTAAAATCCTGCATGGATGAGAAGCTATCAAAAGTGAAATTTTGAGTTAAAAACTAGAAACAATTCAAAATAAAAAGAAAAGAAGTTGTTAGCATAAACCAATGAGGATGCACAAAGAGTTCACCTAGAAACTTAAAAAGCCATCAAGAAAGAGCAGGCCATGCAAGAACAACACCAAATTACGAAATATTCCTGTAAGAAGAATTATGGGGCACTAAAGCTCAGAATAAGCTGAGGCTGACAGGAAATGTTATTTTTCAATCCAAAAATGGATTTCTATGATGGAGAAACAAGGAGAATAGAAGAAGGGAATGACTATTGTTCAGTTTAGCTGAAATCATGATAGCAGGAGATGGACAAAAGGCTAAATGGTTGTTTTGCTTCAGTTTTCTTTGGTAGAAGAATTTTTTAACTAGAAAAGTCAGGGAAATGGTTTTTAAAAGTTGAATCTCAAGAAAAAGAGAGAGAGAGATTAAAAAAAAGAAATACATGTTCTTTTTGAGTTCACATCACCAGACTCAATTGAACTACAACCCAGGGTATTGAATTGGATGCTGTGATTGCTGAGCCATTAGAAATAATCTTTAAAAGATCCTGGGGAATGGTAGGGGTACCTCAGGATCAGAAAATTTTACAAATTTTTTCTCAAGTTCAAAAAATGGAAAGAGGGTAAAATGTGCAAACTATAAGCCAATGAGATTGACTTTGATTTCTTACAAAGTTATCAATATATTATTGAAGAGATAGTTAAGGAATATTTTGGAAGGGAAGCTGTGGCCACAAAAAGCCAGCATGGCTTCATCAAGAACAAATGATTTACTTTTTTGACAGTGTCACTAGACTGTCAGAGGAAGGCTATAGATTTGGTTTATATAGATGTCAGATAAGCATTTGAGAAAGTCATTCAGGGTATCCTTGTAGATTTGGAAAAGAGAGGTAGATCAGATCATAGTAAGATCAAGTATACTTGGAAATGATTGACCAGTTCCAAGAGTAGTATTAATAGTTCAATGTCAGTTTAGTAGGAAGGCCATAGTAAAGTAGTTTGTGGATCTGTGCTTGGCTCCATGCTTTTTAACAATTTTGTCAGTGACTAAGATAAAGACATAGATGGTAGACATGTTTTCAGAGGATACAGAATTAGAAAACCTGATGGATAATAGAGTATCCAAAAAATCTTGATAGACCACAGCATTGACTAATCCTAATAAAATTAAATTCAAGTAGATAAATGTAATTTTAGACTTGTGTTCAGAAATTCTATTTTGGATATAGAAGAGATGTAGCTATATGGAGTAGCAGTTTAAAAACAACACCCTTGGGGGTTTTAGAAGATGGCAGTATCAGTAGAATTAGATCCCTTTAGAAGAAGAATGAGAGGTAGTGGGTTCTCTTTAATAAGGATTCATTCTTCAAGAGAAAAAAAAACTGGATTGCCACTTGTCAGTTACTTTGTACAGAGAATTCTTATTTAGATATGGGTTAGATTAATGAAAGGTAACATGGTGTAGTTGTAGTCCAGATAGAGTGCTGGACTTGGGTAGGAAGTCTGTATTCAAACTCTGTCTCTGACAGCTGTTAGTTGTGTGTCTATTAGTAAGTTTCTCTGAACCTCATTTTACTCATCTGTGAAATGACAATACCTTCCATATGCAGTTGTAAGGATCAAATGATATATCATACTTTACCAAATTTAAATTACTATCTAAATGGCCATTTTTATTGTGACCTCTGAGGTCATCCTTATTATTCTGTAATTCTGTGAATTGTTCTTCAAAGGATACCCAGAGAAAATGCCTTAAAAGCTAATTGAATCTGCCCATAAAGCACCAGAACCAGAAGAATAACCCTCCCCAGTCCTAGTATTTCCTTACCCCACTTCATACTCTCCATTTTTTCTAGCGAATCATAGTGCCCGGGAGTCACTAAGTGATTAGAAAAATCAGAAAGATTTGTAGGAAAGACATATCCAAAGCGTGAAACAAAGGCAAATTCCCACTTGATAGAATGATTAGTGCAGAGACCTGGTGCTAGTATTATTCCTCTTTCTATCTCTTCAGGGCCCAGAGCTTTAAAAAGTGAACAAGTAATATGAACTCATTTCCTATCCAGCCGTGCCATCTGGGTGTATAGAGAGAAAGTGCCAATCTAGTAAAATTATTAAATAGGTAACATTGTATTAATACAATGCAGAAGTCTGCATGATTTCCTTAATCACATTTCAACTGGTGAAATGTTACTGAATCACTATTTCCACCCTTAAACACACAGGTTTATGTTATGCCATATTTTAACATAAATGTCAATTTTATTGAATTTTGTCATCTCTCAAACCTGAACATTCATATTAAGGTGAACTTTAGAAAAAATAATTTTGCCAAATTCTAAGTAGTCATACAGTCAGTTCATATTATAAAGAATTAGCTTTATCTTCCAATGGTTAAAAAAAAACACAGTAGATGCATTAAAACATAGCATTGATTCTTGTGCTATTGATTTTGACATACTGCCGATAAATTCAGTTGTGATATTTTAAGTACCTTCTAAGACATGTAGCACTGTGTTAGGCTCTAGAGTTGTCAAGGTAAAAATAATGAAAATTCCTTGCCTTTAAGAAGTTTACCTTCTACTAGGGGGCTGCAACATGAATATAGATAGCAAATACCATGTAATGCAAACAAATTCAAATGGGTAAAAGCACTAACAATTGGGAGGGCAGGAAATCATGAAAGTCTTGGAATATAGGTAGTTTTCACTGAAGTAAACCAAAGGAAGGTAAAGATTCTATGAGGCAGAGGGTGGGGGCAGTCACCTATAAAAAGGCATAGAGATAGAAAGATTAATGCTCTTTGAAACATAACCATTGCCTCTGGAAAACATCTGATTCAGAATAGTAAGCCTAAAAAATGAGCATTATCATTACTTAATATCAGTGAAATAAAGGAGTCCTCACTGCTGGAATTCTATTCCAATATTGAGGTGTCCTTGTGTTCTTAAAAGCTATTTCATCAGAGAATATCCTTAATAATTCCTAAGAAGTTGGAAATTCTTTGAGTAAGGGCCCAGAGAAGGCCTCTGTATTGCATATTTGAGGAGCAGTCTAACTAATTTCAAAAGAATTCAACATCATCAGAGAACTGACTATCAGTTAATCAGTTGTTTTGACTTCATCCTCTCATGAAAATCATCTCTTCATATATAGAAGGGGTAGTATTAGTGGAGGAAGTAGCAATACTGAAGAAATTGGGCAAACCTGAAATATTAAAATAATTGAAGTAGTAAAGTAAACTGGATCATATTGAGATGTCAAAGAATATTCCCAGCTTTTAATTGACATCAGTCATTAAATATATCACCAGTTACATTAAATTTAAAATTAAAACTTAAAGAACTCAGTTATATAGTTTATAGTTTGCATTTTCAGTGTTTTTTATTATTTTTTTTTACAAAATAATTAGGATCATGTTACACTGCTAGGGTCATAATTAGATTTATGGATAATTTTGAAAGTAGCCAACTGCTTTGCATCAGGGAAAACAAGGTAGAGAGACATAACATGGTAGTGTTTTGTTTTTTTTTTACATGATTTTATGTCACATGTCACATTGCATTTTAGAATAAGAAGCTTCTGGTAGAAACTCAGACATGAAATCATTTCAATTTTTTTAAAGATCACAATATTATTATCACATTATATTTAATCTTCTGTTATTCAATCTACCATTATTTCAAAAAGATTTTAAACTTATTTGAATAGCATTTTTAAATAATTATAACTGTTCCTCAAATCTTTAACAACTAATATTGTTATACAAATGGGCAGACTAATTAAAGTATGTCATAAGGGCTTAATTATCTCTTTATTGGACTAAAAAACAAAATGAAATATCCAACATGGATGTAGAAAACAGATGAAAACTGAATATCTGAGGTGCTTAAATCAGTTTTTCTTCTTTTTTTTTCCTAGGCTCAACATGGGAGAAGACATTTCGTCAGATTGGCTTTGAAAGGTAACCAGTGCATTTATGATGTATCCACTTCAAAGTTTTAAGAGTGATGCAAGAACTGATTTGGTCAATTAGACAAAAAATAAAATCTGTTACATGGGAGCAAAACTTTCCTATGTAGATGATTTGGGCCACATTTTCTTTCTTCCTCTCTCCCTTCCTCTTCCTTCTTTCCTTCCCTCCCTTCCTCCCTCCTTCTGTCCTTTCTTTCTCTCTCTCTTTCTTTCTTTCTTTCTTTCTTTCTTTCTTTCTTTCTTTCTTTCTTTCTTTCTTTCTTTCTTTCTTTCTTTCTTTCTTTCTTTCTTTTCTTCCTTCCTTCCTTTTCCTTCCTTCCATACCCAGTAATCTCAATGTTGAAAGTAACCCTCCACATGGAAATTTATTCCACTAATATAATTTGTCTTATATAGTCTTGGTAACTTGTCTGAGGAGCTGAGACATTAAATGACTTACCCATGATCTCACAACAAATAGGTGTTTAAGTCAGGACTTGCCTTGACTCCAAATACCTCCAATATCTTATCCGCCATACCATATACCCACCTATAAGAGACTAATAATGATTTACATCCAAATGAGAGAATAAAATAGTAGTTTAATATAATTCACAAAATGGGAGGAGATAGAATTAAGAAATGATTTGTTTAAAGTAAAACATAAAGACATTATAGGTTATTTAAGATTTTTGATGTTTATTTGCTCACCTCTATAAACTGCAATAATCTTGCTAATAATTACCCTGATCTATCTAACTTACCTCTAGGGGTAAAATTTTGAACTCTTTCCATAGTGAAACTTCCAGTATCTTAAATTCTCAAAATATGAATTCTCTTTCATTTCCTCCTTCTTCCATGAATTTTATTCCTATTGGTTTTTACCTTCTATTCATTTTCACTAAAACCATTCTTCCTCTCTATTCATAGGTCTTTGTGAAGACCTATTTATTCGAAGATGCTCCATGTTGAAATATGAGGAATAGGTTCATAGTGTAAGATTTGTATGTGTCCACATGCATTGTCTAAAAGCATAAATGTGCAGCTTAAGGATGGCATGAATGCATATCTTTGGATTCTGGCCCATGCTTCTCCAGGGGAGTCTATAATATCTACCTTGAGGGGAACAAGAGAAGCTGAGACTTGGTCATTCCTTGATAATGAGTTTTGAGCTTGACAGATCTTTCTAGCTTCCCCCACCAAAAAGAATATTGCTAGTCTAGGGGTACCAGTCTTGTTCTTAACAAAAGCTACTTTTCTGGTTCCTATCCCTTCCTTAGCTTACACACCAACTTGGTTCCTTTGCACCAAACTGGTTGTACAAAAGACTATCACAAATAGCAAATAGAGTAACCTCATTGATCCAAGAAAGCATCAAACAGAGTTTTACAGATTAGAATAAGCCAGAAAATATTTAAAAGGGAATAAGTCTTCCAGTTGGAATGAGATATCTCAGCTCAAACTAAGAAAGAGGCCTTGATTTCACCCAAGGAGGAGCCCTAAAGTTTCTAAGGAGGCAAGCTAGAAATCAGGGCAAGTTGAAGAGCTGGCTTCCCCTAAATGTCTGAAGCTTAAGACTTTATGGTATGTCTCCAAGAGAGTGTCTAAAGCCACGTTGCTTTCTCTTCCTGGCTTTGGTACCAATTCCACCACTCACAAAGACCTAGAGTATAGCCTCAGCATTCTCTCAATCTGGAGTCAAATTAGTCAGATCTGGAGATAGAAGTCGTATCTCCCTCCCCAATATCGCAGCCCCAGGCTTCAGTGGAAGCCCAATTAAAATGGCTTCAATTACAGTAGCATTCATAGTCTTCCTCGCTCATTTCAAATTGTTTATTACTGTCAAGGGCACCACCATTCTTCCTCCAGAGAGCTGTGAAAGTGACAACCTGATCACACCCCACTCAATAAACTCCAGTGGTTATTATCTCTAAGGTCAAATATAAACTCTACTGTTTAGCATTTAAATTTCTTCAAAACCTGGCTCCTTCCTCCCTTTCTGGTCCTGCTTGGTATTCCCTATTCATGGTACCCCCTCCTGAAGACTAGCTTAGGTGGCAGCTTCTGCATGAATGCTTTCTTCATCCTCTCATCTACGAGGGCCCTCCTTCCCCATACTATCTTATAGTCATTTGAATATTTTCTTCATACGTGTATGTGTGTGTTGTTTTGTCTATTAGAATTTAAATTCTTTGAGGGTAGGGACTTTTTTACTTTTATCTATCTCTAGTAAAGTGTTTGACATATAGTAGGTACTTAATAAATACATACATACTGAATGACTGAAATGAAAATTAATGAATATTTTTAAAGTCTATTTTATTTTCTAATGTGACTTCAGGATTAAATTTAGAAAACATATTTTTCTTTATGTCTAAGAACAAAATAAAACATTATTTTAGTAATAGAATTTATATGATTCTTTAAGGCTTGGACAGCACTTTATATATGTTCTCCTCATAATGACCATATGAAACAAGTTCTACTATCATCTTCATTTTACATATGAGGAAACTGAACTTCAGAGAGGCTAAATGACTTGCCCAGGGCCACACAACTACTAAATACCTAAGACAAGAATTAAACTCAGGTCTGCTTTTTCCTTCCTGCTTGGCAGCCCTTCCTTAAAGTAGTTTGCTTTAATTCTGATCCTAATGCAATCATCTTGCTTTTAATTTAAAGCAGCACCAAGCTGCTATAAAAAGTGAATCTTATCCCAGCAGAGACATATTTTTTTATTTTATGGTTATTGCTTTGTTATAGTAAAGTTGATCTTCATATTGAACTCCTATCCTGTGATTAAAAACTTCAGGTCTTGTATGTAATAAATGAAAGGCTGACACCATGCCAGTCTTAGCTAAAAGCATCTTTCTACACCAGTATCTCCTGAAAAGACAAATTGACTGAACCATGGTTACATCAGCAAAGGTAAAGCAAGATCGATATAATCTTTAAACAATTTGCCCTTGTAATCTGATGAGTAACATATTAAACTGATCTCCCCAGAAAAATCTTAGGGGCCCAATATTGAAATTCCCTTGTATTGTAATTGGTATAGTTGTAACAGCAGCTTTAAAAAAAATCTGATTCAAAGGGCTAATTGTATCCAATTATTCTTCAGAACCATACTGAAAAACCCACTTTTGTGTGTATTGATTCAGTTAGTGCCCAGGGGCATATGGTAGAAATTACAAATACTTTAAAATGTGTTCTTTTTCCCAGTGGAAATAGAGAACTAATCCCTATACTTCTCATTCACATAGTTTATAAGACACACATGAACAAATCTCTAGAGAAAATTCCCTAAGGGTCTTTGCTGCATGTTACCAGCCAATGGTTTGGACTGACTTATTCTTTCTAAATAAGCTGTTTTTCACTGAAATAAGTTACTTTCCAGATAGGTCTATGGTGAAAATAATAATAACACATTTATGTAGTGTTTTAAGGTTTACAAAGTGTTTTCTTCACAACTACCCTATGAGGTAAGTAGTACAAATATTATTTTTCCTATTTTACAGATGGGCAAACAAGTTCAGAGAGGCTAAATGGACTGGTCTGTGTTATGCAAGTAATATGTTTCATACCTGAGAACAGAACTAAACTCACTTGATCTGAGCACCACTTCTTTGTCTCACCTCATTGCCTTCCAAATAATATACAGTTTTAGAAAATTTTTGTTCATATCACTTATACTACTTGTTAGACTTTGGAAACATCACTTAATCTCTGTGGGCCTTAGTTCTTCATCTGCATATGAGGTGGTTGGACAAGAGAGCCTATGTGTTCCCTTTCATCTCTAAATCTGTGATCCTGTGATTTCTTCCTGAGAACTGCCATACTCTCCTTATATGCAGATCTGTCCTATAGGTTGAACTTAAATCCTTTCTGACTGCGTTTGTTCAGAATTTATATAAATGCCTTCTGTTAGATGGAGGGAGGGAGGGATGATGAAAAAGAGGGGCAAAGAGAGAGAAAGAGAAAGGGAGAAAGGTTGAAAGGAGGAGAGAAAGAGATAGGGAGAGAGAAGAAGAGAGACATGAAAGGAGGAAAGAAAGAGGAGAGAACAGACCAGAATGGTGAAGAGAGTTTGGAGAGAGTTTTGAGTTTTCTTATATGTTCCTCAATCTTGTTGTATGGTATGGCTCCTCTTTTCTCTAATAAACCCTGTATAGACTTCTCTTGTCTTGGGTTTAGTGTAATCCTGGAACACATAGATTGGTCCTGGGAAATTTTATCAATGAGTAAAAGAAATCATAGTTTTGTGGGATAAGACTAGGATGGATTTTAAAATTAAGTCAGTTGTGAGGACATGTATATATTTCTTGAGGTTTCAGTTGCAAAAATCATTTCATTTCAGATTCTCATACGTGACACTATTTTTCCTTATTATCTTATAAATCTTACAGAATTGTTTAGGGGATTTAGAAGTTAAGTGATTTGTCTATGTTAAACACATCATCTGTGTCAGGGCACTACTTGAACACAGGCAACTCTTAGACTACACACCCAAGATCAGGTGATGTTCTCCCTTGGGAAAGAGGGAGTTTTCTTATCAGGAGTATAGAATGCTATGAAATCCTAGGTCTGGTTGAAAAAAAAAGATATTAAAATAAATCCTTGAGATTCAATGACTACATCTTATAAGCCAAGGAAGAAAAGTAGATCCATGCCTGAGATCTCATTGAAATGACTCTGACAGCTGTAGAGCTTAGAAAAGTATTCACAGAAAACATGTACCAGAGCTGAATCATAAAGGAAAATGTTGATTTCTTACAGAGATGAGGAGGGAGTACATTCTGTGCTTGTGGGATAGATTATGCAAATACAGGGGGCAAGGGAAGTTAATTGCTATGGGCAACAACTTGTAAAATGGTTTTGCTGCAGTGTAAAATGTGTGAAGGGAAGCATCATGAAGCAAGGTTAGAAAAAATAGATTGTAGTCAGACTGTGAAAGACCCAGAAAAACCCAGACTGAAGATTTGAGTAGGGCTTTAAATTTTTCAAAATCTTCTCCTGTAATGTTTTGGCTGAATCTCTAAACCTTTAAACTAAGAAGTTGATAGCACAGGAGTCCTTAGTTTTGTGTGTCGTGGACCCACTGGGCAATCTGGTGAAGCCTTTCAGCCCTTTCTCAGAATCATGTTTTTATATGCATAAAATAAAGTGCATACTATTACAATGGAAACCGATTACATTAAAATACCGCTATCAAAATATTTTTAAAACAATGTCACAGACCCCGTGGTAATAAGCTATACAATTGGAGATAACTTGAGGCTTTTGAGTAAAGGAATGATATGGTAAGCTCTGGTTTTTAGGAAGAGTATTTTGTCAGCTATATAGAAGATAGACTACAGAGGGGAGAGATTGAAAGCAGGAAGTTTCAGAAGCTCTTAGTAAGTCTTGGTGAGAGATGATAAGCAACGGAATTAAAGTGGTGACTGTGTGAATGAGGCTAAGGGAGAGAAAAGTTAAGAAAAACTTCTTGGAGCATTCCCAAATGCCTGTCCTGAGCTCTACTCTTTTCCCTCTTTACTATCTTGCTTAGTAATCTCATCAGCTCCCAAGGGTTCAAGGGTTCAACTATCATCTCTATGTGGTTGATATTCAGATATATTTATCCAGCTCTAATCTCTCTCTTGACCTCCAATCTTACATCATAAACTGCCTCTTGTACATCTCAAAATGGATATCCTGGAGGCATCTTAAAATCAACATATCCAAATCTGAATCATCTTTCTCCAAGAAACTCTCCACTCTTCTAATTTCCCTATTACCCTATCCTCCCACTTATCACTATCCTCCCACTTAGTCTCACAACCTCATCTTCATCCTTGATTTGTCATTTGCACTCACACTGAATATCCAATCTGTTTCTAAGTATTGTCATTTCTGTTTCCATAATTATCTCTTGTATATATACCCCCTCTGGGGGCAGCTAGATGGCACAGTGAATAAAGAACTGGGCCCAGAGTCAGGAAGACATCTTCTTGAGTTCAGATCCGGTCTCAAACACTTATTAGCTGTGTGATGCTGGGCAAGTCACTTAACCCTGATTTGCCTCAGTTCCTCATCTGTAAAATGAGCTGGAATAACTCCAGTATCTTTGCTAAGAAAACCCAAAATGGGTTCAAGAAGAATTGGACACAACTGAAATGAATGAATAATAACAAAAGCATAGCCTTCTCTCTGTTCTCACAGTTATTACCATGTTACAAGTTTTCATCACTTCATGCTTGGCCTATTGCAAAAATTTTCTTTCTTCCAAAACTTGACGCACTACGTATCATGATGCCTCTCTGGGTATATGCTTATCAAGGTTCTTGGTGTACATTCCTTCAGTAAATACAGGGGATCCTTGGATTACTGTCTTTGTTTATTCCCCTCCCCCCATGAATAACTAATAAATTAATTTTAATATAGATATTTGATTTCTTTCATTAAATATTTTCCAATTATAGTTCTTGAAAAAAAAAGTTTTCTTTCTGTTTGTTCTCCCTGCCTCAATTCTCTCCTTATTCAAATCCCTTCTCCTCTCAGCTGTCAAAGTAGTCTTTCTAAAGTGCAAGCTCTGACCATGTCAGCCCCCAAACCCTAACCTAACTACTTAAACTCCAAAGGTTTCTTATTACATTTAATCCTTTGATTTTCTTCTTCTATTTTTGTTTCATTCTTTTGATTTTTTTTGTTTCTTGATGTCTCATGAAGTCATTGGTTTTTCACTTGTCTGATTCTAATTTTTAAGGAATTACTTTCTTTAGTTTTTCTATTTGATCAATTCTATTTTTAAGGTGTTATTTCTTCAGTATTTGTATGCTTCTTTAACCAAGCTGTTGTATTTTTCATAATTTTTTTCCTTTGCTTTCATATCTTTGTTTCATTTTTCCAAATCACTTATTTGATTTTGAAAAACATTTTTTATCTCTTCCAGGAATTCTTACTGGGCTTGTGTCCAATTCACATATTTTTCTTTGAAGCTTTGCTTGTACCTGTTTTGCCTTCATTGTTTTCTTCTGATTTTGTATATTGATCTTCCCTATCTCTATATTAGCTTCATATGATCAAGTTATTGTTTATTCATTTTCCCATCTATGTCTTGATTTCTAACTTTATGTTAATGTTGGGCTCTATTCCTGGTGTGGGGGGGAGGGGCTCTGTTTCACATTTCAGGCTTTTTCTCACTGATGTTTTTAGAGCTAGTTCTGGTGGGTTTGGAAGTTTTCAGTGCTTCCAATGTGGTATGATCTGGGGAGATGTGTGGTCACTGCTCTCCTGGTCTTCACTCTCATCCTCATTCAGGGAGGGACACTGATCCTTTGGCATTGCAATTACTACTGATACTCAGGATCCCTGATCCCTTGATATTGGAAATTATATTGCCCCTCAAGGCCTCCACTTCCCATTGGCCAAAAGTGCTCTTCCCTGCCCTTGAACTATGACCCAGAAGTGAGTATAGGTAATGGAGATGCCAAACAGTTTCTGATCCTTTGTACAGTGCTAGCACAGGGATACCTGTGGTCTCTCTCTGACCAATTCCAGTTCCCCCTTATCACCTCTAGATTGGAAGATCCCAAAGGTGCTGCTGCTTTTGTTTCTACCACCTATTCCCACCACTAGTATTTCATCCACATGGGCTTTGAGACAGATTATATCTCTGTATCACAGATCTCTGTTTCCAAACTCCTAAGTTGTCTTGGGCTGTAAGAATGTCTCGCTCTGACCTTTCATTGGCTCTGCCACTTCAGAATTCAATTTGAGATTTTATTTTAAAATTTTTTTTTTTGAGGGGAATGTTGGAAGGGCTAAGCTGAGTGCTTTCTATCCTCTGCTTTCTTGATTCCACAAGTCTGATTTAATTCTATTGAGGCATGAAAAGTATTGAATGGCATATAAATATACTTTGCAGTCTAAATAACAGGGAAGAGATTCACAAGGTACCTGAAGGAGGCAAGATTCAAAAATAATGAAGAAAAAAATCATGGACAAAAGAGTAGATGAAATTACCAAGGGAGAGAAAAGAAGACAAAAGGATCCAGGATTGAACCTTCATAACTTCTCAATTGTTTCTCCTTTAACAAAATACCACCTCTTATTTTTACAATGATTTGATATACTATCTTTTTTGAAATATCTTCTCATTGCTTTTTAAAAATATGTTCCTTCAACATTCTTTTTTTCTGTATGTGCTTGATCTGATCTTTTTTTTCTTTCCTGGCTTCATGTCCTTCAGTGCAGTCATGTTCTTCAGCATAGATTATTGAAGTAATAGACTTTAAATGTCATCATTCCCCCGTCATCAATGATGAAAATAAATTGTTACAAAATGTTAACAAATTTCTTCCATTTTCATTTTGTTTTCTTTTTTTAGTTTTGTTTCAAATTACTTTTGGTATGATTGACTTATTTAACTCTTCCTACAGGTTTTCTGCAGATTTTTCTTCCCTCTGCTATTTTGTTTTTGTTTTCTTTATTGTTGTTGTTGTCATTGCTATTCTATAAGGAGTTTTTGTGTTTTGTAGCCACATTTTTCCTATTTGTCAAGGAAAGATATTAGAAGAATTGGTTTCTGTGATTTGGGGGGGATATTTTTGTGGTGACAAATTTGTGATACTATCTTGATTGTATCAAGATGAATGACATCTACACTCAAGACATAGCGCTAAAAACATTCACGTGAAAACCAAAATTTTGAGAAGTGTCTTTCGCCTAAATTTTGAAAGACAATTAGATGGACAGCTCACTGTATTGGTTTAACAGAAAGTTTATCTTAGAAAACCAGTATAGCTGGACAATGAAGGTGATCTGGAATTGAATAGATAAATTGAATAGATAAAAGATAGACTGGACTGCATTTGGGAAAGTACTTTCAACAATGTGACAGTTTTCTGGCATAAAAATTAATTTAATTACCCACTAATATTTTCCTTATTAGCCTATATGACTGTTACTCAAAGAACACAAGAATTTCTGAACAGTCAGAATCAACTATGATTGAAAAGGTAGGAGAGACACTTCTAAGCATGAGGAAACTGTTACCAAGGTTACCAATGATGACTTGTGTTTAACAATAAGAAATGATATTGTCTAGGAAATATATTATCAGAAATGTAGGTGAGCCAGTTTTGTAGCAAAAGCCTAAGATAAGAAAGAGGTACCTGGAATGCTTCTGTAAGGTGAAGAGCTAAAAAAACTTAGAGGGATACTATCCAAGCATTGGGTGGAGCAGTTATGATGAGTTCAAAGGCAGAAATGGACAGAAACTGAACAGAATGGAAAGGTACAAATGGGCTGGAACCCATACCAAGGGAGTAAATACCCATATCTATTGAAATATAATGTCTAGGGGTGGGGAACCTGAGGGCTGAAGGCCACATGTGACCCTCTAGGTTCTCAAGTGTGGCCCTTTGACTGAATCCAAATATGGTTGAAGCAACTTGGAAGTCAAAAAGACTGAAGAAGAACTAAAGTTCTCTCATTTTAGCCAACTCTACCTCACCCCTTATGGATGGCAGAGCATTCATCTCTGCCAATAAGGAGAGAACCCCTTTGGGTTTTGGGACAAGGGTTACGCTGCAATAAGCTATATCTTCATAATGATATACTTGAATTAGATGTAAAGGAATACATTGTTTTGTTTATTGATTACAAAAACTATCTGACTCCCTATAACCTTAAAGGCTTTCCTTCAACAAAGTGTCTCATTGTATGCATGCATAGGTTAATATCACATAATATTCCTTGAGAGATGCAGCTATACTAAAAAATGTGTTCAAAGACCCCATAATCATCAATATCAAGACATAAAACATACTTATTAATAAAATATATATTAATATTAATTGTATATATTATTAATGGTATAAACATATACATTAAATGGTATAAACGTATACTTACCTATTCTACTATTATGGAATGTCCTAAGTTAAAGTTCAAATAGAAAAAAGATTCTCTATAGTTGGTAAGGTTCTCTAGATTCTCTTATATGCCAATGACATTGTGTTGATTGTATTATCAACCTGAAATTTTAATGATATACATCTGATATATACCATCTTCCCTACTGGATTATAATCTCTTTAATGGTATTATTATCCTCATAAGATACCTAAGAAATCTGAGGCATAAAGAGGGAGAGGTTAGGTTACTTGTCAAAGGTCAGATTGTTAATTAGTTATAGAATGAGTACTACAACCAAGTCTCCTTACTTACAGCCAGTGTCTTTTTTTCCCATCATGATGCCTTTATAAGCTATTACATTTGACAATAGAAGTGTAAATATAATTACAATCAACAACTTCAATATCTTGTCTCCATTTTTGGCAATATACATGAGGTTTGGAATTGAATATCCCATTGGTAACCATTTCTGTTTTAAGATCTCTGATGATCATTACTGCTAATGACCCTTTGATTCTCAAGCCATTCAATGGCTTGCTGATTTGCAGGTAAAGAATATTCTTTTGACTTCAGCAAGTGTTGGAAAGTGTAGAAACAACAATTAATTTCTGCAAGTGGTTATGAATTTACAGTTGCAAAGACTAATGTCATGGCACTACATTTTCAGATTTATTCTGTTTTTTTTCTTTTAAAAAGAATTATATTTGAATCTTAAAGCAATTAAGTTCTTCAAGGCAATTGTAAGAGTTACTGATTCATTTGTTCCTGTGGTCTTCTTTGAAATTTTCCATCATTTTGTAGGGTAGCATTATTCTTCTAAGGAAAAATGTCTGATTCAGCTAAAGCCTCAAAACTTTAGCCTAAGAATTTGGAAGCAAAAATGGTTTCTGCTAGCTATATGACATAATGTGAAGTAAGAACCTGAACTGTTACTCTTTGCTCCTTGCCCTTGGAAAAGATGCCAAGTCTTGACAGAAGGATGAATTCTTAGCAAAAGAAACTTCTAGAGAGAATTTCCTTTATGAATTGGAAGAGGATAAGCTTTGGAAACTATTTCTTGGCTGTGTTTATGGGAAGATCTTGTTTAGGAAGACCCTGGTGTTAACCAGAAAATCTACATCTATATATATTCATTATTTATATTAACGCTTATGAATCCAGTAAGGGGACAGCTGCAAGTACCATTAGACAGTATGCTGATCAGGCAGTGTTTTTTGGCAGTGTTGCATATGTAACATCTATGTTCTAAAAAGCATCGAAATGAGGTCTACACATCTTCCATAGTTAACCTTTCCATCTTAGGAAAAAACCCTATGAAATGTGTATGTGCTTGTGAACATAAACCAGTAAGAAGACACAAAAAGTTGTTGCTTTCTTCTCCATTTTCCCATCTCCAAATATTCATCTGGTAATACTACCTCACTTACTTTTACACGAAAGAGTACTGCATTTGACATCATGAATGGGTATAAACAACAGATGTAACTTGCACTGGCTATGTAACCTGAATTAATTTCCTTGTCCACAAAATTAGAATAATAATTTCACTACTTTTCTCATTTTAAATTATTTTTATTAAGAATACATGGATTCTAGAGACACAAGGGACTTTGAATTATAGAACCTACATATGCATAAGAGACAGGGGTTGTTTGATTCCAGAGCTATGAGCCACACAGCATTTAAAATCTAAAACTTAGGTCTTAAGAAGAGTGGGAAGCTGGCAGGGCCAAGACAGAGTTGAGGAGAGAGAGCCTGGGATGCTGAAGACCTAGTTATGCTTCTCATCCATAAAGATGGCAAGGCTAAGAAGTTCCCTAGGGTTGTTGAAGGAACTGGAGGAGGTTGGATGAAGCTCTAACTCCAGATCTAAGCTCTTTCCACACTACAAAGCCTCTTTTAAATTATCTGCTTAAAAACATATCCTAAGCCTTTTCTCCATTGTCCACTTTTCTAAACAACCTTCTGTCTCTCTTAATTTTTTATTTTTAAATTCATATATTTTTAGAATTTTCTTCAAGTGAGGCAAGTTTATGCATCTAGATTTTTATTAATTTAGCCATGAATCATAAGGGCTAGGAAGTAATCTTTAAAAAAAATAATACTTTACATCTAAAAAGTCCAGAATGTGCCTATTGAAATTAGAAGACCTTTAACTCTAATCATTTTTCAAATAATAATGCTGCTGTGCCAAATGCTCACATTCTGAGTTTATATCAAAAGATAATTTCTCTTATTCCCACTCCAAGAGAACATGTATGGTCTCAAATAGCTAAAAATCTATGTCTTGGATCTTCTAGGATTTTAACACAAAAATAATTTAGACAGCAAATATTTATCATGAATTTACAGGGCACAACTTGCCTATAAATATATGTTAAGATATTTAATGAATGATAATATTCACATTTCCTCCAGTATAAATAGCAACCCATCCATTCCTTCTCTCATGTGACATTTGTCTCCATCTTTCTTTATAATTCCTCCACAGAAGATCCAAACAACATACTACAGGCCTTCTTCTAGTATAGATCTTTTCGGATTTCATTGGTTACCAACAGCATACTCAATATTTCTGTCCAATTGCTGATTGGTGATTACTTCACTCATCCATTACATCTAGGACTGAGTTTAGCCATACTAATTCACTCTTTTAGCTCAAACCAGCATCATTCTGCTATGCCCTCTCCACATCACCCTCTACCCCCCTTGGGATAAGTTCTGGAAGCATAATCAAATCAACTCCAGAAAAGTTGTGTTGATTTACTCCCCTATAGCTCCACTCACAATCCCTATAACTTTCCAAACCAAAATATCCCATCCCAACCATCACTCTCCAATATAATTTATGTCCCCATTTTTTGACTAAAGGCTCCTTAAGGGCTGAGATTATCTTTAACTTTGTACCTCTTAGTGCAGTCATTGGAAAATAATAAATGGTTTGTCCTTCCTTTCTTCCTTCTTTGTTTCCTTCTTTTCTTTTTTCCTTCCTCCCATCTGGTATCTCTCTCTTTCTCCACATTATTGGTCCACCTATATCACCTCTAATACATTTTTGTTATCCTTTATTTTCTTACACCTAGGACATCATTGAAAATTATCATATGCTAATTCAAATCAATTATTTCTTTTTTCATGTAATATAAAGCTCACAGTAGTAAAATGTGAGAACAGAGTTTGAATTTGTTTTTCTTTCTTTTACACTTTTCTCAGTAACAAGGATTTGATGTCTCCCTTTGCTCATCACCCTCTAAATGCACTTTGCTCTATAATATGCATACATTGCACATTCTCATTTAACCTGTAAAATATGTGTATATATTCTTGTCATTGTTGATCTTAGATTATATATTGTAGGGTAGCAATCATATGTATTAGAATGCTACAAACAGTTAATTCAGTCCTTTAGCAATCTGTAATTTTATCTATGTGTATGTATTTTCCTCAGATGTGGATTGTAGCCCCTCCATGACTTACTAGATAGTTTTATGAGTTTCTGTGACCACAAAAAAAGCCATTATCTAGTGAGCCTTGCTGAAATCATCTGACTAGGCCTCAAAGGATAGAACCTTATTTGATACCTTTCCAGTTTGGTAGGGCCTAAGAGTACTGGTGGTTCATTGACATGGTCTACAAGAAATCAAACCACATTGAAGCATCTGAGTAGGACTTTAGTTGAGGGTGTTCATATACATACTTCAGAATTGCTTTTAGCCATAATAACAGTTCCTTGATTGGACTGTACATTCCTGATCAATAAGTTTCACTTGCTTCTCTCTGTACCATTGTTCCATGAAGATACTTTATGTATAGGTTGGGTGCTTTTTTCCTCTTTCCTCTTACTAATATAATGGGGTTTTTTTTTGTTTTTTTTTTGTTGTTGTTGTTGTTTTTTTGGTGAGGTAATTGGGGTTGAGTGACTTGCCCAAGGTTACACACACGTGTCAAATGTTTGGTCTAAGGCCAGATTTGAACTCAGGTCCTCCTGACTTCAGGGCCTGTGCTCTAACCACTGTGCCACCTAGCTGCCCCCTAATATAATGGTTTTCTAATTAGACTCAACAACAATATTTTTGGTAAGTAAATTCTTCAAGAATACTTTTGGTGGCATAATACATTGATAATTATTGTATAGTAGATAATAGTAAATGTGATTTTAATAATAAAATGGCATGTTGCTCCTATTTGTTTTATGATGATGAAAGTTTAAACATACTTTCCATTTCCAACAACTGAAGTGTTTCATTGTGATCCTGCCCTGCTTTTTTTTTTTTTCTGGAATGGTTTGATATACTCCTGCCTGAAGGAAAGGAGGCATATTAGATGACTTTTCAATATCCTTGCCAATATTTTGTTGAAAAATAAATTCTAACAGAAGTACCAGTGATTGTAGGGATAGTATACACACATGTATATGTATATATTTATATATACATAATATGTATCAAAATGATAAAAGAGTTGTTTCATGGGCTGAAAAATGTCTCTTCCATCTCTTAGGTTCTATGAATATTCTCTTGCATAGGGTCATGGATTTGGGACCAGAAAGGACCTTAGGCTTTATCTAAACTAAGCACTTCATTTTACAATCGAGACTCGGAGAAGTGATATCATTTGATCATGGACACACAGGTAGCAAGTGAAGGAGCTGGAATTTAAACCCAGGTCCTCCGACCCCGAATTTACCATGCTTTCCCCTATACTATGCTGCCTACAAGTCTGGTCATACTTTTGGGGTTATAGAAACACAAGAGGACCTGATTACATATATGTATGTGTGTATGGATTTGTATATACACATTTGCATATATATGTATATGTATATACACATATATTCATATGTATATTCAGCAATCTTAAGAGACCTCAGAGCTCATCTAGTCCCACTGCTATTTGAAACATGAACCCATTTCCCCCTATTGGTGAATAACTGACTTTGTGTCTATCCTTTGTTTTTGTTTTGTTTGTCTTCTTGATGCTAAACAATCAAATAGGCCATTTTTCCCCAGTGAATTGACCAGACTGACTACTTTGGTATCGTTTAGGTACCTGGTTGTGTAGCTTAAGCCCAGACTACAAAAGCCAGTACTTTTTAATTTAATAATTTAGTAAGAAGTAATATTATTCATATTTATTCCTCAGGCAGTGGACAAATTGACCCTCTGACTGAAGTTGTCAACTGGAAAAGCAATTAACTTAGCCTTATTCTCCACAAATATTACAACCTCATTTCTAAAATATCTTGTGATATCTGATTTTTCTTGGAAAAAAATTAATCCTTCATTAAACATTTTAGCTAGAAGAAAAACAATCTGATTGGTAATCCCCTTCTTCCCTGTTTAATCTAGAACATTATGGTTAGTATAAACAGTCTTGAGGTAAAAGTATGACAAAGATCAGATCCCACAGGGTACAACACATTCCGGAGTTTAGAAATTGGCTGGCTGATTCTAGTTACCTTGGCACCTTGTCCTATGAGGCATTAGAAGTATCAGCATGAAAGTTTTAGTTTTTGTTAGTGACCTAAACAAATGAGCTGTAGAGTAAATCACTTAGAAACTTCAAGGTTTGGTGTGGACAGCACGATGAATAGACCACAGCAAAGTCATGCTGTTTGATTGGTAGGTAAAGTATGGGTGCTGAGTCAATAAAATAGAACATTAGCAAGAAATGTGCTTAATGGCAGATACTTACTTATAGGCAGAGGTCCCATATTTCTCATTTGCCTTGCTTGTTACTCATATTAACTTTAAAAAAATAAAACTGAAATCAGTCCTTTCAAAGATAATTATGAGCATTTACTTCCTATAGGTTAGCCCTTTAAATGCTATGGCTATGGACAAAGACATCTGTGCCTGCAAAGAAACATGAATTATATCAAAATGGTCTAAGCAGTAGAGATATGTTCAAGATAGAGTATTCCTTTAGTTAGCATTAGAAAAGCTTAGGAAATGCAATTATTATAAGAAAAGTGACATAGGTTACAGTCTTTTCTCTTCCTTGCCTCTAAATATGTCCAAGGATGGCAATAATAGTTACAGCAGGCCTCATAAAGATATTAAACAGGTTAAATAGTTTAAATACTTCTATTGCCAGAATGGAGGCCCTGTGCGAATTCATTTCAGATGTTCATTTTCTTTTTCTTTTCTTTCTTTTTGTTTTAAATGTCTTCCTGTATTTTTGGTGCACATTATTTTTGGGCTGTCAAGAGTAGCACATAGAGTCTCTTGCCAGTAGCCATTGTCCACCCCCAAATTCCAACCAGTCAAATGACACACAGATTAGTTGGTTTGGCCTTGATTGTACTATTCCTTAAACTCCCTATTACCAAATGAGGTGATTCTTTTTTCCCCTACTCTTCTTTTTCAGAGATAAACATGATCTGGAGTAAATTAAAGATGTATTGGCACCCAGAGTGACTTGGTGTAACAACACCACTTCATATCTCTGTTTAACTGCCATATTAAGTTTTGTTTAAATTTGTAAGCTTAGTTTTTGTCACATCTAGGTAGTATGAGTCAGAGAGCAATTTATTGCTTAATTCTTGGGTATGAAGATTCCTATGGGATAATTTATTGTGTATTAGGAATAACATAAGTTGTAAATAGGCAGAAAGATTAAGAGAAGTGGTTGCCTATAAAACTTTTCTAATTGGAAAAAGAAAATCACAAGTTTCATGCTAGCCAATAGTCCAGATGCACAAGGTTGTTGTTGGAGCTTTTTTTTCTTCCTCTCTCTTTTATTTTCTACTTATAGTGTAGAAAAAAGATGTAGGTATTATTACCACATAGGGTGTTAGGAAGGCAAAATAAAGTCTTTTTTCTAATTAGTTTGAAAAAAAAAGGTCAGGTACAGACTCATCTAAACTTGTGCCCTGAACATAGTAGGTGCCTAATGACTTTTTAAAAATTTCATTAAATTGAATCTCAACTGGGACATTAGAGCCTTAAATATGTACTGATAATACCTTTTCCCAAGAAAATCTCCAAATAAGTTAGTTTTGTTTAAGAGTAGGAATTGAGTCAGGATTACTTAAAGCACAGGGAAATAACGATGAGATTTAGGGAAAGTGTTCAGATGGTAAGAACATAATCGGTGTAATTAGGATCATAGAATAGTAAGACTAGAAAAGGTGTTAAAAATCAGCTAGTCCAATTCATTCATTTTATAGAAAAGAAAACTGGTTTCAAAATGTGAATGATTAATTTAAAGTCACATGACTAACAACCTTTCTGAGGGTATGACTTAGGTCTTCTGTCTTTTGCATTGTACCAATCTACTTTTCCTAATGTCAGTTTTCCCTAACAACAAGCAAAATATCTGGAGGAAATGAACTGCCTTTTGGGGGCTAGCCCTGAAAACTCAAACTATAAAGAAACAGAACATATCATATCTTGGCATCTTCTGATAGCAGAAATCCATGCAAGGCTGCTACAGCCTTGTGAGACTTTTAGCTGGAGGTCACAATTTGCTTGTATTTCACTTTGCTTAAATTTAAAAAAAAACAACACTTTTATTATTTGTAAGATCTCTTTGTTGACTTCCAGTCTCACATCACCAACTCCCTCTCAGATATCTTGTACCCTATGTTCCATGCTGACATCTCAAGATCAAGATGTCCACAACTGAACTCATTATATTTTCCTCAAACTGTTCCTTCTTCCTGACTTCACTCTTCCCAATCACCTAGGCTCACAACTTCATTGTCATTCTTGACATCTTACCAGCACTCTATCTATTATGCAAAAGTCTACCAGTGGGATTTAAAAAAAAAAATTTACCCACATAGAAACCCCAGGAAAGATTCCTAGGTCTGGAGTCAGCAGATCTGTATTTAAATACTGGCTCTGCCATTTACCACTCCAATGACCCTGAGCAAGTCACTCAGCTTCTCTGAGGAAATTTAGTTTCCTCCACTTTAAAATAAGGGAGTTGTAATGTACAATTCTTAAGATCCCTTACAACTCTAAGTCTACAGTTCCATGATATAAATTTCTTACTTCATAAGATGTAGCAATGCTTTTTGGTCTCCTAACTTCCATCTGACTTAAATAATGCCCATTAACACTGTGTAGAAGCATTATCAATGGGGGCACAATTCTTCCAATGAGCACCAGCTTATGGCAAAATTATGAAGCAGTGCAAAGATTAGTACTTGAATCATGGAAATTTCAAATCCATACCCTGACACTAACTAGCAATGTGACTTTTGGGAAAGTCCCTCAACTCCCCTTGGCCTCATTTTCTTCATTTCTAAAATGAGGAGGTTGGATTAATTAATTTATTAAGATCCAGCCTAAAATCCTATGACTCAGTAAGTTCTATGAGCCATTATTTGGGAGGTGGGGCTGGAGTTTACAGGTCTGTGATTTCTTCTATGTAGGAAACTACCAATGAGGAAAATCCCCTTACCAATAGAAATCAATTCACAACTACTTTATACCTAATCTTTGAGAGTTTCTTATCCTGTCCACTTTTATTCATACCCTCTCCCTTCAGGCCTAAAGTACATCTGTAGCTGAAGGTGGGTTTGGGGAGTGGTGGTGTGGTGGCCAATGGAAGGCATATATAGTATATAAATCAGTGTGGCTCTATGACCCTTTTGCCAGTCTCACCTATCCATGCCCCATGCGGAGATAAAATGAGGACCCCAGCTCCTCTCAAACCAGCCACAACATATGAATTTAATTTCCCTTCCACCTCAATCCATACTTTCTTCCTAACCAGTCTTCTAGCTCTTACATGCCATCCTTCTTTGGAAAATCCATGCTCCCATCACTGTTTCCTTTTTTAAAAAAGCATTTCCTATACCATGTCCTTCAGGATTCACCTCTTTATTAGATCATCTAATGAAATTCTTGGAGATAAAGGGTCAGGAGTTGGTGGTAAGGGCTTGGTATACTTCCCTTTTGACACCTTAACCCAAATGTGGAAATCATAGGCATTACAGCAGGACTAGAGAAAGAGAGTTTTTGGAGAAAAAGAACCTTTTGAATTACCCTTTACATCACACTGGGTAGGAAGTGGCTTGCTCACAAGGCAAAGTTTTGACACTTAAACTGAGCCTTGTAGGGAGCCAGGATTTCTATAAAGTAGATATAAGTAAAAAAACAAAACAAAACAAAAACAAACAAAAAATTCTATGACTCAGAAACAACTGGGACTATGGAAAATGGAATGTCATCTATGAGCAATAGCAAACAGCATAGTTAAGCTGGAGCTTTGGTATAGACAGAGAGTCCTACATAATCAATCTCTACCTAGAACATAAAGGATTTTAATCATCAAACAGAGGAATTTGTATTTTGTCCTAAAGCCATCAGGAAACCATTGAAGCTCCAGAGCAGGGAAATGACTGTAGCCATGAAAGTGTGCCCCTGGTTCAATGAGCATGTTTGCATTTTCTCAGTAATATATTTTTTCCCAAGCTACTAAGCTTAGTAAAGGCTCTCAGGTGTGGACAAACCTCTGATTCAAGCAGGAACTATTTGGTCACTGTCATATCAATAAATACCTAAATATTTTCATTATAGGATAATCCCTCATATTCATTAAAATGGGGACAGATTCCATGAACCTGACTTTCCTGTTTCCATTACTAGGAGGAGCAATGGTATTTATAATATACTTCCTTATATTGGTGTAATGACATCATTATTTTTCTAGTCACCTACACTTAAAATATCATCTCATTCAAATAGGAGCCCTGCCAACTTCTGAATGTCCTTCAAGGTTCAATTCAAGATTCTCCTCCCTCAGTGAAAGGAGAACAACTCAGTTTTTCTCACTCTCTTGTCTCTAAGAAGTCATCCATTTCTGTCCATTCTTCTTTTGTGATGTCTTTCATATGTATCCCTCTTCTTCCTCATTGCTATCTTAGTAGACCACAAGGACCTTAGAGTTTAGTACAATGCATGACACATTGTAGGCACTTAATAAATCTTTGTTGATTGATTAAACTCAGTACCTCATACGAAGATCATCTATATAGCTTTCTAACTAATTTCCCTTGCCTTTATTCAACACCTTCCCCCCCAATTCATTTAACTAGATCAGTATTTATTTACCTCATTCATTCCATTTTTACATTACTCATTCTTACGTTAATGTAAGGGTCTTTCAAGCAAAGATATTGAGGTTGAAATGAGCAACGTGTGTTCAGGGAAGTAGTCAATAAAAATTTAAGTGTCAGGTACTGTGGATACAAAGAAAGGCAGTCTCTATTCTCAAGGAACTCTATCTAATTAGAGAGACAATGTGCAAATAACTATGTACCTATAGGCAAAATAAAAGCTAAATAAGAAATAAGAGAGAAGGCACCAGAAATAATGGGGAATTGGGAAAGGGTTCCTATAGAAGGTAGGATTTTATCTGGAAGCTTTAGTTAGTGACCCAACCTCACTGGAGCAGAAGTTTATGCTGAGGAATGATAGGTGATGTGTTTGGAAAGTAGTTTGATGCCATATTGTAGATGATCTCAAAAAAACTGAGGAAGTTTAGGCTTCATCCTGTCAGGAATGGGGAAATATTGAAGAATTTTGAGCAAGAGGAACCTTATAATTTCTAAATATCCTCTAAGAATTAATTCAAGATGCTCTACCTCCATGAAGGTATATCGGCACTTAGTGATCACTCCTTACTCTGAAATAGTATTTTAAAAATTTATTTTCAGGATAGCTGGTTTAGCATTTATATATCTTATATTTTTATTCGGTATTTATATTGCTTGAATTTTTATTTAACTTTTCATGGATATGTTTCTTCTCTTCTCAACTAACCCAAAAGTTTCTTGAGGGCAGAGAGCATGCTACGCTACTTTGTTTCTTCCACAGTGTATAACACAGTGCTCTGTATATAGTGGATTATAATAAAGATTTGTTGAATAAGCTACATAATTTTTAGAACATAAAAATAGAACACTTAAAACATTAGTTCATTTTTCTTTGCTGTGGACATTAAGGGTCACAAACAAAAAGAAATTTTGCAAATGTTCCTTTGTCAAGTGTCTCCTACTTTTGCAGTGTGTTTATAAATAAGAGTTTTAACTCTATTTATTTGCCTACACAGAAAAGGTGAGCACTCACTGCTCTCGTAAGTAGCATTCTTGCCACGGAGAGCCTTTAAATGTTAGGCCTTTAAAACAATGGTACTCAATCTATTTCATGTCATAGACCCCTTTGACAGTCTGGTGAAATCTGTGCACCCATTTTCAGGGGGAAAATTTTAAATGCATAAAATAAAATACATAAGATTACAAAAGAAACATTAAAAAACAAATATCAAAATATTAAAAGTTCCAAGTTCACAGACCCTTCCAAAGTCTTCCCACAAACTCCTTGAGGGTTCATGGATCCCAGCGTTATAGAGGTTAAGAACCCCTGCTTTAGGGAGTTTCATCTGACCTGAATAATTTGTTTGTATCAAAAGACAATGTGGTATACTCAATAGGGCGTTAGACAGGGAGTCAGAACTGGGTTCATATCCCACCTTAGACTCTTACTAGGTGTAACTCTTACGAAGAACTTAAACTCTTTTACCATCTGTAAAATAGATATTATATACCTCACAGGTTATTCAGAGATTCAAATAACATACCATATATAAAGTACTATATAAATTTGAGATAATTATTATTAAACAGGATGTGTTTGAGCAAAATCACATTATTATTTGTATATTTTTGTTTATTCAGGAAAGGTGAAGTTTTAATAAAAACGGCTTATTAAAAAGTAACAACTATTTTTATTAAATAAGAGTTTTGATTCTTACAGAAACAGTTCATAAATAAGTTCCATTGTGGAATAAACATACTTCACATTAACTTTGAAAGACACTAAATGTGTGCATCTAAACATACATTTAACAAACTCCAGGAGTAGAACTTAGGTAGCCAAATGGGAAATGAATAGTATTCTATTGTCAAACATTCCTAGGCTAACTTGGCTTTTCTTATAAAGGATTCTAAACTTAAACATAAATAATATGTAATAACTCTTAGGTGCCACAGATCTGGAGTCAAGAAGACTCATCTTCCTGAGTTTGAATCTGGCCTTAGACACTTATTATCTGAGTGACCCTGGGCAAGTCACTTACCCTTGTTTGCCTCAGTTTCCTCCTCTGTAAAATGAGCTGGAGAAGAAAATGGCAAACACTTTGGTATCTTCTCAAAAAAATCTCAAATGGAGTCACAAAAAGTCACATGTGACTGAAAATGACTCAACTCAAGGCAAAAACTTGTTCCTAAATCAAAACTAGCATAATTAGTTTTATATTTTCTCATTGATCCTATGATTTCCTCCTACAGAACTCTTACTAAAAATGATAATCAGTGAGCAAATAGGGATGTTTTTTTTTTCCTGTGAAAGGAAAACTAAAAAGTACAGAGTACAAATTTCTCTTTGTATCTTTGCCAGATTAGCTTTCCATTTTGGAGTCTTGCCCTTCCTAAAATTTGTCAGTATCATGAATAATGAGAAGAATGATTAAGGCTGGTAAGTTTTTCATATTAGAAAATGGATCAGAAAAAAGTGGCTAACTAATCCTAAACATATTTCCCATCTGACCTGGCATCATATAAACTGTAAAGATGTGGGAGGATGCATTTCTCTTTGCTAATGGAATATACTGATCATTTAGTAAATCAACAGGAAAAAAAGTATGAACATTGAATTAGGTAAGTCAGAGAAGCTTCTGAGATGAGTAACAGCTTCAAATGGCATATACCACATGCTATTTATTGATCTGCTTGCCATAAACAGAGAGAAAATCATTTTCAGTCGGTCATCATGAGAAATGTTTGGGTTTGCACACTTCTCTGTAGTCTGATCTGATAGTGGAATATATTTATTTAGAAATCTGCACAGGCAATCTAATTTCTCATTAGACTGAATGTGATTTCAATAGATTTGCTAATAATTTCTACAGTAGAAAACTAATGGAATGAAACGACATAGTGTAGTGAATTGTACACCCAACTAGGAATCAAAAAACCAGTTTAAATTGTTAGATGATCAGCATCATGAGAAAACTTTTAAACTTCTTGAACCTAGAAGGTTCTGGGCTCAAATACCAAGAAATAATAATGTTGTGCTGTCTCACTAACTGATCATCACTAGAATATATATTTAGAATTTTTTTCTGGAATGCCGAATAATTTGAACCAAGCTTTCCATATACTTCCCTGCTCCCATAATTGCAAAACAACTGGCTAGGATTATGGGCAAAGTTTACAGTAAAGGAAACCTTTTATCTCAATGAAAACTATGAAGGAAAACTTTTATCTCTGTGATAAACTAATTGACCCTCAAGAAGATAAAGTGCATGAGCTTGAGTCCATTATCACCATACACTAATCAGCTAAACATACCAGACCTATCATGTCTAGTCAAATGTAAAAATTACTGAAGCACCAGATTCCTCTGGGCCAAACAACACACTCCAGCAAAACTTAGTAGTTTAAGACCATGGGAAGTGGGTAGTAGTTCCCACATATTTACCATCTTACTAGCCTTTCTATAATCAACCAGATAATGCTGAGACACAAAGAAAAGAATGTTATTGAACTTCCATAAAATTCATTGCTTCTTTGAAAGTTAAGGAAGTGCTGTGGATACTACTACATGGCAGAAAAATATGACAAATTGTTATCTCCACTTTTATGGAAAAAATCCCGAGAAACAGAGAGGAAAAGAGAAAGGAAGTATAGATATGAGTTGGACTATACGGCTGCCAAAGACTCTTATATTTCTAAACTTCAGTCAATACATGAAGAAGAAAAAAAAAGAGGGAAGAGCTAGCTATGAATAGATATGTGATGGTTCTTAGGACAATATTAGTTAGCATTTCTGAAAATGGAATGGGCTGCTTCCATTTCTGGAGGTCTTCAAGAAAATGCTGGACACTAGTTCTTCTGCTATGTTTGACCCACTCATTGTATATACCTATACACATATATACATATAGGTTTATATAGTGTGATGTCTTTTAAATGGCACTCCTAAAGGATATGCATTTTTTCACCACTACATGGAACTTTTACAAAAATTGTCCATGTGTAGAGCACAAAGTTATAGCAAACAAATGTGAAAAAAGGCAGAGTAAACACATACTTTACAGATAACACAATAAAAAGAGTAATAAATTTAGAGAGACAAAAGATAAAGACCCACATTAGCATTAAGAATAAAATACTAAATAAGTGGTACAAAGGACAAATCATAGAAAAATTAATAATTAGGTAAAAAAAATACACCAAAGAAACAAAATACCAAAATTTCAGGGATATGGCTAAAGTAGCACTTAGTTAAAAAATCAAAGAATCACAAAATAGGAGGATTTGAAGAGACCTGAGTGACCAGTTAGTCATATTTGTACCAGATATATGCATATGTATATGTATAATATGCACATATATACACTGTCAAACATTTATATTGCATATGCATGCATGTGTATGTATGTATACAGACACTGGGATGACTCATGTATGTAAATCATATGTTTTGTCTATATGTGTACACACACATATATGTGTCCATTTCTATAGATATATTCAAATCCATGCATTCATACATATGTATATATGCTCTGTCTCTCTGTCAGTCTGTCTTTGCCCCCCCCTTTTGTTGTACAGTTCATAATTAACCTTCTCCCCCACCCATGGTCTGCAGTTGTTTCTGTTTTGGCCAGAAACCCTGAGGGTCTTTCCCTCCCAGATTGATTTTATTTTTTTTTTGAATAGGAAAAGAAGCCATTCTTTGCCTCATTTTTACCTAACCTTAATCACTGAATGGATTCATACTGATACCTACTCAAGACCTTAGCTTAAAAAGACCAACGTCTCCCTCTGCATCTGGGGCCATCTCCAGTCTTCCTGATGTATATCTTGCCACTGGACCCAGATGGCTCCAGAGAAGAAAGGGACTTTATGCAGCCCTCCCTCACTTAAATCCAATCCACTTGCATGTCATGGCATCACCTCCCTGATGTTTGAGAATGAAGTACAAACAAATAACAACAACAACAGCAACCTCATTTTACAGAAGAAGAAATGAGATTCAGTGGAGTGAAATGATTTATCTAGCACCAAAAATTACTGAGCTTAGAAAAAAAGATTCAAATTTAGGTCTTCTGACTCCCAGATCATTTCTATTTCCACCACATCACTATCAAACTGAGTTTTAAAGAAAGCATTCATAGAGGTCAGAAAAGAGGGAGATCCATGAAGGATGGAGTGATCAAAAAGGGCATAAGATCATAGATATGGAGCCAGAGGAAATACTTTACCTGAGCCTTCACAGGTGAATAGGATTTTGATTGACAAATAGAACTTTTTTTAGGAGAGTGGTAAAAAATGTTAACCAAAGGAATAGAAACAAGAAGGAATCATGACCTGTCTAGGGCGACATTAAGGAGATGAGTAGCTAGGGCAAATGTTTGTGAATAAGAATAGTGAGATGGGGGAATAGAAAGCATTAGATAGATAGATAGATAGATAGATAGATAGATAGATAGATAGACACCCACACAACTGTACTACTCCTAGATTTCTCTCCCTTCTCCAATTGTTCCCCAGGAAGCTCACTATTGGCATAAACTGCAAGATCCCAACAGTCTTGGGATCCCATCAGTCTCCACCTCATTACTACCCTTTGCCCCTCTGATTGAATGGTAGATCCATGAACTCCAAAACCTCCATTTAAAGAGGGAGATCAGCTTAGAGCATCTCCTCATTTCTCACTTGACTGACTACTCTGTGATCTCTGACTTCTCTACCATATCCCTCCCCCAACACACACACACACACACCCACACTTCCAGGCTTTTTCAGGTTCCATCAGTGTGTTGTCTTTCTTCCTTAGCTTGCAAGCTCCTTACAGGCAGAGATTGTCTTTCATTATTCATATTTGTATCTCCAGCACCTAGAACTGAGTAAGGGCTTAATAAATGTTCATTGACTACAACTATGATTATACATGTATGTATACAGGTGCTACATACATTGTATACAATGTATTATATGTTGTATAAATGTGTAGTGTATTACATAGGTGTATATATATGGGTATGTGTAGGATACATACATGTATTTGTGTATGTATATAGCATATATGTAGGCCATTTAGCTTTGTATGCCTAAAAGTTGAAACAGTAATGCTTTATATGTGTGTGTATGTGTATATTGGCTGTATATATGAGGAAATGAAAATTGTTTGAATGAATGTTTCCCAATAATGTGACCATAATTCCTCATCCAGTGCTTTTTTAATATGCCATACTATATTAAAACATGATGTTTTCCCAAGATTGCAATCAAAATAATTCACAGAAGAAAATGTTTCCTCTGAATTCTATATTGTTAATTTTATCCTTGCCATAAATTTTTCTGTTAAGGAAATCCCCAAGGAGGAGAAGCCAATAAAATAGTTTCTGTCTAGCTACCTTAGTAAAGGGTTTTAGGATTGTTATGATTTTTCATTTCCCCCTAATGCTGACATTTTAGAGAGCACTTTTTTTAACCCTTTTAGCTAAGATTTTTTTTTGATTTTGAAAAGCAGCCAAAATTTGTAGCTGTACTTTGCTTTGTGTGATTGATTTATTCTTGATGTCACTCCAAATCTTTTTATTTCTTTCAATCGTTCTTCCTTTATATAAATCATCAATTTTTGGTCAAATTGGAGCCAAGAGATCTAGCCTGATAGTGAATGACACTCTTTAGTAGAGAACCATTTTATTTTTCATTTCATACTTATTTCTCTAGCAGTTAAAGAGATACTCAGGTGAGCCCAGAGTTATATTCAAATGTCATTCAAAAATAAAACTCTAAATGAGCAGATATAATTTATTTTCAGGTTGAGCTGGAATTTTATATTCATTTGCATAAATTGTTCCTTCTCTTTTGTGGGGCAGAACTTAACTTTAAGCAATGTGTCTACAAAAAATAAAATGGGTTGGGTAAAGGTTTTAGGTTTGCATTCTACTTGACAAGTAATTTCTTTGAATTCCGATGAAAAAAGATGGGCCTTTCTGCCTAGTCAAATCAACATTTAACATTATATAGCCCAGCTTGCTCTCCTTTTGAAGATGAGTTAAAAAGCAGGGCCCTGGATGGTTTTCACTTCCCCAGCTGGTGGATGCTCACATCTGTACCCTGTAAGGTGACTGCGTAGCCTATCCAAGAATGACTTTGCCTAATTGATACTGAGCCAGTGAAAATATTTTTCCATTAGACATTTAAATGTCCTGAATAGATAACATGCCAAGTAAAATAGCCTGGCACCTTTTGGAAAGCCCTCTTAACAGGCAAAATTCACTAATCACCAATTTAGATGACTTTAGAGAGGGGGTTCTTAATCTTTTTGGTGTGTCATAGACCATTTTTGACAATCTAGAGAAATTTTTAGAATAATGGTTTGTTGTCTACATTATAATTGAAGGCAATACTAAATTTCAGTTAGAGGTTAATAAAAATAAAAAGGTAAGTATTTTCCCATTCATATAGACCCCAAGGTAAGAACCCCTGCTTTATAGTAAGAAATCTTCCAGAACAGGGTGGGGGGTGGGGAGATAGGAAGATTGGCTTTCTGACAACAGAATCTTGCTATGTCTAGTACTAAAAATGTCCCTATCTTTTTAATAGTCCATTTTGCACCTGTCAAAATTCATAACTACTAGTAGTAAATTAAGTCTAAGCTTTTGAATTTGCTTTTAGCACCAATATTTAGACACTATTTCTGAGCATGAACATTTTTAGAGTACTACAAGTTTGGCAGGAATACATGATGACAAATTGTGTAAGGCAAATGTTTTGCCCCCTTGAATAATAGAGTTACATGTGGCATTTTTCCCATGAAATGTTCATATCCCAAGTAGAAACAATTGGGTTCATGGAGAGCAAGCAGCATAGGATACCAAGTTACCAGGTTAGTAAGGAGTAAATTTCTAGTTTAGCCTGTTATCAAATGGACATCCAGTTTGTCTACTCCTAACCTATGCTTACCAAAGATGTATAGTTTCCATGAAGCTAATTGTTTTTTGGCCCTTCTATTTATATTGAATAACAATTACAAAAATGGTTTGCACTCTACAACTGAGAGCTCAAAGATGTATTCTGTGATGTATTCTATGCCCCAGGTGTATTCTTGTCTGTAATGTTACAGACAAAGCAAAGAACCCAAAAATTATTTTGTTTCTATTTATTTTCCAAGGAACAGGAAATAACCATAGGAAGTCCCATTGGAGTTGGTCATTGAGGCTTTAAGACAAAATAGAATCATCTCCCTTCTCATTCTGTATTTTTTTCACATTGAACTGGCATGCTTTTCAAAACTTACAGGGGTCATGAGAGAAGGTCCATCTGAAAAAGAGAGTCTTATTCAGTGTCTTTAATTTGATGACTTTAAACTATTCAATTACTGTTTTCCCCATCCCCTTTTAAGTAACATAATTCCCCAAGTTTCCAAAGAGATCTTACATGTCTCTCCTAGTTTAGAAATCAAAACCACTGAAAGGGTTAACCGAAAGCCCCAAGGCAACTCATTACAAGTCTTGAATTTCCACTCACTTTCAAATCACATCACAACACTACCTTTATGGAAGAGACAATAGTTGAGGTTAATATGCTTCTGGGTTCTTCTCTCAATAATTATTCAATATCGTTTTACCAACCAAGCTACTATCAGAATGATCACTGACTGAATCACCAGAAATAGTTAAAAATAATATTCTGAAAGTCAGTCACTAAATAAATAAGCATTTCTTAAGTGCTTACTAAGTGCCAGGAACTTTTGGAAAGAAAGAAAGAGAGAAGAGAGAAAGAAAGAAGGAAGGAAGGAAGGAAGGAAGGAAGGAAGGAAGGAAGGAAGGAA
>NW_020955033.1:38341875-38356033 GCF_900497805.2 Vombatus ursinus | reverse complement strand
AAGAAAGAAAGAAAGAAAGAAAGAAAGAAAGAAAGAAAGAAAGAAAGAAAGAAAGAAAGAAAGAAAGAGAAAGACCTTGCCCTCAAAGAGTTTTCAATTTAATAAAGGAAAGCTAGGGGAAGGAGAAAATATCCATTAGGGGTAGGATGTAAGGGAGTTGGCATGATGAAGAAGTCTGAAAGAGTGAAAACGGATGAGAAACATAGTTGGAAATCTATTTTAGTGCATTAAAGTGACCAAATTTATAACATGCATGGGGGCTGCTTCAAGTGGGCACTTCTCGCCTTATTCTTTGAACTATAGGTTCCTCATCTCTTCACATTTTTAGAACTAGAGAGGAATTATAATCAGGAATGATTAGGAATTTTATAGCAACCAATTAAAAAAAAACTATGAAATCTATAAATCTTAGAACCTGAAGCAAGCAGATGAAGCTGCTTCTTGCCTAAGTTTTGCACTTTTATAAGTTGCGTAGTGCTTTTCTACCATTTTATTGTCATGTTTTAAACCTAGAGTTTTCACTATTTTATCCCTTATATAATGTGACTCAGAGGGATTGATCTTGGCAACATATTCATGCAGAATCTCAAAGTTAAGGAGCCCCAGAGAACATCTAATTGAACCTATACTCAAACAAGAGTTTCCTTTACAGCATTCCCATCCAGTGGTCATCCAGACATGGCATGGTACCTGCCACTGATAAGAAGCTCACTATCTCTCAAGGAAGCTACAATTGTGAGGAAATGTTTCTTTACATTGAGCCTAAATCTGCCTCTCTGCACCTTCCATCTCTTGCTCCAACCTCTATCTTTTGGAACCAAACTGAATGAGTCCAATCCCATTTCTACATGATGACCCTTCAAATGCTTGAAGACAGCTATCATGTCTCCTATTTTCTCTTCTCCAGACTAAATATCCTCACTTCATTTAATTGATCTTCATGTTTATTTCCACAAAAAAGAAACTTCATATTATACCACTATCCCCAGCATTCCTTGGGTAACATTGGCCTTGAAGTTCATTTAGAAGATGAAAGATTGCAATTCAGGAGCTTGCAATTCTCCCCAAGCCTCTCACATTTTTTGTTGAGTAATAGTTTGTATGGTTCAGCGGCTATATATGACTCTGTTCCTGCCACCCATGTGTGCCTTATTTTCTTTTCAGCTAGATTAATTTTATTAGTTCACTTTTCTCATGCCATTTAATGCAGGAATTCAAGTAGGAGTTAATGTCTGATTTGTTGGATTTTATAGTTAGCATTGCTCAAGGACCAAGGTTTCTGTTTTCCATGTTGCTCTTGGCATGACCCCACATCCATCAGATCCCAGTGGCTCCCCAGCTGGAGAATGTGAAGCAGGCTTTGTTTTAATGTGGTAGCCAGGCAGTATGGCTGTTGAGGTCTCTAGTGCTTCAGGATATGTGCCTTAAAGCTGTGGCTTTCTGTTTCATATTTTTGTTGTGATAGTGGTTTCTCCCTCTTCAGGAATAAATCACTCGAGGACTCCAAATAGCAAGCAGCAACAACATATTCTGGTGTGTAGGGCTAAAGGAACTTGCTTTTGCAAACACAGAGTGCATATGTTAAACAAGGAAAGGTGGTAGAGACAGATGATGTGGGTTTCCTAGAGCTAAAAAAGTACTTAGAGATCATAAAGTCCAGCCCTCTCTAATAATAATAATATTTTGACCCCAGAAAGGTTAAGTAATTTTTCTCAAGGGCACACAAGGGCAAATCCTAGCAGAGTCAGGATTTGAATTCAGGGCCCCTGATTCCAGATATGGTTCACTTTCCATTACATGATAGGGAGTTGGTCAGGGGACCAAAGTCTTTGGATTTATTCTTTTTTAAAAATTTTAACAGCTTTTTAATAGTATTTTATTTTTTCCAATTAAATGTGAAGTTTTCAACATTCACTTTTATAAAATTTTGAGTTCCAAACTTTTTTTTTCTTCATCCCTCCTTCCCCTCCCCAAGATGGCAAGCAATTTTATATAGGTTATACATGTACAATCATATTAAACATATTTCCACAATTGTCATGTTGTGAAAGAAGAATCAGAACAAAAGGGAAAAACTATGAGAAAAAAAAAACAACAAAAAGGTGAAAATAGTGTGCTTTGATCTGCATTCAGACTCCATAGTTCTTTCTCTGGATGTGGATAGTATTTTCTATTATAAGTCTTTTGGAATTGTCTTAAATCATTGTATTGCTGAGAAGAGCCAAGTCTATCAAAGGTGATCATCGCACAATGTAGCTGTTACTATATACAATGTTCTCCTGGTTCTGCTCACTTCACTCAGCATCAATTCATGTAATTCTTAGAAAAAAAATTTAGAAGTATGTGTCTATTGCCAACTATGTGCCTAGCTCAGTGCTATGTTTAATTGAGAAAATGAAAAAAATACAAAGGATCCTTCTCCCCTCAATTATAGTGATAGAAATCACAATAATACCTCATATTACTGTAAGTTGGGTTTTTTTTAATGTTTTCACATACATAACCTAGATTTTATGTGAAACAACAAGCTCATGAGGAAAGCAGTGAAGATCATATACTTTTAAATCTATAGTTGAGTAAACTGGGACTCAATATTAAGAAGGGGGTTGTCATATCACAATGAAATCAAAAAATTAATCACGGCATAGTCTGGACTCAAAGCCAATTCTGTGATCTATATCCAGAGCTCACAGCTGAGTTGGAGACATACTGTGAAACTGACATATGGTTGATTGGTAGGTTGTTGGCCTTCATTCTCAAAGAGGACCAAAATGGCATCACTATGTTAGAGTCAAGTTTCAGTGTGTCTGCCTATGGCTGATCAGACCAAAATGAGCTTGGAATACTCTATCATAGGTCGGGCTATACAAATAATTCATGTGAACATTTGAGGTGGTTTCTTTAAATTTGTGCATACTGCATTTCCTTTGAGCTGTTTCAATTCTGCTTTGCTCATAGAGGACAATACCTTCTCTGATGTGGGCACACCATGCTGAATGGTCCTGTTCCAGTGTCTCCCATGTCACACAATCAATTCCAAAGTTCTTAAGAGGGACCTTGAGAGTGTCCTTGTATCACTGAATGCTTACCCAATATAAGTTCTCCATAAAATAGTCTTTTTAGCAAGCATATGTTTTTCATTTGAACAACATGACCAGCCCATCATAGTTGCACTCTCTGAAGCAGAATTTGAATGCTTGGCAATTTAGTTCAAGAAAGAACCTCAGTGTCTGGTATCTTATCGTGCTAGGTGATCTTCAGAATCTTCCTAAGACAATTCAAATGGAAGCTATTCAGTTTCCTGGCATGACACTGGTATACTGCCCAGGTTTACAGGGCATACAACGAGGTCAACACAACAGTTCTGTAAACGTTCAGTTTGACAGTCAATCTAATACCTCTTCTCTCCCATACTTTCCTTTGGAGCACCCAAACAGTGAGCAAGCTCTAGTAATGTGTGCGTCAACCTCATTATCAATGTGTATACCCCTGGAAAGTATGCTACCAAAGTAAGTGAACTTATCCACAGCGTTCACAACTTCTCCATTTGCTATAACCAATGATGGGGTGGTGGCTGATGGAGCACCTGTGTTTTCTTGGTGTTAATTGTTAGGCCAAAATTAGCACAAGCAGCAAAGAATCGATCCATACTTTGTTGCATCTCAGCTTCAGAGGCCACATTGACTGCACAATCACCTGCAAAGAGAAAATCATGCAACGACACTCCCTCCACTTTAGTCTTAGTTTGTAGCTTTTTCAGGTTGAAGAATTTACTATCAGTGTGGTAACTGACCTTGATGCCATGTTCTTCCTCACTGAAAGCGTTTGACAGCATGACTGAAAACATCATGCTAAATTTAAAGCATGGGAGCAAGGACACAGCCTTGTTTCCCTCCATTGTTGACTAGGAAAGCACAAGAGTCCATTATCCAGAACCTGGCCAAGCATACCATCTTGAAATTGACATATGAAGCTGATGAACTTCTCCAGGCAACAAATTTTGACATAATTTTCCATGAGCCCTCATGACTGATAGAATCAAAGGCCTTGGTCAGATCTATAAACATCATGTACAAACCTCTGTTCTGCTCCTGGCATTTCTTTTGGAATTGTCAGGCTGCAAACACCATATTGACTGTTCCTTGGCCCTTTCTAAAGCCACACTGTCTCTCAGGTAGATGTCCAGGTAAAGGATCAGCCTATTAAGGAGGACTCTGGCAAGAATCTTACCAGCAATGACTAAGAGAGAGACTCCTCTGTGATTGTCACAGGACAATCTCTTCCCTTTGCCTTTATAGAGATGGACAATGGAGGCATCCTTGAACCCCTGGGGGATAACTTACTCTTGTCATATAACCTAGAAAATTTCAGTCAGCTTCTGTATGAAAAATGAACCCCCTACCTTGTAAATAGAATCATCACCAGGTGCTTTGTCACACAAAAGGAGCCTAATGACATTCAAAACCTCTTCCTCAGTTGGAACTTCAGCTAGGGAGGCATTGACTTCAACCAAATGGCCTCAGCATCATCTGTGACTATGCTCCCACCATGATGAATCCTGGTGAGGTCAAAGAAAAATTTTATGAAGAACTGGAGATGAGAAAATAATCCTATGGCCTGGGTCGCCTGTGTACAGGATTGTGACAATAGCTCCCAACACACCTGCTGCTTCATCACTTGCCTTTTGCCACAGGACTTCAAGATAGGTAAAATGGCAAAACGGTATGGGTGATGTCTTTTTATTTGTGCATAAATTGGATTTAAGTGAGGCAGAGTTGCACGAAGTCATCAGCCTCACTCTCTCCTCCAGAGTCATCACAGTCCAATGGCAGGACAGAATCAAGATGACTGGTGATGGCTCAAGGTGCAGTGGATGACCTTGGTGTCTTTGATGTCTAACCAAGCTCTAAGCACTCCACAGTGCCTGCTACAGCTGCCTTCATGGCCATTGGAACAAATTGTTCTCATCCTCCCATTCCACCAGAGGAAGTCTTCACATGCTTGGGGTAGACACCTCCCTGACTCACCAACAGGTCTGAGACCCCTTGGTTATCCTCAACCTGGTGTAGCCCATCTGCTGAAACGGTTTACCAGGGTGTGGACACTATGTATGCTACAGCTTCTCGGAGCCATGTGTGAGAGTCAGGTGGAACAGGTGGAAAGCAGTCCACAGCTGAGAAAAGCTCACAGCTGAGTTAGAGACATACTGTGAAACTGACATATACTAAAACATAGAGAGAATAATGTGTGGTTATTGATTGTGTATTTTCTCTCAGAAAAAGGGGAAATCAACAAGACCTAGAGTGTTCAGTAAAAACTTACAGTACCATGGTCTTAGAAGCATCATCTTCAGTGTCATCTAGTCTAACCCCTAAAGGATGTATCCTTTCTATGGTATCACCAACAAGCAATCAGTCACCCTCTGCTTGAAAACCTTTTATGGATGATGGATGAAAATGATAGTTTCCATTGTTGGTCAACTCTAATAGTAAGAGCATTTCTATTTAGATTGAGCTGGATATTGAGATCCTTATAATATCCACTTAATTTTTCTAGTTCTACCCTCTAGGGCAAAGCAGGGTAAATCTAGTCTATTTTTGATTAGACAACCTTTCAGATTATGAAAGTGATGAATCATAAGCAGAATTTTGAAGGATGGGTAGATTTATGTAACAATAATAAAATGATGGTGGCCTCAACAGTCATAGCAAAGTTTGGAAGGGAATAGGGGCTGGTGGGAATCTTTTTTTTACTGTACTTCAAGATTCATTCCTCCAACTTTCCAAATAGAAGTGAACTCCTCAAATTAACCTTTATTTGTACTGAGTAAAGAAAGGCTCTCGAGTCTGGTATGGTTACTATTTAGCCTACTAGACTTATAGGAAAATGAATGTATTCTAATTTGCAGGAAGAAAAGTTGATCAAGAATGGGAAAAGTAGGGGCAGTTAGGTGTCGCAGTGGATAGAGCACTGGCCCTGGAGTCAGGATGATTTAAGTTCAAATCCAGGCTCAGACACATAACACTTACTAGCTGTGTGACTCTGGGCAAGTCACTTAACCCCAATTGCCTCACCAAAACAAAAAAGTTTCTTCCCCCTCAAAGCAATGCAGAAAATAAGAAATAGAGCTGAAAAATGGATGAAGATTCCTCAGTTTCTTATCCATATCTTTTTTCATAAATGATAATAACTGTATACCTCAAAATATTTTTTTACTCTTAAAAAGACTGTCCTAAACAATGATAGATACTTTTCTGAAGACATTGACTGTTATAAGATAAACCCAATCTATTATTGTTTTCATCTACACTAGTCTGTCATAAACCACAGTAACAGCAAATGCTTTTCAATATTTCTACCATCAGTATTGAAGTATTTGGATATATTTTACATATTTGTTGGAGGTTTGTGTGGGAGGGAGCACCAGTAGGCTTTCATGTTATTCCATCTCATTACAAGTTGCTTAGCTTAGTTCACAACCCAGTCCAAATTTGGGTGTGAATAATTTAGTCTTCCTCCCTTCCCAATTTTATGAAAGCACTGAGGAAAGAGGCCTTTGGCAGATATCATTATATTGTCATTTCAATATTGCATAGGCAGACAGTTTGGATATTACACAGACTGAATTGGAGACAGTGAATGGAGACAGTCTGTAATTGACTGGGCATCAGAGAATGAGTAAAAAAAAAATTCTTCCTCTAAAATTAAGAATGAAAAAGCTAGGTTGTAAAGTAAACTGAGTCTCATAGGATTTGTGGTCTAGTATCTTTGGTTTTTGGAACCAATATTCTATCTTGATTCATCTATGGAAATAGGATTTAGAAAAGTTCACTCTACTTACTTATCCACAGGCACAGATTGATAGTGGAATTTGTTTTAGTTCTAGTGAAAATCAGTCCTGTTTCTTTTATTTGCCTTTCACAGTTTGCAAAATAAAGTTTTCAAAGCGTGAATGATAACCATCATTGTGGTTATACTCAGAAGCCTCCAGCAACCTGGGCAGGGGAATCCATTTCCATAGGACCTCTCTGGCTGCTTTTCTTCTTTATGAGCTGGACCACCCTAAACTCTAATGGAGAAGAGAAGGACAGAGGTTCCTTCCCTCAGGAAAGGGATTCACTCAGACTGGCTTCTGTTTATGCTTTAAGCAGAAATTAGATCTCCTAGGTGGGTGGAGTCCTGCCCAAAATTGAGGAGCATGTGCCTTGAGGGCTGTCATCAATCTCATTAATCAATTATATTCTTCAAAGACTGGCTCACCTTAGTAGAAGTTGGGTCTTTAAAGAAAACAGAAGGAAAAAGGGTAGATCACAATTAATAATTAGTAATTATTATAATGATATGATATAATATTAATTCCTCTCAATATTAATATTATTAGTATGATTATGATTATTATGAGTTACAGTCTATAAATATGCCCAGGAGGAAGTATCTCAAATCATTAATCCCTCCCACTTCAAGGACATCATTCCAACAAAAGAAGGATTGTGGCTTAAAAGACTTATTTTGCAGCTCTTACATGGGAAAAGTAAAAAGCCAGCTGGGGGGTATGATGAGGAAGAGTAGCTTGTTCCAAATGGAAAAGATGAAGAAGGGATGTGAAATATTCAACCACTGATTTTTATTTTAAAAGAAAGGAATTCTCATCAATCTAGCCACTAATGTATTGAGTGTAAGCTGAAAAAAATGATAATCAAGTCCTGCTACTTAGGATTTCATGTAATAAAGAAAAGACTTTAATAAGTATTGAAACAAATCAGATCACCACACACTTCTGGGAGAAATGATCTAATTCTGAACCTACTAGTTTCAACATGATTTGAATATTAAAAATAGTTTTCACTCAGTAGTACACATTTATAATAGATACATTAGATGTCAGAGTTGGGGCAAATAGGTGGCTCAGTGAATAGAGTGTCAGGCCTAAAGTCAGGAAGACTCATCTTCCTACATTCAAATCTGGCTTCAGACACTAGCTAGCTATGTGGCCCTGGGCAAGTCACTTAATCCTGTTTGCCTCAGTTTCCTCATCTGTAAAATGAGCTGGAGAAGGAAACGGCAAACCATTCCAGTATATTTGCCAAGAAAACCCCGAAAGGGATCATGAAGAGTCTGGCATGACTCAGTGATAAAATGTTAGAGCTGAGATAAATCTTAAGGTCTTTTTAGTCCACCTCTTTTCCTCTCAAACTGACTTGTATTTAACTACCTTGCATAGTCCCTGACACATAGTAGGTGCTTAATAAATGTTTATTGATTGATTATTTTTATTGCTATTTGTGTCTTTACACTGTATATATGTATTTTTTGTACTTGTTATCTTCCTCCATTACTCTTGGAGAGTAGGGATTGTTTCATTCTTTGTATTTGTATCCCCCCTCCCGACTCCCCCCTCTCTCCCCCACAACAGAGCCTGTTTCACAGATCACTATGTTTCTTAGGGTGCAACAATAAAAGTTACAAATGGCATTGCAAGTATGCAGCATTGCTGGTATATGAAGGTGTGGTGATAGTTTTCTTTTGTTTTTAATCATTTTAATCATCATTCCTGATGAATTTGGAGGATGCAGTTATGGCCACAGGAGTTTATTAGATCTTTGCCTTTAGGAAATAGTTATTCCTTGATTCATTTCCTAAGTCTGACATGATAATTTAGAAGCTATTACCATATAAGTATATTCTGGGTTGTTTTTCCCTAGGTGTTATTTTTTTTTACTTGTGAAATTTATTTACTCCTTTGGAGCTATCTCTATTAGTCAAAAAGCATTTATTAAGTGCCTATTATGTGTCACGGACTGTGCAAGATGTTTGTGATTCAAAGACAGACAATGAAACTGTCCTCCCTTCCCTTATATTCTATTGGGAGGAAACAATGTGTAATATAACATGTATATATATGTATGTCTGTGTAGATTGCTGCATGTGTGTATGCACACATGGTATAAATGTGTAGTAATTTTCAATGGGAGACAACTATCCATGTGTGAGATTTGGTTCTTATAAAAGGTGCACTTGAACTGAACCTTAAAGGAAGCTAAGCAATATATGAAGTGGAGACGAAGAGAGAGAACATTCTAGGCATGAGGGATGATCTGTGCAGAAGAACCTAGAGGGATGAATAGCCTGCATGGGAAACAGCAAATGGGGTTATTTATCTGGAATGTAGAGTTCATGAAGAGTATTGTGTAATGAACCCGAAAAGGTAGGCTGAAGCTATGAAATTGAGCAGAATGTGCCTTAATTTGGTATACTTTCTTATTCCATTTGCCCAGTGGGAATGTTTTCATATTCAACACTGAGGTGATCTTTAGGCTCCTTTATGTACCTCTTTCTCCTTTTTCACTTCCTTTTGTTTCCTAACTTTCTACTAGTTTTAACTGTTTCTTTCCTGATCACTCTGTTAACCAGTTCATTTGAAATATGTGTTTAAAATATTTCTCAACCTTTGATTAATTTTTATTTTACCATCCCTTTCTCTTTTTTTCATTCTGTATATTACTTTGCACTCACAGATCCAGAAAGTGCTGTTATTAAATTGTTCTGTAAACCATGTTTTAACATTTCAGGGAAAGAATGCTTCTGAAGGGTATAACATAGGAGTAATGATAACATTTTAATAATGGATTTTTTTCTGGTGACTTATAATAACAGATATTTTTGTACCTGAACTTTTCCCTGCTTTTGTTTCTTTCATCTACAATTCATTTTCTGGGGATAGAAGCAAGAGCCATTAATCTCAAGTTCTAATCTTTATTAATTTGGAGATGTTTTTTAATAAAGATATTATTTTATTCAAATTAGCAATTGAAGATTAAATTTTCCAGTGAGATATTTGACATAGTCTCTCATTTTATCTTTGTGGACAAAATGGAGAAAAAATGGACTATATAGCTGCATTGTTAGGTGGATTTGGAACGGATGGAACAGATGGACATATAGAGGAATCATTAATGGGGTAATATAATTTTGGAAGCAGATTTCTAGTAGAGTGCCCCAAAGATTGTCTTGATGACTTAGATGATGGCTTAGTTGACTTTCTTGCCAAATTTACTGATGTCACAAAGCTTGAAACATCAAGCTTTATTCATTTGAGTAAAACATCAAATGACTGCGCCAACCTATGTGTTAGAAAAAGGAAAGGGAATAAGCATTTATTAAGTACCTACTATAAACCAAGAACTGTGCTAAGTACTTTATAAATATCTCATTTGATCCTCACAACAATCCTGTGACATAGGTGCTATTATTGTCATTTTACAGCTAAGGAAACTGAGGCAGACAGTGCTTAAGTAACTTTCCAATGTTCACACAACTAGTAAGTGTCTAAACTGGATTTGAATTCAGGTCATACTGGCTTCAAGAACAGTGATCTATATATACACCACACCATCCAGATGCCCAATGTTGGGCAATTGTTTTACTTTCAGGTTTATAATTACTGGACTTCATGATAAGCACATTTTTTTTCACATTTTAAGATGTTCTACCAAAGAAACATTAATACAACTAATTTCCCTCTCCTTACTTTTTTTTTCCTTTTTCTGTAGCTTGAAGGGAGCAGATGCTGGCAATGGGATCAGAGTATTTGTACCAGATATCGGAATGTTCATTGCTAGTTTGACCACATGGCTCGTTTGCAGAAATATTGTACAGAAGCCAATGCCAGAAGATGCAGCCCAGTACAACATGCAGTTTGAAAATGAAGAAATGGTATTCTTCCTTTATGTATTTCCTTTCACCTTTCCTGATTTTTAAAAATGAAATTTTTTTGAAATTGGGAGAATATATAGACAACTTTATCAAATGTCATCTAAAATTATTGACTTTGGATATATATCAAATGTAGTCTTTTAGCCAAATTGGCCTGGAGCTCTTAGATGCTGTAAAATCTAATGTTTGTATAGGATGAGGAAAACATAGTGTATTTACTAAGAGGAATGTATTTCCTCTTAGAACATAGGCACTTCAGTTTTGGGTCCATTATGCTTAGAATGGGATATCTGACTGGGGCGTGTTTGGGTTTGCTTTAAATCACGCAGTTGCTCATGGAAGTTGACATTTATATATTTGTCTAGAAAAAAGATTGGGAAAAAACCAAAGGACTCACCAAATCTTATGTTATTTCATTAGTAGTTGCTTGATTATCTGATACTTTATAGGGGTAAGTATCTGTTTCATTATTTAGAGCTCTTACTTTTATTTCTCAACCTTGTAATGGAACACAGGCAATGTTAGGGGCTATAGGAAAAGCTTCCTGATGTTTGGTGAGATAACCCATAAATGCATTATTATAGGGATCCAGGGAGCCCCTGGATAGTATAATATAAACATTTGAGTGACTGTGTAACTTTACATGATTAATTGTCATCACCTACTATCATAAGAATTATGAGATTTTACATATACACACATATGTATATGTGTGTATGTGTGTGTATATAAAACAGAAGTAGGAAATCAGTTTTGAGTTGTATATTTTGTATTGCCTTAGAACTGTAAAAGTTTGTAATGCAGTTAAATGTGACAGAAGCTTGGGCATATAAATCATTACTGATGCAGTTTGGGGTTGCTGGGAACCCCAAAATGTCAGGGTACGATGCGACATCCACCTGCAATGAATTCACACACTCAAACCTTCTTCCAGCCAAAAGACAAAGTTTATTGCAAAGTCAATAGAAGCAGGTCAGGGTTCTTAGGGAATCTGCAACCTAATGGGGGTGATGCTTAAAAATGCAAAGGAAGTATCTGGATGGGATTAATGAGTGGTCTGTATACCACAGGAACATCAAGTAAGCTAATTTTGTGATCTAGGCTGGTTCCCTTGGGCAGAGGCTTCAGTGATCTGGGCTGCTGAAATGTATGGGAAAATTCAGGGACTGGGTTGTTTTCAAAGACATGGTCTTTTCCTTTTAGGGGTCCAAGTCCCATCACTTCATCAGGTGAATCTAAAGTTTTATTAAAAATCAAAATCATGCAGCAAATTTTCATGAGGGAATAATTTTAATTGTACAAAATATTCCTTAGCTTTTGAGAAAGACACATCCCTATCATATATATATATATAGTATGTATGTATGTATATGTATATATGCACACATATATACATACATACATATATGTTTGTGTATGTGTGTGTATAATCACTATGAACCAAACCAGTGTATTCTCTCAATTGTGCACCAAAAAAAAAAAAAAAAAAAAAAGATGGATTTGAAAATCACAATGCCTCAGGGCAGCTAGATGGCGCAGTGGATAGAGCATTGGCCCTAAAGTCAGGAGGACCTGAGTTCAAATCCCGCCTCAGACCAAACACTTGACACTTACTAGCTGTGTGACCCTGGGCAAGTCGCTTAATCCCAATTGCCTAAAAAAAATTAAAAAAAAAGGAACAAGAAAAAAAAAAGAAAATCACAGTGCCTGCTAGTCTTTCCACCATTGCATCAGGTGTAGCCACAGATGAGGCTTAGTCACCTTTTTCAATTTAAAAATAGATTTCCATGGACCAATTGCATAGCACATAGTATGTATTTAGTAAACATTTATTGAAAACTGAATAACTTAGAGGATGAAGCAATGTATTCGATTCATATTAAGGACATTTCTAAGCCAATTGCACTGAAGAGAAAATGAATGTAGATTTTCCCTTTATAAAAAAAAAAGATAAAGAAATTGTTTTGACAGTAAGGCTAGAGATAGGGACCTAATGTGCTGTGGATAGAAAACAAAGACATTTGTTTTTATTTTAATTTCAACATTTGTCTCTCAAAGTTGTATTGTTGAGTTAGCAGCTCTTCTACAAAATGAAAGCAGCATCAAAGGAAGAGGCAATTGTCTCTGTGTGTGGGAGGCTGACAAGTCACTTGAAGGGCCAAATGCAAAAACACTGGATGGAACTTCATCTTTTTTCTCTTCTTAGGGTTTAAAATGAAGTATAATTTAAATTGGCTGCCCCAGGCTTTTCAGACATTTGTGAGTAAATCTGTATAGAACTGTGCCAACTTCAAGGCCCATTTATTTCTAATGGGAAGTAATCTGTTCAATCCATATATACTTCCATCTGAAACTCCTAAAGATTGGTGCATTTCCCGGGGATTCAAGAATTCCTCTAAGTCAGGCACTCAGTGTATGCCCAGATTTTTGCTGAAATAAAGCCAGACTTCGTTCTCCATTGCAACTAGATTTTCAGGACGTAAAAGATTCAGAAAAATCAGTTCCATTTTTTTAACCCGGCCAACAGACTGGAACCTGATTTAAGGGCATAATTAGGTGAAGCTGCACCTTTGTAGTAAAATGCCAGGGAATGTATTGGCAGACTTCCCTCTTGAAAAGGTGATAGAGGTGGATAATATGGTGAAGTATGCAGGCACTGTGGCCTCCTCGGCATCTCGTTACTTCAGTTCTGTCTCCTTACCCTGGAACTGAGTTATGTCTGTCATTCATTCCCTTTCTCTCTACCACTGGCTTACATACAAGGGCTTCTATGAGTGCCCAAGTTTGGGAGCATTCTGGGATGGCTCAGAAGAAATTGAACAGCTGGAGTACCTATTTCTCAGGGTTATTGTGAGAATCAAATGAGATATTTGTAAGGTACTTGCACTTATTAAAAGCTTCTTACCTTCCCCCTTTCCCCTTTATTTGACTCTGCTAAATCAAATACTATTTTGTATAAAACTGATACAATGGGATAAACTGTCACATTCCTTATACTTCTCACTGAGTTATATAACTATGAAGATGTAGTCTTCTGCAGAAAACTGTCAACAGTGCTTGCTAATTTGCTTTTCAAGAAAAACCTTGTTAGGTCACTTTCATAAAGATTTTATATGATCAAGGAAGCAATCACAAAAGTTTTCATTAACCTAGTGAGGCTCTGAATCTAACTGTATCTCTATGAGTGATCTCTTCTCCTATAGAAAGACTAGTTAGAGCTCTGAACTGTGCCATTCAGATAAAACATTTACCTGAATTTTCCCTCAAATGCTAAAACAGCATAAGCTCTTTAGCCTCAGCTGGGGACAATGCCTCTGCATAATGCCTAAATTTGTATTCCAAATCCTCACACTGATCAGTTTCATGCTGGTGATGATTCTTGCCCTCTGGGGATCTGAACACACACACACACACACACACACACACACACACACACACACACACA